>NC_142512.1:44774090-45077121 GCF_057876585.1 Rhinolophus sinicus
GAGAAGGGAGACTAGTTTGGGAGCGTAGTTGATGCAGACAGGTGTAGCTAGATTGAGTTTGAGATTACAGGGAAAACTCAGATTGTGTGCATATATGTGTGTGTGCTTTTTGCAGGTCCACAGGGAGTCCCTTATCTGCAGTTCTGAAATCCAAACAGTACTGCAAACTGAAAGGCTTTTTTTTTTTTTGGTAAATTTGTGGCAAACCCTGGTATGAATGAACACAGGGCTACTTATAGTCTTTATTTAGAACACTTAATTGTGAATATTCATACTTTTCACTACAAAAGCTAACTTGTGCTGTGTTAACAGATAAACCCTAAATCTTAGTGACTTAACACAATATGTCCAATATAGAGAAGGGGAGGACAGTATCCCTCACAGTCACTTAAAGACCCTAATTGAGGGTAGCGCCACTGAACTTAAGCTCCGCTTAAGTTATAGCATAGCATGGTATATGCTATGCTACACCACCTGACCTGGAACATGTGGCTATCATGGAAGAGTCTAGAAACTCAATTCTGTTCCCAGCTCTTGGTCAGAGCTAGTCACAAAGCCCAGAACTAACCTCAAGAGGCTAAGCAGTACGTGGGACCCCTGTGAGCATTCTGTCTCTGCCATGGAAGTGCTGTCCCAGACACCCTCCCCCTGGGGGGAGCTGTCACATAATACATAGAATATGTACCATACCGCCTCTCTAAATCCAAAGTACATTCTGAAACACTTTGGGCTCCAAGGGTTTTGGCTAAAGGATAATGGACTTGTATTATTTATTGAGCACTTGTGATGTATCAGGTACTATTCTCATATCTTTATCAATTATTTCATCTAATTGTTTTGATAACTCCATGAGATAGATTCTATCACTATTCCCACTTGACAGATGAGGAAACTGATTCACAGAGTTAGTAACAAGTTCAAGGTCACGTAGTAACTAAGAGTTTATAGAGCCAGGATTTGAAGCCAGACAATTTAACGCTAGCGCTACATTTGTAATGATGACATATCGGCCTCAAATACATGGCAGACAGATGAAGTTTAGCTTGAGAGGCTGGGATGGGACACAGAGATCTGGGAATCTTCTATTTAGAGGTTGCCTGATTTTTTTCCTACAGAGGAGAAGATATGAGGAGAGGGGGAGAAATCCAGAGGGCAAAAGTCTAAACATCAAGAACAGGTCACATGTGGGGGAGGGGTGGAGAAGGGCATGAGGAAGAGGAACCAGCAAAGAAGCAGAAGTGGCTAGAGTGATGATGGCAGGTTCTCTGGGCCGGGGTAGAGGCACAGAGGCGGGAAGAGAGAGGTTATGAAAGAGGACTTGGCCACCAGTTCGAAATACCTCAGAGAGGCTAGGAGAATGGTTGGCAGGAAGGAATTAAATCAACTTATCTTTATCCGAACTTTCCTATCCATGGCTTATTTTGGTCAGCCTGACAGGGAAAACTCAGATTTAGAAATTTGGCAGATTTGGGCACACCATGTGGTACATGGAAGCTGGTCATGGGCCGGCATCCTGCTCTGAAAGGCTGTCACCACGTCAGAGAAGGGATTCAGAGCGCTGGGCATCTTTGCTCACACTGCGTCCTAATCATAGGCTTGGTTAGTCTTGAGTAAGAGTGATTTGTGGTTTGGGGCAGAAGTTTAATTCCCTTTCTGACTAAATTCACTAATTTTTGACTAATAGAATAGTGCTTCGATTATGGCCTATCATGAATGAATTTAGGTCCTTCAGTCCCACAGAGGGACTGAAGAGATTCCTTCATAGGTGCGTCTAAATGTAATGTTGTCCCAGTTTAAGAATGAGAGCTGTTATTAGGTGTTTTTTATTGCTACAAAATTACATAAAAATTGGTAGAGGGGAAAAAAATCTAAGGACATCTGAATAAACTATGGACTTTAGTTATACATCAATATTGATTAATCATAACAAAAACAAATGTGCCATACTAATGTAAGATGTTAATAATAGGGAAAACTGTGTGGAGGACAGGTATGTGGGTACTCTGTCCAAAAATGGAATCTATTAATTAAAAACAATATGAGAGCTACACCAAGGTGTGCTGGGCTGTGAGCAGGAGGAGGTGAAAGGATGTGTAACTAACCTGCAGGGACAGACAGGACCGCGATCTATAGTAAGCGCTGAGACTACTCCAGAGCCAGCTGTGGAACTAGAGATAGTGGGGAAGCTGGAGATGGCATATCTCAGGCCCATGCTTTGGAGGCCTCTTGCCTTGGTAACTCTGTAGCATTTCAGGGAAGGAGAAAAAGAAAGAAGACAGTGAAAAAACTGCTATCAACTCACAAAGATCTTGAATCTACATGATAACTTCCACTGTGGCAGCACCTCCCAGCCTTTCTCCTGCACACACACACACACACACACACACACACACACAACGTACACGTACACCAAGCCACCTCTTCACCCACCCACCTCTTCACCCAACGCAGACCAGGTGGGGTATACTGCCTTCCCGATTTACTGCCTCTATCATAGCTTGCTGCATGATTGGACCAGTCTCCTGGTCCTGACTCCATTGTATTACCCCAGAAATGGGGAGCTTTCTCTCTCCTCCAGGAGTTCCAAAAAGTAGTATCACAAAAGATCCTTTGATTGTTTCCTTCTTTCAGTGCTCTCATTGAGGCCCTGCATCTGTAAGTAAAATAAACCTCCTTTGCCTGTGCAGTGCTTAAGTTATAGCATAGCATGGTAGTTAAGAGCTGGGCTTCCATGGTTCGATTCCTGGCTCTTTTACAAGCATCATGACCTTGAGCAAACTTATTTAACCTCATTGTAACTCAATTTCTTCTGTAAAATAGGGATAATAATAGTACCTGTTGTGAGGATGAGTCTAATTGATACATTTAACATGCTTAGAACAAGTCTTAGTACATGGTATATGCCAATAAATGTTAGTTATTGTCATATATTATTCATGGATAAAGTGGTCCATATGTTAGATTAAGGAATGAGAGGTCTATATCAGGGCTACATTTTGAAGAGTTGTCACGTCACAGACCTGTTCTTCAGGGAACCTTTGCTCTGCACTGTTTAGTAGATGAACTTTTCAGGGACACTAAGCTCTCTGAGCGTGTTACTTTGTCTTTAAAATAATGGGTTAGAGGATGGTAAACTTATATTTTAACTCAGTGATTCTCAAAGTGTGGTCTAGGGACCTCCAGGAGGTTCCCAAGACCCTTTCAGGGGTCCATGAGGCCAAAACTAGTTTCATAATCATACTAAAATCTTACTTGCCCTTTTCACCCTCATTCTTTTAAGAATGTACAGAAGAATTTTCCGGAGATTACATGATACATATTATCACAACAGATCGAAGCAGAAGCTGATCTGAGAATCCAGCTGTCTCCTATTATGCCATGCATCGAGAAGATTTGCATTTTTTCACTAAATTTTTAAAAACATAGCTATTTTTTATAGAAAATGTATTTGTTAGCTTGTAATGTTTTTAAATTATTTTCAAATGGATAAAATAAATTTAAATTTTCTTAATTTTAATTTCTAATATGACAAATATCAGTGGATATAATCTACATAAACAAAAGCTCTTTGGGGTCCTCAAATATTTATAGAGTGTAAATTAGAATTATTTGTCCAGTTCAGTGGACTGGAAAAGAATTCTAGCCCCCTCATATCTTGGGAAAAGGAAGTCCTTTATGTACCCATCCTACCTGTGAAACGCTCTCCCTTTTCTGTCATCTGTCTGCTCTGTGTTCCGCATCTTCAGATCTCTGAAACCCTCTTCTTTCTTCCAAGCCACAGTCTTAATTTGTCTTCCTCAGTATAATTAATTTGCATTCACTGACTGTGAACTTTCTCCTCCATCTCTATTATTTGTTAGTTTCCTGACAATCTTACTTTTCTTTTTCTTCCATACCTGTTTTTTTCTTCTGCAATATCGCTTCCTTTTCCCTGTTATATTTAGTTCATTCAAGCTGTTTGCTCTTTATAATATCTCTTCCTCCTTGATTTGACATTCTAAAACTTCTGTTTCCTCTTATTTCTGTTGTTTACACTCAACTCTGTTCTCCAATTAATTAACATACTTAACAAATATGGCTAAGTACAAATATTATGTACCATTCCATTTGATTGTCACTGGGGGTACAGAAATAAGAGAGACGTGATCCCTGTCTTCCCAGAGGTTATAGGCTATCCTTGGTAGTCATTTCGGATAAGGCTGGGGGCAGTTACACAAGGTGGTTTGTCCAGGGTCCCACTTTACCCCCACTGGGGTTAACCTTGAGAGGATCATGGAAATTAATAGTAGCAGCAACCATTTATTGCATGTCTACTGTGTATCAGGTATTTTACTTACATAGCAAATCTGCAAATATGTTTAGCCCCACTCTACAGATAGAAAAACTAGACTCAGGATATGTAACCTGCTTATGGTCATATAGCTAGGAAGTATCAGTACTAAGATTTCTGTTCAGTCACTTCAGCCAAGAAAGAACGGTATCCTGGCTAGAAGGTTATATGGAGGGATAAGATGTCAGAGCAAAGCAACTAAGCCAGGCAGCCACCTAGGGATCTTGTCCCCAGAGCTTTGGTGCCCCCGAAGTTAGAACTGGCAGGCTCCAGCTCATTGGGAGGAATGTCTGTGGGGTAGAGAAGTTGGAACAGGAGTGGTCAGGGATGTTTGCTTCACGTTGCTGAAGGACTGCCTGAGGCTTATCTGGGGGTGACGCGCCAGAGAACCTGCTAACCTGTCTATCATTCCTTTGGCAGAGTGACGTCAGAATCAAGTTTGAGCACAACGGGGAGAGGAGGTAAGTCTGTCT
The DNA here is from genome assembly GCF_057876585.1 of Rhinolophus sinicus. Classification (NCBI taxonomy): domain Eukaryota; kingdom Metazoa; phylum Chordata; class Mammalia; order Chiroptera; family Rhinolophidae; genus Rhinolophus; species Rhinolophus sinicus. Next base: position 44,778,894 of record NC_142512.1, read on the forward strand.
TCTGATACGTGGTTACGTCTCTGGAGTGATCCCTGTGGGTCACTGGCTGGACGATGGGGTTGACTGGGTGTAAGGGAAAGTTTCACTCGTGGCCTGGCCTTCCAGTGGAACTTGTTTCTGGTCTTAGAACTGGAAGTCATTACAACTGCTGATGTTTTACTCTTCTGCTCTTGTTCTGCCCCTGGGAGGCCTGCCTGTGTGCTAGGGGAGGAAGTCGGGACTCCAGCCCTACTCAAAGGCATGGCTTCCAGACATACTGACATTGTCACCTGTGGGCATTAAAGGGACATCAGGGTTCTCCTGTGACGTGGGGCCATTCCCATCCCCGGTAGACTGGCTCTGGCTTTGTCCACAGCAGGGGCCAGGTTGGTGAATTGGACGTTTTTTTATAATGTCTCTATGTCATGGGAAGCTTCATCAAGTCCCTCAGTTGTGAAGGAGTTCAGATCATTTGAGGACATAGAAAGAGGGAGTTTTTCAGTCTAGATTCTATATCTTACCTTGTTAGGGAAGTGAAACTAATGTTGCAAAACGCTTATGTCCTTTTCTCCATTGTCAGTATTTCGGTTTTTTGGTTTTTTTGTAGGAAGGCAAGGTAGACTTCTCAATGGAGAAAAATATGATTCCACGTAATGTCTCAAGTTATTTAAAGAAAAATTTCTAAAAACCATAAGAACTCTGGTCCTGGGATGTTTGGGCCCCTGTGTGTGCGTATATGTGGCATGTGTGCGTAAGTGCCTCACTGTCTCCCACTCTGCCTTTCTCTCCCACCCATTGATACCCCCTTTTTCCTTTGCTCTGAGCATTTGGAGGGTGAAGAGCATCCCCATGAGGATGAGGTCCTCCTACTTTACAAGTCCCACCAGAGGACCTTAGTGCCTCCAGACGTTCTTAGAGCTCGTAGTTCTCTGCTGCCGGCAGCTTTCAGTCCACTTTGAAGCCAGCTCCAAGGAGATCTGTGGCTGCTGCTGTCCCTTAAAAAGATGCTTCACAAGCCTGCAAGGTTATCAGAGGCTGCCTGGTGGAAACATTATCCAGAGTGGTCTGCAGAGCTGCAGTCCTGCTGCTGCCATGTGGGTTCTAGGGCTGTTCCAGGCCTGGAAGGAGGAAGGTCTTCTGAGCTCTGTCCCCAGCTGCTCCTCTTGTGTCCTGCCTGTAGCAAGGAAGTTAAATTGTCACTTCATTGTTGCTGCTTTTCACACTTCTGAGCTGACTGGGTTTTGGAGGGATGGCCAAACTCGGAGCTGCAGAGTTTTCAGAAGTAGATATGAAATCAAAAGCTCAATTGTGTTGGAGCCTAATTATGCAGTTACGCTCTCCTGAATTCCTGTTCCCAAAGTGGTATGCAGTTACAGTGAGCAGACTTACGCTGAGAAAGTATATGTGTTTAGTTTCAGAGAAGCTGCCAGATCGAAACCACAAATATTTAAGGTGGTCAGGCAGGAATGGCCTTCTGAAGCCCTGAGCAGCAGAGCTTTGGTATCAAGGTTTTGAAAACTGCATTCTCTTTTTATGGAGCTATTTTCAGGAGCCATGGCATTTCACTGTTTGTGTACTATGTGTGGAATTGAGGACTTTATAAAGTTGGTGCAGGGAAGCCAAGTTCAAGCTGCTTTGTGCCAGACAGCTCTGGTTTCATGTATTTCATGTCTTAGGATTTTGTAGAGAATGTTATTGTGGGCTTTCTTTTCTTTTTACAGGGAATATGGGCAGTATCTATCTAAATATTGTAGGTCTTTATAGAATTAAAATTTATAGAAAAAAAGGAAAGCAGTTGTGACTTTTCCCATTCATCTGTGCCAGGTATCTGTTTTGGTGAACTGACTTTCCCTTTGCTTTGGAAGGGTGGGGCCCAGACTCCTGACCCTTCTCCCTCTGAGATGCAGGAGGGCAGAAGGGGAGGCCTGTAGATGTAGATTCGGATCTCCTTCCGTTCGAAACCTTCATGTCTGGACACTGGTGGGGGTAGTGGTCATGGGTGTTAGACCCCTCTTTGAGACACTGGCTTAAAAATGCTTGTGATTCACCATGATGGCAGCAATTTAGATCTTACCAAATCTGAAGTCCTGGTTTCTGATCTTGACCAGACTTTTGGGCTGCTTTTGGGGGGTTTTGAATGGCTCACTGCCAGCCCAAATACAGCAGAATTATCTCTGCGCCTGCTCCTTTTCTCCTAGTATGCTAGGAATATCTGCTTGGTCTCCTGATATTTTAATCAGAAGGGCTAGCCCCTTTTGGACTGTTGCTGAGGTCCTGATGAAGGGGGTGTGCTTTGTGATTAGGAATTTACGGAAAGCCATTATTGCAAAGGCTCTAGAAAACACTCATATCTAGATAACTCATATCTAGATAGCACCCAACAGTAACACTGCTTGGGATGATGATTTAAAGGGGAAAAATAAATAAGGATTACAATATGGGTGAATTTCCTGCTGGATACAAACTAAAATATTCAGCAATATAGTTTCCAACATTAAAGAAATTATCTGGTCAGATTCCATTAAAAACCAATGGCATAGATTCATTCCTCTTTCCTGTGATTTATTGCTTCTTCCTCTGGTTATACCACTTGCCCCTGTGGAGGAGCAGGGAAGATGTGAAAGAACCACACACTACTTCCTCTCAGCATGGAGGAGGGCAAGAACTGTAGAGACTCCATGGCCAAGTGCTGTTCCTCCAACACACACTAGTCAGATTTCATCCAGCCTAGGCACACTAAGCGCTGAAGGTGGTTTTAATATGCATTTCCCCACCACATCAAGCTTCTTTTCATGAGTTTATTAGCCATTCATAACTCTGAATTGTCTCGTCATATCCTTTGCCTGTTTTTCTATTCGGTTGTTTGTCTTTTTCCTATTGATTTTTGCAAGTCTTTTCTCCAAGTTTGGTATTTTTTAAAACTTTGTTGATGGTTTATTTTGTCATCAGAAGTTTAGATTTTTGTTGTCAAATCTATCTTTTTTGTCTTCTGTATTTTATGTCATACCTAGGAACTCCTTGCCCACTTGAATATTTTTAATCCTACATTTTCATACATATAGATATATACATATACATATGTGTACATATACATTATATAATATATATATATAGAGAGAAAGAGGGAATGTATATGAGTTTATTTCTGATACTCTTTTCTGTTCAGTTTATCTCTTTGCTTATTTTTGTTTAATTATTTGTTTCAGACTATTATGTTGGACCCATATGAAATTGCCACTTTTATACATCAAAATTGTTGACTATCAGCAGTAACATATAGGTCAACCTAATATATTTATTAAAACTTCCTAATGAAAATTTCAGACACACACAAAAGCTGAGAGAATATTATACAGAACCCCCGTGGACCTGTCATCCAGCTTTGACATGATCACATTTTGCCAGTCTTGTTTCATCTTTCCCTACTTTTAAGTTGTGCTGTGATATTTAATGACAAATCATTTTAAGACCTCTTTGGACAAGTTATTACTCTGTCCTCCGTTTATAGAAATTGTTCTTTGAACGGACCTAATGAGTCTCTAGAAAAGCATCAATGTCAACATTACCTACATGCCCACACGTGTTACTGGTCAAGAAAACTGATCAGGCATATAACCAACTCGAGGGGAATTCCTGTGACTCTGTGGTAGGAATTCTCAATTCTGAGGAGAATCAGTATTGAGATTCCTGTGGCATCTCAAAAATGAACAGTGGAAAAAAACCTTTCAAGTCCTGGATGAATCACTTAGGAGTTAAGACCATTTTTTTCAGGACTGCTGCTCCAGTCTTCAGGTTTTCTTCCTGACAGGAGTATTTGTAACATAGTTTTTAAATCCCGGTGCCCTGCTATGCTGCTGAACTGTCCTTGACAGGAAGATCCCAGCTGAAGTGATAGAGCAGCGGTTGGGATTGAAGAATGCTTGTAGGCACTATTGGCAAACCTGAGAGATGCTCCTAGAAAGAGTGAAAAGATACAGGTAGATAAGGGAAGAAAAAAACAGTAGTGAGAAAGGCAAACTGCCTGCAAAACAAAATCCTATGTTGAAATGAAAAGGAAGAGATATCACTCAGAAGCCATAGCTTTCTAAACCTTCCATTGCATTGTATAATTAATGGAAGGTGTAGAAAGCTATGGCTTCTAAAAGGAACTGCTTCCTGTTCCTTTGCAGAATCATAGCGTTCAGCCGGCCGGTGAGATACGAAGACGTGGAGCACAAGGTGGCAACAGTGTTTGGGCAGCCGCTGGATCTACATTACATGAACAACGAGGTAAGGGAGTGGGGGATGGTGGGAGGACAGCAGTGGGGCAGCTGCCTTCCCTTCCTCTCGCTGCTTAACTGAGGAGTTCCTAGTTTGCTCCTGTAATATCATCTGTAGGTTTTCACTTTCTGGAGCCTTTTTTCTTAAGTCCAATAACTCTGGGTTTTCTGAGGTCTTTTTACTACATGTGAGATTGCATAGTTATTTCCATTTCCCCCTGCTCTTTCAGTGCCAGTAGCTCTACTACTCCTGGTAGAATCAGGTACCAGGACCAGGTCTTATATTGTCTCCTTCACATTTTGTAGATTATCTTTCTGTTTCCAGCACAGCCTTAACAAGAAGCAGAGGGTTCAGCAGGGGCTGGGGAGGTAGGAAAACCAGTGGGTAGATCCTCTATTAACAGTCATAAATGCTGGATTCTTCTCTCAGAGTTTAACTCCTGATTGTAGCTTGTTTCAAAAGTTAGCACCTGCTCCACTGATTTCCTTGACTCTTCCTCCTGCTTCCCACCACTTTTGTCCCAACTGTCCTTATTTATTCATACTTTGAATATCACCCAGGAAGGAATTCTTTTGAATGTCAGTTACTTGGCTGCTTTCCCAGCTCCAAGAAAGGTACTAGAGACTGCAGTCTGCTTAGGCTGGTACTTTGCCTTAGTCTGAAAGGTAATGTGCCTGTGCCTGGTAAAGAACGTGTGTCTGGAGGGAACTCAGTTGGGGGCAAGACAGGAAAACTGGGCAACATGGTAGCTCTTTGAGAGTCAGATCATTACTGTGTAATAAATCTATTTGTTGGTTGAAGAGTTAAGAATTTCCTCCATAGTTTGGGGCTGAAATCCATAGGGGCTGAGATTTGTTGGCTAAAAACTCCCTGGTCCCTTCATACAAAATATACAACTGCAATTGGATATACTATTAAACAGCTAACAAAAATAAGACCATCTGATCTTTTGTTTTTTGGATAAATTTTAGAAATATTGCAAGTTTGGAAAATAAACTCCTAACTCTAATAGTTAATAAATAACACAGATATAATACAGATGTAAGTATTTTAAAGTATGTAAACTAACACACTTTAAATATGGGACATGAGAACCTCCAAAATATAAATGTCAAATCCATTGAAGTTTAAAAAATTACAGCTCAAGCTTCAGTGATTTGCATAAGACAGTAAGGCTAAAGTCAGCTAGCTAATCAGCACTAAAGAAGGTGTATTTTAGTTAGTGAAGACTTTTCTGGATGGTTTAGTACTTGTTTCTCTTTCCGTTAATATTTCCATCAAGAATTCCAGATGTCCCAAAATCTATTTCAAACTCTTATGCCAACAAAGTCACTGCCCAGAATGTTGGGTATTCTTTTATTCAAATGTTTATGCAGATATTAATTCTAAAGCCAAATGTAAATAATTGTTATTATTTTAAGTCGTGCATATCTTTTCATACTCTGCTAATGTCAGTTACCAAGAGTTAACTAATATGCATTTTATTAATTTAAAACCCCTCAGCCCCCTTTTTCTTCTTTGCCTTCTAAACTCTGCCCTAATGAAAATTAGGATTTTCAGGATTTGAGAACCACAAATGAGAAATCTGTTGAGGTTTTATTTTATTTATGTTTATATTTTTGTAATAATAGCTTTATTGAGATATAATTCACCTACCATAAAATTTACCCTTTCAAACTGTACAATTGAGTGCTTTTTGTATATACTATATATACTGTAGAGTTGTGTAACCAACACCACTATCTAATTCCAGAACTTGTGTTAGTAGTCAGTCCCATTCCCCCCTCTCCCAGCCCCTGGCTACCACTTAGCTACTTTCTGTCTCGCTGGACTTGGCTGTTCTGAACATTCATATACTAAATGGAATCATACAATATGTGGCCTTTTGTGTTTGGCTTCTTTCTCTGAGCATGTTTTCAGGGTTCATCCATGTTGTAGCAGGTGTCAGAACTTCATTCCTTTTTATGGTTGAATAATATTCCTTTATATGGATGTACTACATTTTGTGTATCCATTCATCTGTTGATGGATACCTGAGGAGTTTTCACTTTTTAGCTATTATAAATAATGCTGCTATGAACATTTGTATCCAAATTTTTATATGAATATATGTTTTCAGTTCTCTAGAGTACATACCTAGGAGTAGAATTATGGGCCTTATGATAACTATGTTTCACTTTTCAAGGAACTGCCCAACTTTCCCATATCGCCTGTACCATTTTACATTCCTACCAGCCATGTATAACGGTTACGGTTTCTCCACATCCTCAACAGTTATTATTTTCTGGGTTTTATTTGTTTTGTTTTTATAAATTATAGCCATCCTAGTTAGTGTGAAGTGGTATCTCATTGTGATTTTGATTTGCATTTCCCTAATGACTAATGATTGAACATCTTTTCAGCCATTTGAATACCTTCTTTGGACAAATGTCTATTCAAATCCTTTGTCCATTTAAAAAATTGGATTATTTGTTCTTTTGTTGTTAAATTGTAAGAGTTTTTTTTTTTATATGTATTCTGGATACTAGACCCTTATCATACATTTGAAAAATTTCAGCTCTTTTATTAAAGTTAAAACCTACTCCAATAATTTCTTTACCCACCCACCCCGCCACACACACACACAACAGTCCTTGTTTATTCCTACTTTGAGTGTTACCCAGGAAGCAATTCTTTTATAATTTGATATGATTTGCAAAATTTTTCTCCCATTCCATGGGTTGTTTTGAGATTTTATTTTAAATACTATTCTTAGTATTTGTTTTTTTCCTGGCCTAGGATTTAGAGTTCTCCTCTCTTTGTATTATAAATTGGGGACTAAAGAAATTAATTGGGCTTTTGCATGATTTTGTGTTTGCCACAAATGTATAAGATCTGACATTTGCTGGTTCCTAGGCAAAGCATTCTTTTACATCTTTTAATACTAAGTACTCATAATGTCCTCTGCTTTTAACAGTGAATGAGACTTACCTGTACACTCAAGGACTTCCTCTTTAATATTTCAGTGGAATGAAAATGGAGGAGGTATTTTGGGGTTCTAGTCACTGATTTTTACCTTTAAACATTAAGATATTAAACCCTGCTATGTGATCTAAATTTGTGCTCTTATTTGAGTAACAGTTTTACCCCCCCACCTCCCTATCCCAGCCACTCCACCTGTATCTTTTCTGCTTGTTCTGTTAATGTCAGCACAGGATAGGGGAAGACATGATTCTGCTATTTAATTTGGGGAGAAATATATGGACTATAACTGTTTGGGATTTGATGCTTTGGAGTAAAGGGTATTTTTAGAGAGGAAGCTCTTCTCAGAAAATACATCGAAACAAAGTTACTGATGTGTGCTTCAGCATGGATGAACTCAAAAACATTAAGTTAAAGGAAAGAAGCTAGATGCAAAAGAATGTGTGTGAATTGAATATGTATGAACATTGTATGGTTCCATTTACATGAAGTGTCCAGAAAAGGCAAATCTATAGAGACAGAAAGTGGACTAGTGGTTGCCTAGGGCTAGAGGTAGAAGGGGAAATGACTATAAATGGGCACAAGAGATCTTTCTTGGAGCAATGGAAATGCTTTTAAATTGTGGTGTTGGTTGCAAAACTCTGTAAATTTACTAAAAATTATTGAATTGTACACATAAAGAAAAGAAAAAGAAAATATCTCTATGGGGTCTTTTAAGATCCCATAGTCTCCAATGTGATTGTTTTCCTCAAAACTTAATTTTATTTTTTATTTTGCTTCTACAAACTAAAGACCTTTTTATGATTTCCTTTTTCTGTGCCGTGTATCACAGCTTTCCATCCTGCTGAAGAACCAAGATGATCTTGATAAAGCAATTGACATTTTGGATAGAAGCTCAAGCATGAAAAGCCTTAGGATATTGCTGCTGTCCCAGGACAGAAACCATGTAAGTAGCCCTGTCATGTCCTGGCAGCATAAGACAAAGCTGCTGGCCTTCAGGAATTGGACTTGCTTCCTTGACAGAATTCTGTGTTGCTCAGCGACTGCTAACGTGAAAACTTAAGCGCGGCCCAGCCCACTGTGTCAGTGGCCAGCTAGTCGTCTGCATTTGATTTTATTACCAAGCCAGATCATCAGTGTTAAAGTTGCAGCTGAAGGTTACTTGGCTTATGATGTGGGAGAAAGGCAAACATTTCATGATAAAAGATAAATTTCTTTTTCTCTGTATTCATGTTCTCTCAATTAGATTTGGACCCCAACAAGAGAGATTTGATTAGCGTGGGGGTGCTGATAAGCAAAGGCTGTCAAGGATTCAAGACTGTCATGCTTTGTAAACCCAACTCCCACAACTCCTTAGCAACTGTGTCTTTCCCTTGGGACACATGTAGGAAATAAGCTTTTCTTCTGTTGCTTGGAAAAAAGGCCATGGGGCTGGAGGGCCCCTTGTAAATTACCAGCGTCTGCCTTACCAATGGCAGGCAATCTGAGGAATTCTGTCTTATGCAGATTCCTCTCCTAAAGGGTACCTGGGGGCCTGCATTCCACAAGAATGCTTGTCAACTGGGTCTGTCTTCTAATCACTGATTCCTCTACCAGTTTGCTTCAGACACGTTCCTGAAGGTTTTTTGGCACTCTTTCCTTTCCTTCTGCTTGAAGACAGCCAACTGTAGACAGCTGACATTGCTGCATGAGAGCTATGGATGCCAGGACCGAGTAGAGATGGAATGGTGCTCATGCTCTGTTTACTGTTAAAGAGACTCATGGGGTTGAGCTGTCCTGTTGATTAGGGGAAGGCACAGGAGAATGCAGTTAGGGAGCCTTAGCATAAAGAAGACATTTTCTAATATTACAGAAGTGTTCTTCTGCAATAGGATTGGTCTTCTCTACCCCAAATGTGTCTTTTTTCTGGATATGTTTTGAGAAGTATTCTGAAGTAAAGTATATACTTTATTATTTCATTTCTGTTTAACTTAGTCACCTGTTCCTTACCATCCTTCTTTACTGCCTGTCATAGAAGATCTGAATTTAGCATAGCATCCAGGGCTTGTCACCAGCTACCCCAGTCTCATCTTCCACATCCTTCAGCATACTCACCCCATTCTGCCATTCTTCCTTCTTCCTCTCAACCAGACCATGGATATTACCTTTTTTTTTTTAGGATCTAGCATGAATTACCTAATATAATTTTGGTCAGTATTTTTGGCTAAGGCTGTTTTGATTATTCCCTGTTCCTTTAGTCACTGGATATAATTTGCACACTAGTTTATAGGTTGCTTAGTAATTCCCCTTTACTTGTTGCGTATTTGTAAGTTTTACCCCAAAATATTATATAAATATTATATAAATTTACTCCTTGGAAGCAGGAGCTTTGTCTTATTGTTTTGGAGGCCCTTCCCCACCCATCCTCTTAAGAAAACATAGGGAATGTTTCTGGAATTGTTAGCAAGAGTCACACAGAGATCATAATATTCAGCAAACCCCTTCTTTACAGAAGAAGCTGGAATTGGGGTTTGGTTCAATGATGTGATTGCTTTTCTGGGAGCTAGCTCCCCAGATGGTGATCTCTCTCTCGACTCCTCTGATGAGGTGTAGACAACTGGTTCTTTACATCTGCTTTCCCATTTATTAAGGGTGCACCAGGCTACAGGTAACTGCTGCAACTCCCAGAGCTGTTTGAAAGATGATCACCATACATATTGATTAATTGATTTTTACATATTCCTCCAGTCTTTGGCCATATGTATACATACTTTAAGTGTTGTCATGGTATTTGGCCAATTTTCTTAATTATTTTTTCACTGAAATTGTCATGCACATTTTTCTATGTTAATGTAGTCTTTATAATTATAGTTTATAAGGATGCATAATTCCCTTCATTGTGTATACCATAATTTAATTAGATAACCATTTTTGCTACTGTTTGGACACTTAGGCTGCTCCTATTTTTTGCCTTTATAAAGATGTACATTTAAGACATTAAGACAGTGATAATGGTAGTCTTTCCTTGGGAATTTCCTCAACTACACTTGAAGTTTCTTAATAAACAGCTGTCATGATCTAAAATCGCTACGTGGTCAGGAATCCCACCTCTAGAACAGTGCTTCTCTGTGATGAAATATCAGTTTTGTTCTTCTGATTTCCAATCTGTCATGGATCAATTCTTTTAAAAAAAAACTGAAAAATATAATGAAAAAATAAACTAGAGACATACAAAATACAAGCCCACAGTTTTTATTGTTAGATTCAATAGACATACAGTCACCCTGCCAAATTGCTGTAAAAGTTTTTTAAAGAGTTACTCTCCATGTTTGTACTTAGCTGGTTGAGGGCTGTACCCCACAGGCTGTGGCCTGGCCCCTGCCTGCCAAGACACTGGAAGTTCACTGCTCCAAGATACATACTATGTTTCCCTGAAAATAAGACTGGGTCTTATATTAATTTTTGCTCCAAAAGACGCATTAGGGCTTATGTTCAGGAGATGTCATCCTGAAAATTCAGGCTAGGGCTGATTTTCCGATGAGGTCTTATTTTCGGGGAAACGTGGTATCACCCTGGTCTTCATCTCCTGCTGAGGACTGTAAGCCACTTTGTTTCTCTACTTAGTTTCCTCTATTTTTAGCAGTCTTGCCTCATCTGCCTTTCGTTACCACCTGGACCTTTACTTACCTTCTTATTTCTGTTTTTAAATGTGCTATCTCTTTCTTCTCTCTGGGTTCCTTTTCTACTGATTTTTCTATGACAGCTTCTAATTTTTCCTCTGTCTTCATCTGTCATCAAGGTATAGAGTCATACCCCTCCACCTCACCTGACAAGGCCATGCCTCAGACCTCAGTATTGTTCTTACCTGAGAACTCCTGGATTTGGTAATCACAGAACCTTCCCTTAATCTGAAGAGCCTCTTTCTCTGTAGACATGCTGTCTACTGCTATTTTAAGGTACTTTATTGTCTCCTTCAGTAGTTCTGGCTGCCCTAGGCCTCTGCCTTGAGCCATCACCTCTTAGCTTATTCTTATTAAAGACTTCTCTAAACATGTGTACATCTAACTCTTAATTTATCTTTCTGCTCTTGACCTTCTATAACTCTCTAGACCCAAGCCTCCACTTTCACAAAGTAATCTCAAACTTAACATTCTTTTGTCTCTTGTATCTGTATACAATAAAAACTAAATACCCAAGCACCTTAAATTGAGTATGGCATTTTGTTTTGTTACCTCAGATTCTTTCTAACAAAAATAAACTTCTATCCAAATTTTGCCCACTTCCCAAATTTCTCATGAATGAATTTGACACTGTCTTGTCTACTATTTAAGTTCAAAACATCAAGGATAATCTAAAGGGTAATTCTTTTCAGTCTTCCAAAAGTAATGGGGAAATTTCAGGAAGATAGAACAAAACTTAATGTATCTCATTCAATTCTGGCAACTTTTGAGGGGTCCAGGGTAGGCATCCATTATCATCAGTCTACACCTGGGGAAACTGAGACTTACGAGTGACTTGCCTTGGGTGAGGCGGTAAATAGTGACAGAGCTGATCTAGAATCTAGATATCCTGACTTGTAGTCCAGTCAGGATGGTAACCTATCAGTTACCATCTAGAAAGGGATCTTGGAATAATTGTAGTCCTCGGGAAACCTCACTCAGGTTCCTCCACAGTTCATTAGAAGCAGGACAGAAAATGTCATGCTGCCTATGAGAAAACTTGAGAGCTGTGTCATTATAAGCTGTGTCATTATATTCCCCAAGCTCAAAAAATAACTGAGCTTGGAAAGGTTGAAGAGAAGCCAAATTTTTAAGGGGTTGAAGTCACTTTTATATGTAAATAGCCTAAAAAAGCCAGGAACTCTTTAGTCAGGAAAGACGGCCCTAAGCATATATTTAATTGAAGTCTGCAAAGCATTGAAGGATAGAGATAATAAAAACAGATTTATTCACCTAATCTAAATTTGGATGAGCTCCTTAAATAGTGATGGTAAAGAACATAGCACAGTACGAAAGAAAATAAGAATTTGTATATAGGGTATAAACATGGCATCCATTATTCAAATTATACAGCTTCAAAACAGATTTTTTTAAAGGTTTTTAATAAATTCACGGGTGTTAAAGTTGTAAATTTATTAAACAACCTGGATGCTTCCACAACTCTTATAACTATCATAGTCTTCCATGAAAATGTTTCTAGGTGCCACCATTGAGGCAGAGGACTGTTGAGACCCAGGGTGCCATTTCTCGGCTCCTGTTCCCATGAACCTAAGTAGAGCACACATACATGTACACACGCACGCTTCACCCTTCCCCCCATACGTAGTTGAACCCACTTGTTCCTTTTGTCTAGTAAAACCAAATCTTCTAATCAACATAATTTGTGGGTTTACCTCTTTCTGCTGATCTCCCAGCTTCCACTCACAGCAGTCTCTATGCATGTGGGTCCCTGGTAATGTTTCATGTTTGTGTCAGCCACACACCGCTACCCACAGAGGCCTTCAGTGAGGTTATCATTGAATGTTCAAACACCACCTTCTATTTGCTATCTTTAGAATATTCTGCTAGCTACACACTTCATATCTGTTGGCTCTCTTTTCACTGTACTATAGCCCCCTTTTATTTTCCTAGTCCCACTTTCCTCCTCCTTCTCCTTCCCACTTCTAAGTCTTGTTCAGGATTCCCTGAATCCTTACATCAACTTCATTTTTGTTTACCATGCCATTCTCTTTTGTCTCCTTAAATCAGGGTCGTCAAAGTTGGCTGAATATTTCAAACACTTGGGGACATTTAAAATATACCAATCTTTGGGCCCCATCCCCAGAGATTCTGTTAGAAGTTGGTCTGAGGTGTCAGAAGCCCCACCGGCCGTGCTAAGGGGTGGCTGGGGTTGAGCAGCATTGCTTTAAATCGAGGCACAACTCCCCTCCTGAGACCTTGCTGCTCAAAGTGAGGTCCGCGTGCCAACGGCAGCGGCAGCATCACCTAGAAGCTTGATGGAAATGTAGGTTTTCAGCCCCACCCTAGACCTGCTGTACCAGAGTGCACTTAACAGGTCCCAAGTGATTGTGTACCTGCTTTGAAACCTTTACTGATTTCCCTTCATCTGTTTTCCAAGTTGTTGCCACAACTTCAGCCTTTAAAAAAAAAAAAAAAATCTATACTGTGCTGGCTGTGAAATCTATTTTCCCGTCTCAGCTTTTAGATCTTAAAGTTGAGGGTTTAGAGTATGTGTTCTTTGGTACATTTCTAATTTGTGCTGCCAAGATGTATGTGTAAGGCCCTGTGTCTCCGCAGGTGTCCTCGGGGTGTCATCATGCAGCTCTTCTTCTGACTGCGGGGCTGTGGCCTTTCCTTGCCCTTCACTGGCCTGCTTCCCCACTATGTGGCTTTGACTGTTTTTTCCTCTCTGACTCTCAGCGGAGAGCTATTGCACATTGGAGGCTTCAGCAAGAACATTCACTTCCTCTTGGTTTTGACTTCCCGTTAGAGCAAGACAGTTTGTCAAGACAGCCTGCATGTGATAAAGTCTGGCATGGGGAGACTAGAGGAGGCTGCTTGGCAGCTGAACTCACCCCCGGGAGCGGGAAGCCTTTTTCCTGGAGGACAGGATATAGTGTGTTTAGGTCGGACTGTTTTTTTTTTTTTTTTTCTTGTGGGAGGTAAAAAATAGAGAAGCAAGTAGAAACTTTGACCCAAATTATTTATAAATCCCAAGTTCCCATTCCCACTGTCAGTAGTGCTCTGGATATTTGTAAGTACATCCTGACATCACTTGCTCACCTCCAAGCTTCAGTTTTTCAGCTTCTCAGTGTAAGGGCCTCCTTTTATTGCTTTGTGTTCTCTCTAGGATTCACCTGGGGGCTCAGCTGGGTCAGTACAAAAGTGGGGTTAGAGGTGGTAAGGCTGCTGACCCTGTGCTGAGGTCCTTGACCTCCGACGGAGTGGTCCTGTGATAGCTTTTCCCAGATGAACACAGTCCTGAGATGGTTCCTATGTAAACACCAGTAATAGGAAGCAGCTGGATCTTCTCACCTTAATTTTCAGGGAGTGATTATGGTTGGGGAAGAAGCAGCCTGTCAAGCTGCTTTTAAAAATACTTATTTATCAACCAGAATTTTGTTGGGCAGGGAGGTTGCCATCATTCTCTGTTCTGACCCCCACTCAGCAGGTGATTTCGCTGCTGAAATAATTTCCTGCCATTCTTCCCAAACTCTCTGGAGAACTTTATGAGAGGGTATTTACAACTCTTTTCTGTTTGGCAGATTAGTAGAGGAATGCCTGTTATTCTTCCGTGTCTAGGTCATCATCGCCTATTAAATTGGGGCATTGGGTCTCAGTGCTCAGATGTCGGTGAAACTATAAGACTAATCGAGCAAACAGTGATTTTCTAAGACAGATTGAGGAGTATGATTTGGGGGAAATATGGGTAGCTTGTGTATTGAAAGCATGATGGCAGCTGAGAGCATGGAGAGTCCTGGGGAAGGGGAAGGGAGCTTTTGTCAGCCTGCCTGCTTAAAGATAGCCCAGCCTTTTTCCTCTTATCTTGCAGACCAGTTCCTCTCCTCATTCCGGGGTGTCCAGGCAGGTGCGGATTAAAGCTTCACAGTCTGCAGGAGATATAAATACTATCTACCAGCCCTCGGAGCCCAGAAGCAGGCATCTCTCTGTCAGTGAGTATTTTTTCCCTCTCATTTAATTTATCTTCCCATTTAAAAAAAAATTGTTAATTAAAAACCAATCATCAATCATTACTGACTACTGCTTTGCACAGAATAATCCTTTATGCCTTTATTTGGGGAGAAGGGGTAAAGAAATGACTAGGATGGTAGCCTCAGGAAGCTTACACTATAATGATGTGATGGTGTAAACATCCCTGAAAAAATGATGTCTTCAAACATCTGCTTGAAGGCCTCCAGTGGCAGTATACCCTCATTTTTTACCACTCTTTCCCCAAAGGACTGTGGACTATGGAGTTAGGAATCAGGTCCAAGTCTGAGTTTTGACCTCAGACCTCTTGTTTATAATTCCCGAGGTGTCCCTATGCTTCAGGGAAGATGCTGACCAGTGAAACTCTTGAAGAGTCAAACTAAGTTGTCTGGGAAGGACAGGAGACTGTTGACACAGTATCCAGCTGGCCAGCTGGGAAGAAAGCTATGTAGCTGCTGCCAGGCCTCCTCAGGAAAGGAATCTAAATTAGGTCCGTGTATTATACCAGCTAATGCCTTATGCTCTGGATCTCATTTCCCAGAGTCTGAGGGAAAAGCCCATTTCTTGAATTGTGGAATTTGTTCAAGGGGGAAATCGGGCTTTATCAAACATTTGTGTTGAGCCTGCTGCCCTAATGTTGCTGAGACTGAGACCCCTGCTGCCGCTAGGAAGCCAAGTTCTATCCGTCCAGGTAGAATTGCATCAGACTGAATTGCTTTCTGAAGCTCTTGAGCTGAGCTTGGGGAGGTCTGAGCATCAGTCCTGTCACTGAGCTTGTCTGAACGATAAGTGTCCTGAGCGAGCAGCAGGAAGAATGTGCTGCCGAGGCACTGAATTTGCCTTACAGTAATTTCTGGAACCCAAGCAAGCACTGGTAGTATTGCCAAGCTGAAAGTCTGGTGATGAGTTTCATATTTTTCTAACATTGTGGATAATAGGTGGCTGTTTTCCATAAGCTGGTTGAGGAGAGAGAGCCCGCACCCCAGCAAGGATACCCTGTCCAGAGTATCTCTGGCCCCGGAGAGTGAGGGGCTGGGAGTGCAGCATCGTTCATTTATGGAGCAGCAATGAGGACCGACGTGGGGCAGTGATTGGGCCTCCTGCTCCTAAGCAAGTGCCTGTGTTTTGTGTGTGGAGGCAGGAGCTCATTGCGGGGCCATTGTTGTAGGGAGTCATAGATGGAATTCTTGTCTGAGAATGCTGAGGAATAAGATTGCTACAACGTAGTTCCTATTTATCTAGAGAGTGGGTAGCACAGCTTCCCAGCACAGGTAGATCCTGGGTTCCTTCATTCAGCAAGCATTATGTACCAACCACTGGGCTGGGATAAATGCTACCGTGAAGGCTCGTGGAATGCCAAGGGTAGTGTCGGAGCCCAGGGGAGGCAGGCGATCACCAACTCTGCCCAGGACTTTGTAGGACAGCTGTCACAGAAGAGGGATCACAGAGCTGACACACGAAGCAAGACCTCCTGAGCCTAAAGTAGAAACATATATTCCAGGCTCAGGAAAGAACACTTGCCAGGCACAATCACAAAAGAAGGTGGTGTGGGATCCAAGAACCCAGGTGGTTTGGAGTGGTGGATGTGACGAGAGAAGTGGGCATAGGTTGCCAGCCTTTGTACAGAGCCGGGAAATGGCAGAGATGATTTCCAACGGGAATGACCTGGGAAATGGGAAATTCATTCTGGGGAGGAGCTATCTGCGCTGAAGTCTTCAAGATTGTGGAGGAATTCCATAGGCGAGGATGAGGGGAGAGGGCTTTTCAACTATTTGCCTGTGGAGATTGGCTGATGAATTTGGAGAAATAGAAAAGGTGAGAAAGGATGCCTGGGCCACTTTCTGAGGAGCCTTTAGGGCACTGCGGCTTGTTTGGTAGGCAGTGGGAAACCGCGGAAAAGGCTGATGCCTTTTACCTGTCTCCATTATAGTGCTTACAACATCTTGTTATCCCTCTCCCTGTCACACTGCATTTTCATTCATTCATTCGAGAAATAATTAACAAAATATCTAATGTGTGCTAGAAATGTGGGAAGCAAAAAAGACAACGGCTCCTGTCCCTATGGCCCTTCCCGGCCTGTGCGAAGGCAGACATTTACTTATCATGCTGTGATTAATGTATAATTATAGGCTGTGACTAAAAGGTGTGTGGTGCTGGGAGCATGTGTAACAGAGGGATGGGACGTGCTTTGGGGGCCAGGCATGAAGGAGAGTTATGCAGAGGAGATACAGGGAAGAGAGTTGCAGGCAGGGACAGCCTGATGGCAGGGAGAGCATCGTGTGCCTAAGAAACAGAAAGAAGCCCTGAGGGCTGGCGAGCTGAGAACCAGGCGCGGGCGGATGAGCTGAGTGCTGAGACCCGGAGCAGGGCAGAGGCTTACGGAATGTGACGAAGATTTTGATCCTTACGTTGAAAGCAGTGAAAATCCACTTTAGGGTTTTTAAGTGAATAGGAATGGGTGGCATGACATAATCGCATTTGTATTTTGAAAAGATTGCCCCAGCTACAGTGTGGAGAACAGATTGGACAGGGGGTGGGGGCAAGAATGGATCCAAGGGAACTAAATAAGGCTAATGCAGTGGTCCAGGTGAAAAAAGACAAGTTTGGATTAAGCTAGGGACCGTAGTGGAGAGAGGAAGGAGCAGGTGGATTTGAGACATTTAGAAGGTAAAACTGACAGAACAGGGCATTGTGGTAGTTCTTACAGTGTGGTCTGGGGACTCCAGGTTGGTCCTGAGGTCCTTTCAGGAGATCTGCGAAGTCAAAACTGATTTCATAATAAGACTAAGATATGATCTGCCTTTTCACTCATTCTCTCGGTTTTCCATGAGGTTACATGCCTGAGGTGATATCATTGCTCTGATGGTTAATAGAGTGTGTGCCTGTGTATTACTATGTTTTAAAATTTTCTGAGCTTTAATTTCTAATACCGTGAATATCAATTGATATAACCCACATAAATAAAAGCTTTTAGTGTCCTCAATTTTTAAAGTGTAAAAGGGTTCTAAGACCAAAAGGTTTAAGAACCACTATGGTATTGGATTGAATTTGTAGGTGTTGAGAAAGCAGAAGATAAGTTACTGCTTTATGGATCTGGGTAAGTGGCACTGCCTTTCACCCAGACAGCAATGCTAGAAGAGAGCCTGGTTTCAGGTGCTGAGAAGGGGCAGACCTGAGGTTTTAGACCAGTTGAATTGGAGGTGCCTCTGAGACAGCTAAGAGGAGATACCAAGTCGGCTGTTAGATACACAGGTTTCTGGCTCATAGGGGAGAAAATCAGCGGTCAGGAAAAAATTGGAAATTGTCAAGGTGAATCCCTGGTCCCAGATGAGGGTACCTAAGCAGATTACGGAGAGAAGAGAAGAGGGCCTAGGACGGAGGCTTAGGAACCCAGACCCCTATTGGTCAGTTAGAGGAGGATGAGCCTGTGAAGGACACAAGAAAGGAGAGACCAGAGCAGTAGGAGGGAAAGGAGGCTTTACACGGTACCAGCCCAGTTATAAAGGATAGATCAAGGGTAAGAGACATAAACTTGTCCTTTTCATCCACACTGTCTGAGTGCTTGCTGTGTTGGTACAGGGTAAGGCCTTCTGGAAGCAGAAGGAAACGAGTAGAGTCAGGGTTAAAGCAAGAGGGAGTAGGAGAAGTCCTAGCAGTAGAAATGAGGTTGAGGTCAAAGGAGAAGCTTAGCGATTCAACCTCCCACCACGGGGGTGGGGGGGTTCTTTTCCCTCCTCCTCCACCAGCATCAACATACCTGTGAGTTTAGTGAGCGACTGACACACAGGTCATTCAGCTCCCACTGCAACGTTTTCAGTGCTGAGGAAGAGCGAGGTAGCTCAGTGCAGTTTTAGACAGCTGTGTTTATTTGAAGTTCTTCCTTATTTTGAATTGAAAATCTGCCTTCTCTCACTTTACCCATTGACTTTCTAGTACTGCTCTCTTGAGCAACAGATAACATCTTTCATATGACAGTTTTTCAAATATTTGAAACCAGCTATCATGTTCACCTTTTGTTTTTGACATCAGAATACACATACTTTGAATTCCAATTTTTTTCCAGCCAGTTAGTCTGTAAGTAGTTCATGCTAAAACCTTAAAAAACCCAAAACAAAAAAGCTGCTAAGTAATGAGTTTACCCAAAAGAGAGCCCCCTGTGGGGAGGTCTCCAGACAAGGCAGATGGAGTTTCCCTGTGTGAAGATGCTCTTGCTCATGTCTTTGCTTATGGAAATTCTACCTACCTTTGAAGCTGAGTTCAAGCCCCTTTTCTTCCATTAAACACTGGTGCCCTTCAACCGTGTAGCTAGCCAAGCCTCATCTAGAGGACTTGTCCCTGTCAAATTCTCACTCCCGTTTGGTCTAGTGCGGCTCAAGTGCCTTGGCCTCTGTTTTACTCCATCTTGCTCCTTGTCTTGCTGCTGCCCCCCACAGTGAGCGCAGCCAGATTGCAAACTCTGAGGGATGGGTAGCGATGGATTGAGGCAGTCGATTCTTTCAAGGAGTTTGTCCATGAAAGAAAAAAAGAGGTGGGATAGTGACTTACGGGAGTGACAGAAGAAATAAGCTCAGGCTATTTTTCGGCTAGAGGTCTGAGCAAGTTTAGAAGGGAGGCACAAACACAGCTGAAAGGAACATTCAAGGTGGTGAAGAGGGAATCCTGGGGGAACTGACTCCCACTGGGGAGGAACTGGGAGGGCTTATAATGCCTTGGCAAGGGGGAGGGGTGCCCTCTTCCTCTCAGAGGAGAGGAGGACAAATTAAGGCAAAGGAATAAAATGAATGTTGAAAGAATGGGATGACTGCCAGTGACATGAGACAAGGAGTAGAGAGCTGTGCGAACTCCAGTCCTGACACAGATTTGAAGAGTGGAACCCGGGGCTGCAGAGGCAGTGACCATGCACAGGAAACAGTGGTCAGCTTCCCTCACTGCTCCAGTTTCTTCCTCCTTCTTGTTATCAATTCTCCTGTGATACTAGATGATACCAGAAACTGTTTAGTGGCGGCAGCAACTTCAAAATACAATGAGAATTTTGAAAGTTGAAACACGTGGGCTGTTCCCAGCGTCTTACCGGATGAAAACGTTGAGAAGCTCTGTTCTGCACAGACGGTCTGGTGTGAGCGTATTGGGAAATAATGGTTAAGGTTTTCCATTGAGGAAGAAAAAATGATTTGATTCCCCCCCCCCCATCTCATCTGCACCCCAGAGAGAATAGGGCTTAGAGAAAATAGTTGATGGCCAAAAAAAGCGATCTCTTTGTACTTGCAGTGACCTGTGCGTTAACACTGACCCGCAGCCCTAGAACTCCCTGTGGAGGCAACTTCCTGACTGCATCAGCTTCCTGACAGGAGTCTCCTATGAGAAGGGCTAGAATCTGAGAGTCTGTCTTTCAGCTTTGAGTCCGAGCACAGAGCAAAAGAACCATCCATGTCGTAGGGGGAGAGCTTTGCTCCGACTCTGCCGCTCTGGCTTGAGGCCAGCAAGGGGTTGCGTGCCCCTGAGGAAGGTGGACCGCTGGCAGCTTAGACCCCTGGTGCTCTCCTTACATGTAGAACGCCTTCCTGGGAAGCTGTGGGCCACTCTGAGCACAGGACTACCACTCTGTTCTTCTGCTTCAGTTGGTGCTGAGATGGGACCCCTTGGTACAAATGGCCTGATGAGACTAGAGCCAGGGAAGGGTGTCCCAGAGAACCCGTCATCCCTGCTGTGCCTGCCTCCTGAGATCTAGAATGAGCTGAGTCTTGCATAGCACTGTGGCTTGTGCTGTCCGGCTCACTGCTGGCCCTGCTGGTAAATATGGGAGCGTGGGTGAGTCTTAGAGTTCAGTGTCCCGTCCTGTTCAGTCCCCGTCTCACTTGTTCTCGGCTGCTGTTGTGCGTCTCATTGGCCCCTAATTTCTGAAATGAAGATAAAAACAAAACTGAAAATGCTCTGGAGCAGTTCTGCCAACTCCTGGTTTTTCCATTCGCTTCCTCTGATAGCCATTGGTTTGGGGAGACTTCCCTTTCCTGCCCCAAGCTGTGGGCCTGTGCACAATAGCCCCTGGCCCATTGCCCATCAGATAACAAGGCTGGCTCTCTGCAGGCAGCAATGTGTATTGGAAAAAGTGAAAGTCTCCGGCTGGAAATAAAAGCTCAGAAAACCTTTGCTATTTTCCCCCAGCCCCTCCTGAGTCTGTAGTGCTGGCCTCATGTGAGCTAGTCCCATCCCACCTGCAAAACCAGGGAAGAGTTTGCTGGCAGCTAATGAAGGAGAGAATGAGTGGCGGGGCCATGGATATTTTATCCCAGGGAGGTCTTACCCTAGACACTCCATGTAACAGACTGAGGGCAGTTCATCCTGTCTGGGATAGTTTGGACCGATGTCTGAGATCTCATCAATAAGTAAGAGTTTTTCTTTCTCTCTAATCAGGCCCTCACAATAGACATATTTTGTTTGTTCTGGGTCAAATGTGTAATACCTTTTCACTCCAGATTTTACTGGTTCAGTTGCACAGAGGACAGTATCTACTCTAACTAGTTTCAGCAAGAAGAGATTGAATGCACTTCTGGCTCATAGGCTCATTGGGAGACTGAGAAACAGACGTCCCACGGAGCTCCTCCCTCTTCTATAATGAGGAAGCCACCAGACAGAGAAGCACAGTACCTCTCTGCCCGGGTCCACACCACTCAGTGGGGATGCCTGCATCTGTGTCTTGACATGAGGAAAACTGGAGGCCACGTGTCTGAATGCTGTAGCAGAAAAACCAAGGCTTCCGTGTATCATGCCCAGAAACAGCAGGAAGCCATCTAAATCTCACACAAGTGCTCTGATTGGCTGAACCTGCAGGGAGTCTTAGGAGTAATGGCTTTTAGGTGATTAACTTCTGAAGCACAAAAGGCATAATAGAAGGGTGGAGTCTAACTCATCTCTGCCAGAGTATGAAGAAAAGGAATTCTACTGAGTTTCTACCATGTACATGTGTACCTGTGCACATTTATAACTTCCAAAAAAGATTAGGAGGTAGATAGTTCTCCCCATTTTTGCAAGTGAGGAAATTTAGGCAAGAGTTAAAATCATTCAACTGAGTGGCAAAGCCTGATTTGAAGCCCTGTTCATCTAATTCCCAAGCTTAGGCTTTTCTCACTATACCTTGCTCACCTCTCTAGTTTGCGTCTGTTGTGGACAAATGTTACCAACATATAGGTTGACTTTCCATAGAATGTGCAGGCTACTAAAATGTTACCCAAAGCCAGAAGTTCGGAAGAGGCACGAGGCTAATGTTTGTAAGCCACATGGTAAATAGTGCTCTGTGTTTTGGGGGTGTGGTAGGGCTTAAGAAAACCATCCTTTTTTCATGGTTGCACTAGAATTTGTGATATAGTGCCAAGGGAAATGGCCAACTACAGGGCCTTTGACATCTGGGCCTCTGAAAAGTGGGGTAGATTTCTTAGTTTTGCTCCAGATTTCCTCTTACCTCCATTTCGTCGTTGCCTCCAAGCCCTCTGTTGGCCGGATGGCATCTTGCGTCCTTGGCTTCTGACTTAGGATGGACATGGACAGAACAGCTCTGAATCTGAGCCACATGAAACGTGGCACTATGTTTTTCTTGTGTTCTCAAGAAAGCTCCACATCAGCCTCCCTCCTGCTGCTGGCAGAAAGGCTGTCACATTTCCCCACGGGTGAGGGTCCCCAGCTTCTGTTTGAATCATTCATGGGGAGCGTATGGCCTGGCCAGTTCATGGAGAAGTTTTGTCTTCTGCCACTGTGTTGAACAGCATTGCTTGCCTTTTGGAAATAAATTTTGTTCTCGAAATTGCCTCGCCTGAACTGTAGTGGGAGTCAGTTGAAGCCTGTTTTCTAGCTGCGGCCCCACCGGTAAGTCAGTCTGTGGTGTTGGGCCTCGGCTTCCCCTACTGCGCAGTGTGGAGGGTAATGCACGTCTCCTACAGAGGTGTTCAGAGGAGTAAACAAGAGTAACAGTGTAAAAAAGGAAAGAAGAATTGCTTTAGCTGATTTCATTGCTCTGTTTTTGTTCATGGTACAATATCCGTAAATTTACACTCAGAGCAGTGTCAGTTTCTGCTTAGAGGCTCAAGGTGTCAGTTAAGGCTTAGAAAACTTAGACAAACAGATTTTTTTCCCTCCATGGTCTGGTAGAGATCATTTGGAAGGCATGGCTCAGGTACCTCTTTATCTCAGAATTGGTAGTCTCTGCTCTGAGTGAGGTATCAAGACTAGAAACCCAGCAAAATTCTATGCCTGTTTTCAGAGCAATTTAGTTTCTGGCCTCTGCTCTGGAGTCAGGTGGGAAACCAGGTTACTGAGAGCGCCAAGTTAGCCTTCCCACCCAAGACACCTAATTGTCAGTCCTTACAGAGAGGCTGGGTTGATGCCTCCAACAAGCGATTGGAAGTGTTCTTGATGGTCAGTTCATTCAAATGCCGTTTGTACAACTGGATGAGCCATGCGTTCTGAATGACTAAGCTTCATGTGGAAGAACAAGGAGTCAGTTTCTTCAAGGACATTGACAATAATCATTTAAACTCCTTAGAGACTATCTTTCAAGAAGCAACCCTCCCCATCGTTCTTTGACTTTTCTTTTTTGTGTGTGTTGGGGGGAAGGGGAACAGGACTTTATTGGGGAACAGTGTGTACTTCCAGGCCTTTTTTTTTTTTTTTTTCCAAGTCAAGTTGTCCTTTCAATCCTAGTTGTGGAGGGTGCCGTTCAGCTTCAAGTTGTTGTCCTTTCAGTCTTAGTTGTGGAGGGTGCAGCCCGGCTCCAGGTCCAGTTGCCGTTTTCTAGTTGCAGGGGGCACTGCCCACCATCCCTTGCGGGAGTCGAGGAATCGAACTGGCAGCCTTGTGGTTGAGAGCCCACTGACCCGTGTGGGAATCAAACCGGCAGCCTTCAGAGTTAGGAGCACGGAGCTCCAACCACCTGAGCCACTGGGCCCGCCCCTGACTTTTCTGTTAAGTCTTTTTCCTCCTTTTCACGGGTTGTTGGATTAGGGGGAGGAGCCACCTGGCTCTAGAAGTTTCCTTGAGCTTCAGCACTCTGTTCCAGGATGTTTCAAGAGCCACAACTGGCTCCCCACCAGCCTCTGCAACAGACGCTTGGTCTGAGCTGGCCCCGTGTCTGCTCCTCTCGGGCTGCATGTCCTGGGCTGTGTGGTCAAAACTTTTTGTTTCTGTGCTCTAGGCTCGCAGAACCCCGGCCGAAGCTCACCTCCTCCTGGCTATGTGCCCGAACGGCAGCAGCGCATTGCCCGGCAAGGGTCCTACACCAGCATCAACAGTGAGGGGGAGTTCATCCCCGAGACCAACGAGCAGTGCGTGAGTACTGTGCCTGGCGGTATGCCCTGGGTTGTGTCAGACTGGAGTTATATTGGGGGGTTCTCGCTGGGCATTGGGTAGAGCTAAGAGGTTTGAGGCCCATCCAATAGCACTTGTGTAAACCAGACTTGCCCAAATATGGATTATTCCTTTCTAGGGGCCAAATATAAATTCCTGTCAAACGCAGAACCTAAATCACCTAGCCTCCTTGGTGTTGGATGCACATTGGACAAGTTTTCCTCGTCTGTGGTCCTCACACTGGTCTCCCTGCAGAGAACCAGTCTGCTGTTGGTGTACTACCTTATAACAGCCTGTCATTTCCACAGATTTTAACATATGACCAGTCCTAAACTGATGAATTTTGTTTTTCATTGACTGTATTTTAATTTTGCTCTTCTTGATGAAAGGTAGGAAGTAAACCATATCCAGATTACTCTGTAGGATTGGTTACTTTGGATGAACTTTTATGATGGTAAACAGCTGTATTAGTTTATATTATTGTGTAACAAATTACCACAAACTTAGCAGCTTACAGCAGCATACATTTATTGTTTTACAGTTTCCGTGGGTTAGGGATCCAGGCATGACTTAGCCAGGTTGTGTGCTCAGGCTCACAAGGCTGCAATCAGTGTTGGCCAGGCTGTATTTCTTTCTAGGGCTTGGGATTCCCTTCCAAGCTCACATGGTTTTGGCTGAACTTGGTTCCTTGTGGTTATAAGCACTGTGGTCCCTGTTTACTTACTGGCTGTCAGCCAGGGGCCACTCTGAGCTCTTAGCAGCCACCTGCAGTTCCTTGCCACGTGGTCCTCTCAGCCTCTTCAAGGCCAGCAAGAGAGTCTTTTGCTCCAGTCTGCAAAGATGGATGGAGTCTTACAAAATGTAACGTAATCACAGGAATGAATGCCCCATCCTCTTTGCCATAGTCTGTTGACTAGAAGCAAGTTCTAAGTTCTACCCAGACTCCAGGTAGGGGATTGTTTATACAAGGCTGTGACTCATGGAAGGGGGGTCACTATATGGTGTGTCTCCCACATTTTAATGGCCAGCTTTTTAACTAGTGGCTCGCTTGACGAAAATGGCATTTTGGCTTAGGGAACTCAGCAATAGTGAGATCTCTGGCCTCATTCTGAAGTCTTTCCAATGAGCTTTCTTTGATTGCAAAGAGAAAGACTCACTCTTACCAATGTTGTGGATTTAGTCTGGGAAGAGGAAGTATTTTAAAGGTAAAGCATCTGACAGAAGGGCCAGCACCGTCACATGGGGGGTTTTTATAAAATACTGCTTCTTATAACTTTTCTTTCTCATAAAACTGATTCGTAAAACTTTTCTTTCCCTTCAGTAGCTAATCTCTGTACAACATTATTCAAATTGTATAGGTTATGAGACGCCTTTTACATTGCTTCTTTTCTATATTCCTGCCTTTTAGATAAATTCATGTTTAGAACAGTGACCTGGAGTGCATTTAGTTGCAGATTCCTTTCTTGGGTGTTTTACTGACCATCCTTTCTGTTTTCTCTAACCTGAGCTCTTTTGAACATCACCTGTGCTAGGGGTGACTTGGGCATAAAATCTCGGAAATTGCAAGTTGAGCTTGATTGCCTTTGGTCTCTGTCTCTTCCCATGGTCCTACACCCTGGTCCTTTGACAGCTTTGCTTTACTTGGCTGGCCCTGGAAGGCATGGGAGTATTACACTTCTCGAGAGGACAGACTTTTAGAAGGAGGCCAAGGAAGGTGGCGGCTGGGGAATGCCTAGATCCTTCTCCAGTGCCCCGCCTCCTTAGCGAAAGAGAATTCATTGCTCCTGGTAACTGAGCCATTCAAGATAAAGCCACTTAACAGAGACCAAAACAACACAGTATATAGTGAAAGAATATTCAATTGAGACTTTCTTGAAAAGTGAAACTAAGATAAGTTTATTTTGTTTCTGCTTTAATCAGATTTAGCTAATAATTGCATCTATTTGCTAAGTTTTAGAATGAACAAAAGCATGATTCATGTTAATTTTCTTGGCTTAATTTTTCTAACAAAAATGTTGCTAGCTTTGCTTCTAACGTAACTTCCTTTACTTCTGCAGCACTGTCATAATGAGGGTCTTTTTTACAGAAGCTTTTGCTGGAATTCTATGGGTTTTCCAAAGGTCTCTCTTGAACCTTTGGTATTCTCCTTCAGCGCACCTGTCATGTTGTTATACTTGCCCATTCTCTCTCTTCGGTTAACTGCTCTAACTGTGTACTTGATGGATTGGGAGCAATATTTGCCATATTGGTTTTATCCACTTTGGGAAATCCTATATACTTGCAAGATTCGCAGTTTTATTTTGCAATTATACTGTTCCCTATGTCTTATTTAACTTTGGATCTCAGATAATGAATACTCTGATAACGGATACCCCCTGCCCAGCCATAGGCAAAATGAAGGGGAGATTAGTTGAAGATAAAGCTAATCTAAAGGCTTTTTGTTACTGCATTTGAACAAGGGCCAGAGAAAGATTTTAACTTACAGATACCTATTGCCTCTGCATGAGAACTGGGAAATGGGTAATTTTTTGTCTGTATCAGCTGCACACTAACTGGTCTCATGACTTTAGACAATTCTTCTAATTTTTCTAGACCTGCAGTGGCTTGTCTGTGAAACGAGGGCAATACTTGACTTTGTAAATTATAAATTGTGGAATACAAATGGAAGTATTACCGTCCCACCCAAACACACTGGAAGCCTCTGCAGGGTAGTACCATCTCTAGCGCCAGGCTCCAGCAGTCAGGAGTCAAGAAAATGCCAACAAGAGAAGCAGCGTCTCTGCTTTGCTCTCCTGGCTGAGCTCCTTGAGATGCCAGCCAGGCATTTTTCTCCCTCCTGGAAACTTGCCTTTCAAAGTACAGGGGGGGAATGGTACCTTCTACATGGGTAGAAAAAGGCCACTTTTATATTTTGACAAAAAGGACCCTTTGCTGACCTCAGCTGAGCCGGAAAGCCCTGAGTCACCTGGCTGGGTGTGGGCTGTCTGGGGTTATTGTGTGACTTGCCTTACAGATGCTGGACCCCCTGAGCAGTGCTGAAAATTCCTTGTCAGGAAGCTGCCAATCCTTGGACAGGTCAGCAGACAGGTAGGGGACTGTGGCTGGTTTGGGGGTTAGTGCATAGGTGTTTTTGGAACTGTTGGGCTGAGGAAATAGTTAGCTAGTATGTGTGTCTCCAATCTAGACACTGGTCTGCAGGCCCAGGGTGAAAGTGTCATGCTTCTGGGAAAGAAGCGTCTTGCTGGGATTCTTAGCACCCCCCTTAATTGTCCAAATACCATGAGAATGTTATGTTTCTATAATTAGATGAGTGTAATCGCAGCTCACATGTATTAAATGTGTACCCGGTTGTTACAAGGGCTTTCACATGACTTTCCCCATCATACGTGCTGCTCTGTGCTCTTGGCTGCATCCTGGTCATGTACACTGAGAGGCGGTGGGTGTTCAGTGTTTTGTGGACAAAATTGAATTATCACCTGTGGCTTTACTTTCATTTGTTTTTTCCTCCAACTGTTTCTGGTGGAATAAGAAACTGGAATATAAAAAACCAATAAACAAAATATCCATACTGCCTAGCTTAACCACAGCTGCCTGCTTAGTGTATAGTCTTGTTCTCATACTTTGGGAGGGGACAAATGCTGTCCTTTCCATACCGAATGGTTCTGTGGAGCTGGTTTGCCCATCACCGGGAGTGTATTTGGAGCTGGCATTAGCACTGATCCAGCCAGTCTCTCACCTTGACCTTGTGATGCCCAAGAGCAGGTTTGGGGTTTTTTTTTTCTTTGCGTAACTGATGAATTGTTCATATGGGTACTGACCTTATGGCCATGGCCACATTTGTACTGTCTTTCCTAACAGATCTGAGCACTGATGAGTGTCTTCCCTCTAACTATCACAGAATATACCCATAGTTACTGGTTGGTTTCCAATGCGTAGCCTTGTTTGGGGCTTACTCTCCAACCAGGAGAGCAAGAAGGCCCAGGTAAAAGTGTCAGGAGTTGCTGCCACAAACTGAGGGCTCTGCCAGGATAGGGACTGACTCTGGTTTTGGACTACGTCCTAAGCTTTGTGGCCAAACTGGAGGTATTGGGGTGGCGGGTGGCAGTAGGACAGGACTACAGAAGGCCTGGGTCTACTAGTTGTCAGGGAAAGGACTATTCAGGTGCATGCTGGGAAAGATAGCTATCATAAATGTACTTACCTGATTTTTGGGGTTTTCCTTTGTCCCTCCCATGCTTTATTTTCTGCTCCTTGGGAGTGAAACCCAGTGACCTGGACTTACTTCCTTGAGGCCTAACTTGAGCATAGGGTTTCTATCTACTACCCTAGGCTAGCGATTTTTTTTGTAACTCTTCCCCTGTTACTAAAGTGGGAGGAAAGAGCAAGAAGAGAGAGTGCTGAGCAGCTAGGGTGGAATTCAGTAAGACTAGAGGGGTGCATCATTCAGGGCCTGTCAGACTTGGGCATCAGACTAGTAAAGAGAAAGTAGGAGGCTACTTCCATCCTGTAATGACATGGGACGGACTTAGAAAAGGGAATCTGCCTGGATATCCCACCTCCTGCCCTGGTGAGCCGCTTTGGAAGTACGCTAAAGTCTGCTTTGTGATTTCGTTTTGCTTTTGTCAGCCCATCCTTCCGGAAATCGCGAATGTCCCGAGCTCAGAGCTTCCCAGACAACAGACAGGAGTTCTCTGGTGAGTTCCCCGGAGCCTGGGTGAGCTCTGCAGGGTGTGTGCGAGGACTGCAGGCATTCTGCTTTGATGGCTGAGTTGGGGACTATCTTTTAGTTCTCCTTGCGCCTACTGCTCAGGTCTCAGGTGACCTGGGGGCTAAAATGGGTCACTCACGATGAGCTACCCAAAAGCCGTGATTCCTCTGTCTTCCTCAGATCGGGAAACTCAGCTCTATGACAAGGGGGTCAAAGGCGGCACCTACCCCCGGCGCTACCACGTGTCTGTGCACCACAAGGATTACTGTGATGGTGAGTGTGCTCCGCCTGCCCCCTGCTGGCCGCCTCCGAGAGGACAGCCAGACCCCCGCCTTGGAAAAGGCCCTGCGTGGGTGGGCCGGGGCGCTCGAGACCGTGTTTCCTTCATTCCTGAGGAGCTGTGCCCAGACTCGAGGCGTGAGACAGGGACAAAAAAAAAAGAGGATGGTATTTGTGGACCAGGGCACTGCCCCTGGGAACTCTGCCCTTCATCCGAGTGCTCAGCGTGCTCCAGGCATCAGCTCTCCACCGCCCTCTTCTGCCCTGTGGCAGCAAAGGGAATGGAGCTTCTGCAGAGGGTTGAGATTAAGATGCGGAGGAAAACAGACTTCAGCCCTGGATTGGCCTTGCGAGTGACATGGGTGCGAGTGATGTGGGTGTGAGTGACGTGGGACCTGAGGGCCAGCTCTGCACCTTCCCTTTGGCCAGGGCTCCCTGAACCATCTGTGGCTGCTTCCTAATTTCTGCTTTTGTCCTGAGTCTCAAGGTGCTTGGGATATTGGCCATTCTGGCATGAGTCAGGTAGGCGGGCAGATAGGATGGACCCGAGCTGGTGTTATGACCAGGATTGCACATTCAGCATCAAGGCCAGAGGTCTGACTTGCTCTGCTCTGGCCCCTACACCCCTTTAGGCAGAAGAACATTTCCCCGAATACGGCGTCATCAAGGTAACCTGTTCACCCTGGTGCCCTCCAGCCGCTCCCTGAGCACAAATGGCGAGAACATGGGTCTGGCGGTGCAATATCTGGACCCCCGAGGGCGCCTGCGGAGTGCGGACAGCGAGAACGCCCTCTCTGTGCAGGAGAGGAATGTGCCGACCAAGTGTGAGGAGTGGGCCCTGGCCAGGGTGGGAGGCCGCCGCGCCCATGGGGCTGTCCGGCTCAGCAGCAGGCTGCTCTGGCCCATCCTCCACACTGGGAGAGCCTTTTGGTGGACAGCAGACCCATAGATCCTAGTCCTCGCTCCACGATTGTGTGACAAGCCATTTCCCCTCTCTGGTCTTTAGTTCTTCCATGTTTAAACTGAAGCATAGTCTCCTTAATCCCTGCCAATATTATTTTGGGGTTTTGGAAGGATGGGTGTTTGATCAATACGGAAGAGCGTTTAACCATGACTTTAGCCAGTCCTCTGCTTCTCGGGACTCAGGCCTTCAGGTCTGATTGACCAGGGCACTGGGTTCCAGGTAGGGGTGGAGATGTGTGCTCAGGTGTGATGGTGCCGAGTGAGGGGGAGCTCAAGCCAGCGGTCCCAAGTAGAGACTCTGGAGAATGAAGCGGGATATCAGTAAATAACGTGACACACTAAAGCTCCTTCCTTCTGTTCTCCTGTAGCTCCTAGTGCCCCCATCAATTGGCGCCGGGGGAAGCTCCTGGGCCAGGGTGCCTTCGGCAGGGTCTATTTGTGCTATGATGTGGACACAGGACGTGAACTTGCTTCCAAGCAGGTCCAGTTTGACCCAGACAGTCCTGAGACAAGCAAGGTACTGCCTTCCCCATGATCTGACTTCTGGTTCCTCCCTCAATCAACCAAGTGCCTGTCTCATTGCACAGACTAATTGCTAAAGATGCTATAGGTTGCTTCCCCCATCATTCCTCCTCCCAAGTTCCCTTGCTGTCCACCCTGGCTCTGGCCATGAGGTGAAGGGACCATGGTCCAAAGAGCACCAAGCACCCAGGGGAGGGATTGGGTATAAGGAACTGAGCTGATGCCAGAGTATCAAGCAACCCAAACTGAGGTGATGTCCAGTCCACAAAGAGCAGCGCCTGCTCCCCCTCACGAACACACGTCTCTCTCAGCCCAGGGACAAGCCTGTCTTTGGAGTTCCGTTTTGGGTGTGGCCTACACTTTATTTGAGTGGATAAATGCAGCAGTTCCCTTACCCAAGCACCCGCAACTCCTTCTCGCACTCCACTGTCTGCCTTCTCGTGTGGAAGTGCCACCATCCCACGGGTTGCCCAGCATTGTGGCCAAGGGCCAGACAAGTGAGAGAGTCCCCCTTTTCTGCAGCTGAAGTTTTCAAGGCAGATAGACCCCTCCGCAGCCACTGACTAGGGCAAGCTGAGCTGACCCCAGGCAGGCAAACCAGGGCCCTGAGAGCTGAGGTGACCACTAGCCCCCCTCCCGTAGGAGGTGAGTGCTCTGGAGTGTGAGATCCAGTTGCTGAAGAACTTGCAGCACGAGCGGATTGTGCAGTACTATGGCTGTCTGCGGGACCGCGCAGAGAAGACTCTGACCATCTTCATGGAGTACATGCCGGGGGTATGTGGCCCTGATGCATGGGAGACACACGTAAGAGAGGGCCTGCCCTGGGGCTGGGCCTGCACAGGAGGGGTTCCTTTGGCATGGGTCCGATCACCTGAGACTCCAGAGGCTCAGAGGAGAAGGTGAGGTGATGGCAGAGCTTGCAGTCAGGAGGGCCCTGCCTCTGGCCTCAGTGATGGTATGGGGTGACAAATATCCCAGGCCACCCTCACCTAGACTTCCAGGATGGCCGCACTGCCCAGTAAGTACTGCCTTTACCTGGAGCAGTGGGCCTCCCTTCTGGATTTGGGTTGTGCGTTGCTTGAGGAAAGGCATGTCTCAGACCTTTCTCCAAGCTGCCCGACAGCCCTTAGCACAGCGCCCAGCCCATCGCAGGTGGAGGTTGGATGAATCACTTCTTCGCTGCAGTGCGAGGGCTGTAAATAGCCTTGCCGCCTTCTCGCAGTGACTCCCTCTGACTTCTGTGGCTCTAGGGCTCAGTGAAAGACCAGTTGAAAGCCTACGGAGCTCTGACTGAGAGTGTGACCCGAAAATACACGCGGCAGATCCTGGAGGGCGTGTCTTACCTGCACAGCAACATGATTGTTCACCGGGACATCAAGGGTGAGCGGGCCGGCTGGGGGGTCCCCAAGACCTGGTCACTTAACCATTCCAAACTTTCTGAATAGTGGGACCCTGTTTGCTTCCGTGGGGGATTGGTGTGAAGATCAGTTGAACAATTGGGGGAAAATACTGCAGAGTAAAGTGCTCTGCCATGTTGGCCATGGTGACAATCAATTTCATGCTATCGGGCTGAGGCTGTGTCACTAGCCTGTTGGCCCCGTGCAGCTCACGTCTAATTTGTGGTAACCTCGTGCTTCCCGGCCGCCCCGTGACCTGGGAGGGAGAGCCAGAGGGAGGATGGTAGAGAAAGCCCAGCAGGTGCAGCGTGGTAGCCTCTGCCCTGTCATGCCCTAGGAGCCAACATCCTCCGAGACTCTGCTGGGAATGTGAAGCTGGGGGACTTTGGGGCCAGCAAGCGCCTGCAGACCATCTGCATGTCGGGCACGGGCATGCGCTCCGTCACGGGCACACCCTACTGGATGAGCCCCGAGGTGATCAGCGGCGAGGGCTACGGACGGAAGGCCGACGTGTGGTGAGCGCTGCGGCCGTGCTGGGACCCCACCTCCTGGTCTGGGCTGTACTGGCTCCAACTGAGAAATGAGCTTTGGGGCTCGCGGTGTGGCAAGAGGGAGCGTCCACCTCTTGCCAGCTAGGCCAGTATGCAGAGGTGGCAGTGTGTTTTATCTCCAAATAGCAACTATTATTGCTGGGCAGTTAGGCTATGGAGAACATTCCTGGTGTTTGCTAAATCCTGAAAGAAGTCCGATTCACTCCGAAGGCCTGGATCAGCTTCTGAATAGTAGCGGGCGCCCAGTCCTTGCGCTCAGACAGCTTGCATTTGTCTCCACTTAACTTCATGGTCAGCCTCTGAAAGGGCGTGGCAGTTCTGAGCAGCGCTTCCCCTTGGAACGTTCTTGTGGTGGGCTGAGTGATGTCCCCTGAAGATGTCCATGTACTAATTTGCCCTTTGACCCACAAATAGGACCTTATATGGCAGAAGGCCTTTGCAGGTGTGATTAAGAATTTTGAGGTGGAGAGATTATCCTGGATTATCCAGGTGGGCCCAGTAGAATCAAAAGGGTCCTTATAAAAAGGAGGCAGGAGATCAGAGTCGGTATTAGGAGATGTGACGATGGAAGCAAGAGGTGCAAATGATGCAAGGAAAGGGCCATGAGCCAAGAAATGCAGGCGGCCTCTAGAAGCTGGAAAAGGCAAAGATTCTTTCCTGAGAGCTTCCAGAAGGAACCATCCCCACTGAGAGGTTGTCTTTAGCCCAGTGAGACTGAGTATAGATTTCTGACCTCCAGAACTATGATAAGTTTGTATTGTTTTTGATGCCACTAGGTTCATGGTCATTTGTTACAGCAGCAATAGGAAACTAGTACAGTTATCTTGGCTCTCTTTCTGCCCATGCTAAGTGGATGTCTCCCCCAGTCAAGAAGCACTGGGTGGGTCTAAGTTGATAAAGCCCATGTGGACGACCAGCTGACAGTGCTCTGGCCTTGGGGACCCTGTACAGGGTGTCAACCCTCAGCTTGGCCAGCCTGCCTCAGTGTGTTCTGAGAAAGGCACCTCCTTTCACAACAGCTGACAGGGCAGCTGGGAGCCTGGGGTGGCCAGCCCCTGGCCATGAGGTGACGTGGGGATCTCTTTCTCCAGGAGCTTGGGCTGCACTGTGGTGGAGATGCTGACAGAAAAACCACCTTGGGCAGAGTATGAAGCCATGGCTGCCATTTTCAAGATTGCCACCCAGCCCACCAATCCTCAGCTGCCGTCCCACATCTCTGAGCATGGCCGGGACTTCCTGAGGCGCATATTTGTGGAGGCCCGCCAGAGACCTTCGGCCGAGGAGCTGCTCACACACCACTTTGCACAGCTCGTGTACTGAGCTCTCAAGGCCACGCTGCTGCCGGCCGCCCCTGCTGCTTGGGCCAGGGGCTGCTGTGGGGCTCGACGAAGTTGCTGCTTCTCCCAGGCAAGGCTGTGGACCATGGAGCTGCAGTCCAGCCAGCGTTTGTCTGTGCCCCTTCCGCCACTGGGCTCAGAGCCAGGGGGGGCAGCTGCAGCCTCAAGGACTGGAAGCCCCCAGCCTGCCAGACCTAAGAGCTCCAGCCTCATAAGCTCAGCGTGGAGGGGAAGGGGCCAGAACAGTGTGCGAGGCGCTGTGGGACCCGCCCTTGGGGCTGTGTCCTGACACTGCGATCAGCACCAGAGCCCCAGGGTCCTGGGGCACAGGATGGACGTGAGGGTCCGAATAGTGTTACTTTCATGCAGAGTGTTATTTTGTTTCTCCTCCCCGTGTCTGGAGACCACCAGGGCATCTCGGCTGGATGAGCCCACCCAAGCCTGAGGTAAAGCCCAGCATCCCACAGCCAATGGAAGGCAGAGGCCTGGGCTGCGCTCTCCCTGGAGCTCCCAGGTCAGCTTTGCCAGTCCCTGTCCTTTACCAAAGATGAGTGAAGCGAATGTTATGCTGCCTTATTCAGGGAAGGAGGAGCCCATCCTGCCTGCCCTCGTGACCCTGCCGCCCCAAGCAGGGGCCTGAGATGTGGAACTGCCCCACTGAGGGGGCAGTTTTGTCAATGCAATGTCTCTGTTTTACAAGTTGGAGTCACTCTTATGCTGTACCCAGTTTCTAAACTAGAGACTGTGTGCCCTCTGGGCTCTGAGTTCCCTGCGGTGGGCTCGGGCCTTGGGCTGGATTGGAAAGAGCTGAAGGTAATGGTCTTTGTGCTCTTGGCCTGGCGTCTGTCCCCCCACTGCAGCAGAAGATGGACAGCACAGTGCCGGCCTCTGACCCAGCTGGCCGCCCTGCCCTGAGCAGGCTGTGCAGGCTGGCAGGGGGGCTGTAGCGGGCTGTGTGGTATGACCCGCTAGGCCGGAGCCCTCTCCACCTGGTAGAAGGGAGGGCCCCTGTGATGCCACCAACCGTGTCCAAAACCGCCAGCTTTGTTCCTCCTTGGCCAGCCTGGCCCTTCCCCATGAGGTCTCAGCCTCTTTCCCTCCTTGCTCCTCCCTTGGGGGACAAGTGGCAGCAGGGGTCCGGGAGCCAGTATCTCCAAGCAGCTTAGAGTTGGCCTTATTTACCTCAGCCTGGGCGCTGGTCCTTTCTTCCGGCCCCTCCCCTCCAAAATGTGCCTATTGCTAGAGCTCCTCCCTCTCAACACCCACTTTCCTTGGGAGTTGTCATTAAAGGAAAAAAAAAAAAGCCAGTGCCCAGGGATGGGCATCTCCAGGGAGCTGGGGATTAGCACCAGGCAGCTCATTGCCAGCCCACATCCCCAGGGCACCAGAACAAGCCAAAGCCTTCGTTGTATGTTGACGATGCACTTTTATGAATGTAGTTTCTATCGCTGTTTTTAGCCTTTTCACATCATGTAATGTGAGGCCTTGTACTTGTTAATTTATATCTCAGATCATATTTGATGGTTTTTATATATATCACTTCTAGACTGTTACAGGTGATGGACGCCTCAAGAGAGAAGAAAATGAAAGCAGCTGGTTTTGCAGGAATGTGTTGCACGGTGCCAGTGGCCTGGGCCTCTTTTCATCCTTTTCCCCCAGGGGTCTCTGTCAGGCACCCCCAGCCCAGCCCGAAGATAACGAGCATGTGCTCCTGCCTCCACCTCGGCCCTTGCCCAGGGTGGGGACCGGCCCCTCATCTCGACCAAAGCTGCCTAGTGGCAGCTCGGCCTCTCCACGACCCCGTCCTGATGGCTCCACCACTCTTCTTGGGCCCACACCCCTGCCCTGTCCCCGTTCCCTGAGAGGAAAGAATATGCGGGAGCTGACAAGATGAGACGACTCTGTGTCCCAGGTTCAGGCTCTCACAGAGCCCCACCCCCTGGGGTCTTACCTCACAGGGAATGTTTTTCAAAACGAATTTGCAAACAAGCCAACAAACCCTGCACTCCAAAACAAAAAAACGACCCTGATTTTTTTGTGCCAAAAACTGTGGACATGCTGGCTCAGCATCCTCAGGACCAAGCTGTTGCTTAATTTTAATTTATTGTCTTTTTTTTTTTTATTAAATAATCCAGATGAAAAGTTGTAGGCTTAGATGGCCTGTGCCCAAAGGTTCTAAAGGGCAGTCTCCTAGCAGCCCGAGGCTTGCTGTGGTAAGGGCCATGCGCCATTTGCTCATCATTCCGTGGGGTATGTCGGCCTTGGCCAACCCTAGAGGTTAGGGCTGGGGACAGTCTGCACCCCACTGCCCTCCTGCCCCTCCCGCCCACCTCAGCTCTGTGTCTGTCTGAATTGCGGATCGTGCAGAAGAACCTGCAGCCATACTTATTTGACTATATCTTGACCGAGGGCTTGCAGTGCAAAGCCAGGCCAGTGTCGCGCATTACTTACAATAAAAGGGATCATTTATACCTGAGGGGTCCCATGGCAATGCTTTTGGTTGGGGGGTGGAGGGAGTAGGTGCCTGCCTAGGAGGGACCAGGCATGGTGCTGGCCACCAAGCTTGGGTCCCTCTATAGAGAACTTGACTCTGAGTGGGGTCCTGGGATGGGATGATTTGGATGGTACCACTACTAGCTCAGGTGGCACCCTTCTTCTCCCAGGAGCTTTGCTGAGGGTCCTGTCAGGGCTGATTTACCGAGGTAGCACCGTCAGCCCCAGGTCTCACCAGTGGCCAGGGTTTCAGCACCTCTGGGGCATCTAGTAGTCATCCAGCCCAGGGACGGACTCCCTTTAGTCCCATCCTTGCAGGGCAAGGATCAGGTGCCTCCAGGAGCCATATGTCTGGTATCTCCCCGTTGCCTAGCTTGGAGCAGAGACCACCTTGTCCCCGTCTGAAGCCCCTGGTGCAGAATTCGGGCCTGCCCTGAATGGGCTCTTAGCAGCTCAGAGGACCCACCCACCCACTCTGAATATTAGCGCTGCTGCTTCAACAGGCTGTGCCTGCTTCAACACAACACAGTGGCCTATCGGCCACCAGGGTTTGAGGCCTAGGTCCCTACCCTGTCCTATGGGCATGAGGTCACTTAGGAACTTAAGTTGTATGGGACAGTGGGAGCAAATCCCCCAGAAGTCTGCGCTTTTGCTCCACCAACTTAAGTATCTTGTGTGCAATTTAGTGCAATCAAGACAGTTGGGTCTGGGGCAGGACGACCCAGACTTCTTGCCTGTATTCCCCTGGGGCTGGGGCTGGGGGTGTCTCAGGTCCTCCAAGATTGCCTTGTTCGTTGTCCCTCACAGGAGCAGACAAGCTGTTTCTCCTTGGACTACCTGGGACAGTGATCATGGCTGCCCCACTCTCTGGAGCTTGACAAAGGGTGAGACGATATGGGGAAAGGGCAGAGACTAGGAAACCTCTAACAGCACGTACTGGGTCAGTCTGCTGATTCCTCCATCCCTTGCTGATTTTCAGGGCGAAAGGGCCCCAGACAAGGACTCAGCCTTGCCCCCCAACATAATGAAGTGCAGTGAGGCCAGATACCATCACCCATTGATGGCCTGACCATCTCTTAGCCAAAACAAGGCGGAGGGGCAAAGAAGTTTCAGCTATAAAACCACTCTAGGTTTGATAGTAGGGGACCTGGCTGGGAAAAGGGACATCCCCCTTAGGCGGGCTGGTATTTCTGACATCCACATCAGGTCCCCATCAAGACCAGGAGTGCTCTGGGATGATCCTGCCCCCCTCTTCACCTTCGAATGTAGAGTCTGTGTCCTTCCTGCCACAAAGCCCCCCATCAGGCCACATAATACAGAGTCAGGATCTGATGAAACATGTTTAAAAGGGGGTTGATCACAACAGTCAGAACCAGCAGAAACAGGAGAACAGGGGAGCACGGCCACTGCCGGGTCACCACCAGTCTCTGGCTCTCAGCCTTGCGAGTGCTTTAGCTTCTGCTTCTTGATGCTGGTGGTGCGAGATGGTCCCAAGCCCCACTGGGGCATGCCCTGCCTTGTCTTGCAGGGCTGCTCCACTTCCCCTTCCCTCCCCCACTGAGCTGTGGGGGGCATTCTGTGAGGCCCAGCAGGGAGCACTCTGGTTCTCTGTCCTCCAAAGTCTCCATGGCTCAGAAACAGGCTAAGGGCAGAGGTAGATGGGGAGACATGGGGACCACACAGGGCCCCCGGGTGGCAGTGAGGGAGCTTAGGACCCTGAGGGGGGCATGCTGACTCCTTGCTGGAGAAAAGGCACCTAAATAGGGAAGCTGGGCTTGGGGGCCTTCCAGGGGGCCATGGGGTGAGGTGGGGTAGGCTGAAAGAAGCAGGAAGTAGGGTGGTGAGCAACCCCCAATCCTGGTTCCCAAATCCCCACCCACTGAGAGAAAGAAGGAATCCTGAAACAGAGCCCTGCCCCCAACCCTCTGCCTGAGCAAGATGGCCTCATCCCCTCCCACCCCAGCCCGGGTCCAGTCTCTTTCCCACCCTTCCCACCGCCCAGCTCCAGGCCCTCTACAGAGGGGTTGGAGGTCAGAAAGGCTTCAGGCTGTCTTGGTGCCGGGGTCCACCTCCTTGTGGGCCCAGAGCTCCTTGTGCTGCTTCCGGCCAAAGCCCTCATCGTAGTTGCCTTTGCTCTTAAACAGCTGCTGAAAGTGGGGTTTGCAGTAAAATTCCCCGTGCAGAGCCGCGTAGCTGCCCAGGCTGCAGAAGCAGAACAGCTGTGGTCAGGTTGGGTCAGGGCTGGAAGGTGAGGACAGGGACAGGGCAAGGGCGCACCTCAGCTTGGTGTGACAGTGCTTGCAGCAGAAGCATGAGTTGTGGAAAATGAGCTTGTCTGCCACCAACCGCTCCATGGGGTACACGGTCTTCTGACAGGCGGCACAGGTCTCCTTTACCTGGGCCCGAAGGCTGAAGGACTGTTGGGGGGGAGACTCAGCTAGGGGCCTGACCAGCACCCATCCCTTCCTCCCCTTCCCCCAGCTTCAGGGCCCTACCTTGGAGCGCTGAACAGTGCTGCTGCCACTGCTGCCTTTGGCTTCCTGAGGGAGAGAGGACCAGTCAGGGCGGGGTCAGCTGAGAGATGCCCCAGACTCACTGCAGTCACCAGCCCAGATCCCAGAGGCACTCAGGCGGGGGCAATGGGTGGTAGGCAAACACCGCTCCTCCGTCACCCCTTCATCCCCAGGCCAGACACCTGCTCCAGGTTTCCTCCCACCCAGATGATCACCTACATGAGAGGGGGTGGCCTGGGCGGCTCCTGCAGCCTGGAACATGGCTGGTTGGAAGTGATGGAGGCCCGGGTGTAGACGCGGCACCCGCTGGATTCTGCAAGGGGAAGTCAGTCGGTTGGGCCCCACAAGCCCTTCCCCAGCCTGCAGGGTGGGGATGGGAGTGTTTACAAGCAGGGGGCTGTGGGGGCTGTGGTTGGGACTTTCCCTAAGTCATTTCCTGTTGCTCTGGGTCTTGCTACTTCCGCCCCTCACCCACCTTCCCCTCCTCCCGCTCCCCCCTGCTGTTCCCCAAGGGGCTGGGGTCCCTGAGTGGAACCATGTGTCGGGGAAAGAACACAGCTAGCGAGCGGGCAGGAGGAGCAGCTCGGGTGGGGGCTCCACGCAACCGCCGTAAGCGCCCCGCGGGCCCAGACCCCGCCTGGGGTAAGAAGGGTGAGGGAGGTCAGGAGAGAGGGCGGGCACGGCGGGACCGTGGCGACAACCCGCTGCCCCGGCCTGACCCAGGCCCGATGCTGCCCAGTACAAGGCAGAGGTTGCAGGCGCCCCTAACTCGGCCCAGCCCCTGGACAGCGCTCGCCGGCCGGGCCGCCGGTACGCCCCGCTCATCGGCCCCCGGGCCTGCGTGGACGGGATCCCAGATCCAGGACCCCCTCAGGCCCAGTCTAGGGGGACTCGGCCCCGCCCCCGCCCGGAGGCCTGCCCTGGAGGCCCGCCGCTGGCCTCCGAGCCCCGGGCGAGAGCGACAGGCGGAGGCACTCGGTGTCTGGAACCCAGTGCAGCGGCCTTCTTAGCCCGCACCTCGGCGCCGGGGTTTTGCGAACCGGTTGCAGACCCCTCCCTGCGGCCGCCCGCCCGTGGGTCTCACCGGGTCCCGGCCTGGGCCGCGGGACGGGGGATCGGTCTCCGTGGGGTGCCTCGGGTGCGAAGAGGGTGCGGGCGCGAGCTACCGCTGCTTGCCAGTGGTCCCCGAGCGGCCGCCGCCGCCACCGCCTTATCGCTGCACCGCCCCCGCCGGCCCCCGCCCCGCGCCCGCCCATTGGCTCCGCCGCGCCCGGAGCCGCCTCCGGGGCCCCGGCGCCGCCGCCGACCCTCTGTGCGCTTTGTCTTTCCCTCGCTCGCGGTCCCGGCCTTTGTTTGCCGCCCCCCGCTCGGACCCCGCGCTTCTCGCCCTCGCAGTCCTCGCGAAGTCGGCCGCCCCTTCGGCCGACTCCGAACCAAGGCAGGGACCGGAGCCGAAGGGCCCAGCGCTGCATGCCTCGGGGAGGGGACGAATTCAGGTTGAGATGCCTGGGGTCACGGGACGAATGGCGCTCCTGGCGAGGCCCCTGCAGCAGTAAAGGAGAACCGGGCTGCGCCTGGGTGTTTCGCTGCCTCAGTTTCCCCCGGTTGGCGCTCGCGGGAGAAGACCCGACAACCCCTGTCCCCACCCCGCGCTCTGTGGGCCCTGCAGCCTGATAGACGCCGCAGGGGCGGCCCCGCACAGGGTCTGGCCCCTGCTCCCACGCCCCCTCGGGCCACGGAGTCCTCCTGCCGCCAGGGGCAGCCCCACTTGCTCGCAGGGCCGCGGAGGAAGATGGCAGCGGCGGCTGGGCACGCGGTCCCTCCACGCCTGGCCGTCAGACCTGGCCCGCGCCGCAGGGAGGGCCTTGGGACCCCATGTTGAGTCACTTTCCGCCTCCCGCGCACCTCGGGACCGGCTTGCATGAGGGTTATGTGTTATGTGGGACCATCACCTTAGTGCCCTCTCCGGCGACTACCAAGGCAAAGGGCCCAGGAAGCTCCTGCCTTTGGTGTCACAGAGCACCCGCTGTCCTAAAGCGTTTCTGTGGCTGGATTTTATGAGATTAGTCACCTCCAGCCATGGGGGGGGGGGCTCCCCTTTCCGGGAAAGGGCTTTCCATCCTTCAGACAAACACCCAAACCTCATGTAACACAAGGGAGGAGGCCTAAGGATTTGAAGTGACTTGTTCCAAGTAACAACTGGCTTCACAGCAGGGCTGGGTGAGAAGCCAGGTCTTCTCACCCCGGCTCCTTCCTTCCTTGCCTCTCTGGCCAAGCCGGACCCACAGCACAACAGGTCTGAGGCACACAGGTGGCAGATGACCATCACTCTCATGGAGGGGTAGCGCCTCAGTTGTGCGGGGGGCGGGTGCCTCCTGGATGGACCTATGCTGGGACACTGGGAGCCTACTGGGCGCTAGGGACTGCAGGGCTCTGTCTGACATCAGGCTGGAAGTTGTTTGGCAAAACCCAGCTCTAAACATAGCTGTTCCCACACTATGGCAGGAATAGAACTAGTGGCTCCAGAGCCCGGCCCACGCACTTGCCAGGGAGCAGGACAGCTCAGCGCCTCTGCACCTGGAAGGGGAAGGGGGCTAGGCAGCAGGCTTTCCCAGCCTCCCCCCCACCCCCACCCCGCTGTTCCCTTGGCTCTCAATGCATCTACGCTGTGCTTCA
Organism: Rhinolophus sinicus; assembly: GCF_057876585.1. Taxonomy (NCBI): domain Eukaryota; kingdom Metazoa; phylum Chordata; class Mammalia; order Chiroptera; family Rhinolophidae; genus Rhinolophus; species Rhinolophus sinicus. Next base: position 44,820,554 of record NC_142512.1, read on the forward strand.
CTTTTCTCCTCAGCTCCTGCTCCTCTCTAGAGGAAGGTTTGTTTGGGCTGAGCTGCACGCAGGCCTGCGGACTCCCTGGATGGGGTGTGTGTGTGAGAAACTTCTAAAACTGTTCATGTACATCTTTCCTGGCAAAGGTTCCATACCTGTCCTCATATTCTCAAAGGGGGCTGTAGGGATGCAAGGAAGGTGAAGCCCTCAGGGGCACAGGGAGCAGGGCTAGGCTGGCAGCTGGGCACTGTCTGGCCACCCAGAGCCTGCAGCCCCCTTTCGCTGCCCGGGACAACTCTGTGGGCTGAGCTGCAGGTAACCGCCACAGTCAGCAGTTTGGGCGTTGAAAATGAACTGACAAGCATGGTGAGAAAAGCAGTTTACAGGCAAAGAAAACCAGCTGATAATGGTGTTAAGAAAAGGGAACTTGAGGTTTAAAGGAAAAAAGTGAGCTGGGCACAGGGAAGGAGGAGGGTTGGAAATAAATGTGACCTGGCCTTCTCACTCCATTTCAGGTCTCCCCACTCTCCCTCATGGTTGATGTTATTCCTTCACCTCAACCCCTGTAACTGCCCAAAGAGGGTTGTTTGTTTTTAAACTGGTGGTACAATTTCTGAGAAAAGGGAAAGTGAGAGCATTTGATGGTTCAAAGCAGCTTCAGGGAAGAGGGCAGGGCACTTCCTTAATCTGACATTTGAAGTGCCTCTCACCCAGAGGAGGGCACCTCACCCAGAGCAGGGCACCCCACCTCAGGGACTGGCAGGAGGGAAGGTGCACACCTGCTGGGAAGCAGCACGGAGAAGACCGAGGTTAGAATCACCCCTGGCGCGGACTCTGGCTGCCAGCCAGGATGACAGGGCAGGGGACCCATGTGATTCTTAGGTTACCTGCTCTTTGGGTATCAGTTCCAGTAGTAAGGAGATACCTCATGTTACAAAACAACGCAAGTCATGTTACAAAACAAAACCCTCCACCTGCTTGTCTGCCAGGTGAGCTTCTGCCTGGACTCCTAGTGGCCCAGAAATAGTCCTGCGGAGAGGCTGTCTACGGTACCTAGACCTTTCCAGCCTCAAAGTGGTTTGATGGCCACAGGCTAAAATTAATAGTCTCTAAAGTTTCGATAGTTAAGAGACCAATCTATTATGGCTTTTAAAAGAAATTGGTGTCTTATGAGGTCATTGCTGTGCTTCCACGAACTCTTGTGGGACCACTCGGATGGCAGAACCCAGGGCGGAATGACTCATGTCTGAGCGTGTATGGCCAACACACAACAATGCCACTCTCCAATGGATTCTCTGACATTTTTAATTTGTTCTGGTAATAAAACTAACATGGCATAAGGACATAAGCCCTCTGGCTAGACAAGACATTACGGCCTTTGGAGGGAGCACCCAAGGCAGCTGGTAGGAGGCAGTGAGATGGATTCTTGGGAGGAGAGAAATGCACTATACGGATGAACTATGGGTGTCAGAGCCTAAGCAGTAACGGATAAGGATGAATGGCCCCAGCCTTAGCCTGGGGCTTACAAAGAGAAAAATACCCCTCCCTCCAGTCACTAGAGAGAGGTCGGAAGGGAGGGAGAGCAGGTTGCTTATTGCTTGCCCCTCCATGGACGTACAGGATCTGAGCACAGGAAAAGAATGGAATTTGGCAGGTAGGAGAGCAAGAGTGGGAAGAGGAAGTCACACAGTTCTCTATGTCAATGAGTTAAACCCTGGGCTTGAACTTCAGCCCCCAGGGCCAGAACAGCATCTCTTCCTTCTGACCCTCGAGCATCCAGGGCTGAGAATGTCAGCTTTCTGGCCTCTCCCAATCCCTGGCTGTTGGGATTCCCTGGTGTCTCAGAAGCCTTGGAGCAGTTTCTCTCCAGGAATTTCTTTCCCAGTCAGTAAGCAGGCAACTCTCCTGGCAGAAATGTCCTTTCTACCCAATCTGCACCCAGAAGGGTGGGAATGTGGTCAGCCCTCAGGAAGGGCCCCTGCAGGCTCACACGTCCCCTGCTGGAAAATGCACCTTCTTCAGAGGCTCAGAACTCCCAGTCATCCACCTCCAACTCTTCCATGTTTGTTACCAGGCCGAAGATGCCACTGGGGTCCTGAGACTGGCTGCCCTCAAAATTGATGATGGGGGTGACAGGACGAAGTAACTCAGGCAAAGCCTCTGAGGCCCGTCGCTTGATCTGGGGGAGGAGAGAGAGTTGAGGGTGGACCTTGTTGCTCCGGGTCCCAGGACACCATGGGGGCAAGGAACCATGCATGTGCTAGTGACAGATGGGCCTTGTTGTCAAGAGTCTCTATGAGGGAGAGGAAGGAGCAGCGCCTTAATTTAGGGGCCTTCAGAAAATGGTCATTTCTCATTCGAAGAGAGGAGAGGATACCTAAAACCCCAATGCTAAAGGGATTGAGGGGGGGTGGGGTTAGACTCACAGGCGAGAAAAAAAAAATCAGGGAACCTTGGCAAAGTGCTTGCTACTGTACCTGCTTGAAAAATGAATGGTTCAGGAGGGTGCTGGCACTTGGTCTGCAGAGAAAGGGGACGAGAGACCAGTATAACCCGAGCCCCAGATTTCCCAAATCCTGCTGCCTACACCTTACCCACAAGACCCCCCTACTTCTTCCCTCAGCTCCCCAACAAACAGAGCTACTCAGGCTGGCTTCTTAGCAAACCGCCGGCTGACCCCTCATGCTGTGGGGACTCCTCCGGGGAACCCAGACTTCTCCTGGGCAGATGCACCCTCTCAAGCTCTGCCTTCACCTCCAGCCCAGCGGACATACCGTACATCGGGGTTGCGCTGAAGGCACTGCTCCACAAAGTGGTGGAAGTGGGAGGAAAAGGTGCGGTAATAGGGGTGGGGGGGCGAGTCGCCATTGGAGGTCCTGGGGGTGCTGGTGGCCAGGCTGTCGCTCAGGCCAGAGTTGGCGGCTGAGCGTAAGGTGCTCATGGTCAGCTCCTCAGCGGGGATGGTGCTCGTGTCCAACAGGCAGGGCACCGTGCCGTTCAGCTTCTCCAGCAGCATCTGCGGACGACAGAGCCAGGCCTGGGCTGGAGGGGGGCCCCGGGGAGACCCATAGCACTGCTTCACAAAGACACTTTTCCCAGCACATAAATGTGATTGGGGGGGGGGAGGAAAAACAGGAGTAGAATAAAGAATAAGTAACTTTTCCAGAGGCATGCTGACCACTGAGCTAGGCCACACTGGAGAAGAGGAGAGAGACTACAAAAAAGTGCCCCCTCTCTCCATGGCTGGAAGAGGGGCATACAGTCTCCTCTCCCCTTTACTTAACTGCAGAGTCCTCTCTCGAGGATGAAGGCAGCAGCTGGGTTACTTTCTTTGAAGCCCAGCCCCGATTTGCCAAGCCCAGGTGGGACTGAGGGGGTCCATTAGGCAGCATCTGCAGTGTCACTCTGAGTTGTCGCTGTCACAGGCTGCACAGGAGCCATATGCCCAGGGGCAGGCCAAGCTTGGGCAGCTGTTTGAAATCCCTCGGACTCAGCACGTGTAAAACTGGCCCCATCTTGGTGACCGCTGTCCAAGCCCCTGGGAGTTGTTCTGTCCAAGCCAGAAACCTGGAAATCGCTCTAGAGCTTTGATACTATGGTAACCACTAGCCACAAGTGGCTATTTATATTTGTTAATTTAAATTAGGTTTAGAGTTCAGCTCCTCAGTCTCACTGGCCACATTTGAAGCCTAAGTGGCTACGCCTGGCTAGTAGCTACATACTGGAGTGCAGAGGTAGGACATTTGCGTCATCTTAGCAAGTTCTACTGGATAACACTGTTCCTGGATCTGTGCCGCTCATTCACCTTAAACAGCCTTTTGACGCTTTCCTGAGCATCTCTCTGTCACTGTCTTATTGAGGTCTTCTAGATTCCTCACCTAGATTTCCACACCTTCCTAACCTGTCCACCAGATCTAATCCACCTGCTAGTGAGCTTTCTAAAACATATTTCTGATGTTATCACTCGTGTGCTTAAAAGCCTAGCAATTCCCCACATGCTTTGGGACAGGAACCAAATGCCCTGGCGTGGCACAAAGCCCTCCATGCTGTGCCTTTGCTTCCTCCTCCAGTCACATCACCCCGTGCCCCAGCCCACACACCTTTACTTCAGCCGTTTACCACGACTGGCTCTTGCCCAGATCCTGTTCTTCCTCAACTCTGGGTCTTTGCACATGCTGACCCCTCTGCCTAAAAGTTTCCTCTAGTTCCCATTCTTCAGTTAATTCCTATTTGCCTTCAAGATTCAAGTGTCACCTGCTCACAGAAGCCTCTCTGGGCCCCCTGCTCTAGACAGTTCCCCTCTGGCCATTCTAGTTGCCTTCCTCCACACAGGGCCAGCAGTCTGCGGGTTCAAGGCAGAGGCTCACTCAGAGCCTGCAAGCCCACCTGCACTCCCTCCCAGTTCTAGGTCGTGTTCTAGGTACGTGGGACCCAGGCAACCTTGCCCCAGCGATCAAGTCCACTGTTTGGACTTCATAAGGCCTGGATAGCCTCTTCCCTGGGTCTCTCTCCCAAGGGTAGACAATGCCACTGGCTGTGTACGCCTGGGGGTGGTCAAAGGGCAGTCATGTAAGGGACGCGGGCAGAAGTCTGAGACTCTAAATTAGAAACTGGCTTTCCACATATATTTATCACAGTAGGAGGACAGAACATATTTTATAAATTTATAAAAACGTGTGAGCTTGATGTATACATTTTAAATAGACCTGGTGTGGGGGCCTCCATTTGCACTCCTGCTCCAGGCCCTGCAATCGTTAGCAGTGGGCCTGCTCCTGAGCTCCCCTCCCCGGGCTCCATGGGCTCCATTTCCACAGCAGTTATCACAGCAAAGTAAACAGTTATACAACCATCTCCCCACTGGGTGGGGCTCGTGAAGGAAAGGATTGTGTCTTTCATCTGAGTAACCCCCGCCCAGTGTTTTGAGTGGCAGGTACTCAACAAGCGCTTGTGGAAGGCAGGCAGCAGGCAGGCAGGCAGGCAAAGGGAAACCCCTGGGCTGCAGGCTCACCTGGGTGGCAGGCATATCCTTAAAGGGGACATGGCCATTGGCCAGCTCACAGGCTGCGATTCCCACACTGTAGATGTCAGATTTGGCATCATAACCTTGAAGATTCTAGGTTGGGAGAAAAAAGCCACAGATTACTCCATCTGTAGCTTTGGTGGTTGTTCTTAGAAAAAGAAGGGGGTGGAGCAAACACTGAAGAGAGGTTAAGAATGCCTGTCCCCAAATCAGGGCCAGCTGCTAAGACTTTCCTTGCCTACATTACCGAAGAGCAGCTGCTATTTGAGAAGGAACAGCTGTTGGTTGATGGTATGGAACCAGCAGGAAGAAGCGCGCGGCCCCACACTCGCACTTAGTGCAGGGATGGAGACAGCACTACCTCTTTCCCAAAGGCTCACTTCCCCTAAGATGGGAAGATCTCTGAAGGGAGCCCAAGTAGACAGGTCGGGACCCCAAAGAGGGGGGGACTTCTTAACCTGCAAGGAGCACAAAGTGCCCAGGCCGAGAAGCCGCCCGGGTCTACCTGCCAACAGGTACCCTTCTTCCACTCAGAAGCAGAGAGCACCCCCATCCCAGGGAATTCCTGAAGCCTCCCTTGGCAAATCCTGAGGTGGTGGGATGGGGTCTCCGGGACCCAGTACGGACCTGCTGGAGGACTTCCGGGCTGAGCCAGGGCAGAACCTTGATACTGTACTTGGGAAAGTCGTGGACCACTCGCTGCCGCTGCCCGTGGCTGATCATGCTGAGGTTGCTGCGTAAACCAGACAGGTAGACCTTCCCGTCCGCGGAGATCAGGATGTGGCTGGCTTTGACACTCCTGGGGGCACGGGGGGGGGGGGGGGGGCGGTGTTTCGGGGCAGCAGGAGCCCCTCACACCACAAGCCTTTGGTCTTTGCACACTAGATCCAGTCAGCTCTCCCCCTGGCCGTGTGAGTGTGAGTGTGTGTGTGTGTGTGTGTGTGTGTGTGTGTGTGTGATACATGTATACAAACCTTATATACTAATTTTTATAAAGTTTCAAACATACACAAAAAGGAGGAAATAGCATGACCCCATGTACATACCACAAGATTTTAAACCTTATTTCTATTTTGTTACAGTTCTTTTATGCTCACAGACCACTGCTTCCCCTACTACCCACTAATATTAATCTGTACTTTTTGTTTGTTCTTGTAAAGCGTATCATTGTTTTGTATGCATACACTTTCAATTTACCTAATGCTACACTGTTATGCATCCCATTCTTCCTTTTGCTCTCAGTGCCATGTTTTCAAGACCCATTCATTCCTGTTGCCCTCTGTATACATCCCATCTTTGCTTCTAGTTGCCACCTATACTCCGGGGTGGGATCTAACAGTGTTACTCATACATTCTTCCAGGAAGGGTGTGGGGACAGAGCCAGGAGAGCAGTTTCCGGGCTCTTGGCCTCACATGGAAAGATGCTGGTTCAGGTAGTAGTTGGCCGTCAGCTGTTACCGGTTAGCCATTGGCCACTGATATAACTGCCACGGCTGCCCTAGCAGGCGTGGATTGCAGTTAGCAAGTGAGGTTGGTGTGCAGAGAAGTGGATGGCAGGTTGCGGATCGTGTGGCTCCTGCTTCCTGTGTCTCCAACCCAGCCACCAGCGAGAATACAGTGGTATGACTCCCCTACCTACGGCTCCGTGGGTGTTCCTTTTTGGTCTCACCATATCCTGAGTTCTTAGGCGGGGAACGGGACTGGAGACCCCACATGCCACCCCGCGTGACAAAGGGACACTTATACTGCCTCCTACCATGAATATGAACAATGACACATACATGTCTCCTGATGGGCCTGTGTGAGGGCTTCTTTGGGGTGTACAGCCAGTGGCAGCACTGATGATCCCGGTTTCACGTGACCCGAATGGCTGCGTTGGGCCACCTGCCACTATATGGGCAAGAGACCCTACTCTCTCACCACACTGGGCCTCGCCCAGCCTCCAAATTACACCATTCCCCGGTGTATAAGGTGACATCCTCCTGTTTTAATGTGCTTTTCTGATTACTGCTAGATTTGAGTGTTTGTTCAGATGACTGTTGCTCTTTTATTAACTTCATATCCTTTGCTTATTTTTCCATTGCTTGGCTGTCCTTTCCTTGTTGATTCACAAGATCTCCTTGTTACCAATCTCCCGTGTATTTTAGACAAAGCTAACGTCTTCCACACTGTCACCATTTCTTAACTTTATTCAAGGAGTCCTGTATTGGAGAGAAAGCTTCAATCTTGATAGAATCAAATCCATCAACTTTTTCTCTTATGTGTTGTGCTTCCAATATTTAGAAGTCCTCCTGTATCTTAGATCACAAAAATATTTCCTCACATTTCCTTCTAAGTTTGTAGTTTGACAACTGACCTTTAGGCCTTTAATGCATCTGAAGAGCTCCTTTGTATGTGGAGGGGTCCAGTTTTATTCTCTTCCCTACCGTGACCCGCTTTTCCTCACACCATCTGCTAAGTAACCTGCCTCTTCCCGAGCCTCTCAGTACAGGGCTGACTCTGGGGAACACACACCAGTTTGCCCCAAGGAAGGGAGGTATCGGGGTGCAGAGAGGTTCATGTCAGATGTTCCTCTCACACATCTCTCAGGACAAAGCTGCTCAGTAAAGAGAAAACCAGCAGCTTCAGCTCTGACAGGCCAAGTGCTCTGTCCACCCACTCAGGCGAGGCAGTCCTGAGCTTTGATTTAGACTCGGCTTCACTAACTTCCGTCAACCATCCGCCGTCAATCGGGCTCACGGGCACAGACCCCGGCTCTAGGGAAGGGTGAGGAGTCTAAGAACGCACCTGTGTACGTGGCCCATGTGGTGGACGTAGTCTAGGGCCTTGAGCACCCCCTGCAGGATGTAAGCGATGGCCAGCTCATTCATGCCATCCATGAAGTGTGTACAGATGAGATCCTTCGCGGAACCTGAAGAAAAGCATTGTCGGCAGATAGGGAAGGCTAACGGGGCAGCACATGAGCCAGCAGACAACAGAGCTCCTAGACCCCCTCTCCACCAGGACCCCTTTCCCGCTCACCATAGGCCATGAATGATGTAACAATCCACAGCTCGTTGTCTGCAATAAAGGTGGCTCGATATGGCAGGATGTTGGGATGGTTGAAGAGTTTAGAGACATGAAGCTCCCCCTGAAAGCAATGGTAAACTGAAGTCAGAACCAAGGGGCTCTGAGGGATGACACTCATCGGGAAGGTGGCAGCATGAATAGCACGCGGACCTAGTATGTTCTGGGTGCTCTAAGCAGGTGCCCTCCAGCCGGAGAGAAAGCAGGCTGTGTTATCTCTACAGAGAAGCCAGCACTGCTTTGCCAGCTTTTGCCAGTCTGGCTCTGCCAGCCAATCCCAGAGAGCCTCCAGGAACAACCCCGCCAACAGGGAAACGGCTAACACAGCGCAGGGCCCCAGCTCGCCCCTCGGAGATGATGGAAACAAGCTGTTGATTGAAGACATGAAGTTCTAAGTTTAGCTCAACTTCAAGGGTCAAGAAATAGAACGACTCTTTAAGATTTACAAAAAAAAAGTTTTCCTCTCTAAAGGAAAACGTTGCAGTCAACAGAAACAAGGGGAAAAAGTACTTAAAGAACAAACGACAACTACTAAACATTAGAAGATATTTCTCCAGCAATCTCAGATTGAGAGATAGATCTCTTCCTTAGGAGCAGCTGCAGAAAGTGTAAGACCTACAGAATTTTAAAATAAACTTGGACAAAAGATGTGAAAAAAAATTGGACAAAAGAATAGAAACTCTAGGATCCCGGCCTCTGGGATGTGAGCTAAGGCCAAACAGGCAGTACCTGCTACCTGTCTGTCCACTGCTCTTACAGAATAAGGCGAAGAATCAGAAAGTCCAACATGCTCTAGAACAAACTCAGGTGTGTTCCTTCCAAATAACTAAGTAAGGACTGACTTTCTGTCCCATCCTCAGAACTACCTGCAAAACTACTCTGAACACGTGAAGTGGTATTAGAGCACCATCATAAGCATGAATTCTGAAAACCATCGTGAATGAAGAAGAGGGAGGGGCTGCAATTAACGGAACTACAAATACGCTGCCCCAGGCCCTAACCCGACAGGGTTCCCAGTGCATGCCCACAGGGACAGCAGTCCCCACCCAGTGACTAGACCTGCGGTCTCTCCCAGTTTAACAAAAGGGCAGCTACCTGCTTCTCCAATAGAAAGGAACCTCAGGCAAATAGGATGCCAAGAGCTGGAAGATGTCCACCCACAGCATGGCCGGTGCCCCACACCTGGAAGGATTGCCTGGGTTTGAATCCTGCCTCTGCCACTTACTCGTGAGTGCGACCATGGGCAAGTTACTTGGCCTCTCTGAATAATAAATAAATGAGGCCCATGGGAGTCTTTGGAGAAGAGGGGAACACAAATGGGGCTGAGCGGCATTACAGAACCCTTAGTGCAAAATGCCCGAGATTCTTCATTGAGAGCTTCCGTAACTTCTTGGCTTGGTTTACTTTCATTTCCTGCCAGCTACTTTCAGAAGGCAGATGTAAGAGATGCCTTGTAATTAGTACTGGAGCTAAGCGCCCGCTCTGCAAGGGTCACATTTACGTTGTATTACCTGCAAGAACGTCACCATCTCGTTGGAACAAGCTTCCAGGTTAATTCTTCGCACCGTCACATACTCCCCCGTTGGTCTGTACCTCGCTAGGTTCACTGTCATCAAGTCCTCAAACCCTTTACCTAAAATAAAAGAGGGGGGCATCCACAAGGACACCCGCAACAGAGATTTGCTTCCTTAAAGAGACTGGATTTTTAAAAAAAATTCAAGTGACAACTTTCACTACTATTACTTTCCATGGCTGACATTTCATGACTTTTCTCCTATCAGTTTCTTCTCAGCCAACCATTTGGACTGACTATGGCCCAGGACACCAGAAGTGTTAACAAAAAGAAAAAAATTGCAAAAGAGATCCTTTCCTGATAACATCATCTCTTTCCCATACTTGGAAGGAAAGCGGCAGAGTCCCACAGAAGCCAGTCCTGTCGCCACTATTCCTGTAACTAGCTGACAGCCTCTGATACATATTCCTGTGGACATGCTGGGAGAGCCGCAGGGGTCCCTGGGAGCATGAAAGTCACGACAGCCCTGGCCATTACCTATGATGGTGAGGAGCTCATAACAGCCTCCCTCCGGCAGGAAGCTACTCATGATCTCCTGCTTAGAGAAGGACGCTATCGACTCTGAGCTCGCCTCATTGGTCTAAAGAAAAAAGAAAAATAGGTTAGTGAGAGAAAATTGGGGGTGGGATGGGAGTGTGGAGGTGGTAATTCAGACCCACGAGGAGACTGGCATCGAAACAAACGGAAATTCTGACTCGGGGGCAAAGAACTAGGGCCAGCATTCTTTAATGAGAAATGTAAAGTAAAACATCAGGTGTTCAATGTGGTAATAGCACTAGTATCAGAGCAAGGAAGTGTCAGCGCCGTCTACAAATGGGTGAGGGACAAGGGCCGGTTCCAGGCAATTGTTGATTTGCTTGTCCTTTCCCACAACTGGCTCATTTGCTAAAAACGAGGCAATTCTTACTTGGGGAAAGCCTGTCCGGAGAAGGCATGTTTAGCAAAGAGAATGGGGACGGAGAGGTGGAGGGTTCTCTTGCATTTCTTGCTACGCTAGAGTTCTACTTTTAAGGTCCTACCTACAAGATCCCAAAGGTCAAATGCTGAATCTTGCTATAGGGAAAATGTGGCCATAAGCTACATTTGGCAAACCAAGACCCCAGACCAATCATTCTCTGACATTTCCAAGGGAAGCAAGAAAACAGCCAACACACTGGGCTGTAGATGAGGAACAGAGCTGTCAGGTCTCAGCCATCATCCCAGGGAGCCAAAGTGACCGCTGCCTCACTCCTGCCCATTCGTGCTGCAGACAAAGCTAGATACCAGCCATTTAGGATGTGGGCATCACACTTCTGGCTTTTGAGGTCCTGAAGGAAAGTGCCCAGCAAAATACATGGCAGACCAACAGCTCTTCCTTCAGTTTAATAGGCCCAGTGTCCTTCTTCCAGACCTAAATTTATTTGTATGACTTAGGGACTGTGTAGTTTTCTTTCTGAGTATTTTTCTTTCTTTTGGATCCTCTTTCTTTGGATGTGTGTCTAACTGAAATGGAGAATCTTAGGCCAGCTCACATTTCACATGTTGCATTCATGAACCTGACCTCTAGTCAGGAAAGGGTCTTTGTGAACACATGAAAGGCTCTTGGCTCAGTACTAACCAGCAGAGTGTGAGCTGAGAACATTCCGACGTGGTCGTACCACCTTGTTGGGAATCCCTGATGTTTCAAGCACATCTGGTTTTAAAACAATTGATGCTTTGCCAATGGGGAAAGAAACCAAGTGGGGTTCTGCCTCTCATACCACTTAGTGACAATAAGACAACTTAGTCAAGCAAGATTAAGTTTTGTCAGCAAATCGTATTTCTAATTGAATCAATTTTTATATTTCTAAGATTCATCCATACTGTTTTATTTAGCCATGTTGTACCCCCATGTTGTATAATATTCATTGTGAACATATCACCATTCCAATAGTGATGGACTTTTCAGATTGTTTTTGTTCTGCTATTCCGACCTGTGCTATTAGAAACATGTTTAAATGTGTCTCCTGATGCATATATGTAAGTTACTCTAAAGCTTAAACCCGGAGTGGAACTGCTACGTCACAGAGTATACGAACAATTGACTTTACGAGATAATGCCAAATTGTTTTCCAAACTGGCTATACCAATTTGTACTCCCACCAGCAATATATAGATAGGTATGCTCTCATTGATCCATCTTTTCCCCAAACTTGGTGTACTCAGACTTAATTTTGGCCAATCTCATTGTGACTTTGATTTACATCTCCCTGGTGGTTAATGACGTCGAGCACCTTTTCATATATTTGTTGGCCGTTTGGGTTTTCTCCAAGGTGAAATGCTTCTTTCTGTCTCCTATTCATTTTTGTATAGAGTTGTTTTAATGCAGGATTTCCCCAAACTAGGCCCCAGAGAACACTGAAACTGGCAGTAAATGCATGAAAAAAGTTTACGTGTCTGATTAAGTTAGAAAATGCAGTGTACTCTCATGGAGAATCACAAGGTGTACTTGCATATTAAAGGCTTCGAGTTCTGTAGTAAGGGACTTGTTCAGCTTTGTTTAACCTAGCATTTACCAAAGATACGTGTCCAGAGTAACCTTTTGTGCTTAACATCTGTTAAATTTCGGGAAGGACTATTTTAAGGAAAATGTATGGTGTAATGTGAAGACCAGAGGCTTAGGGGCCAGACAGAGGCAGAACTTGAGCTCAGGTCTATCACATGTTCTGTGACCTTGAACAAATCACTCTAACCTCTTGGGTTCTCCCGTTATCTCATCAGTGGAATAATTCTCACTTCATAGGAGTGTTGTTACCATTAAATGAGATAAAATACATAAAGAGCGAGCGCTGCCTGGTGGATCACAGGTATTCAATAAATGGGAATCCTATTCTTTTCTTCCATCTTTCACTGTCTACTTTTTGGTCACTCTCCTGCTCAACAAATAAGACGGAACAGAGAAAACAGAGAATCCTAAGCAGAGCTTGATCAATACTTAAGGTTGGTTTGATTTGGGTTTTTATACTTGTCTGTGTTTTCAAATGCTCTGGAAACAAATTCTAAGATCATTTAATAACCACTGTAGCTTCTGGAAACTATCTTATACGGGTTACTACATGCCTCACAGGTGTCTCAGCCAGGTGGGAGCTACATGACCAAGGGGCCAAATGGAGCACAAAGCTTTAACCAAGAACTCTAGACTGGCGACGCCCCATCATTTAGCATTTACAAGCTGCATGCTAAGTTCATCTTAAAGAGTCCCATCTTCTTGACCCTTATACCTGCTGCAAGCCCCTGCACCTATTCTTGCTCTGCAGATCCTGTGTTCTCAAGTCCTAATTTACTCCTCAATAAAAACAGTGTCACCAGTTAATACAAACCCACGGGGTTGCTTTCAGACCCAGCTCCCTACTCTGGCCTGGGAGTACCCACGTGCTCTGGCCTGGGAGTACCCACATACTCTGGCCTGGGAGTACCCACGTGCTCTGGCCTGGGAGTACCCACGTGCTCTGGCCTGGGAGTACCCACATACTCTGGCCTGGGAGTACCCACGTGCTCTGGCCTGGGAGTACCCACGTGCTCTGGCCACTGCTTGCTTCTATGACTTCATCTCATACCACCCTCCCCCGGCCCATAACCTTTGAGGCTCCAGCCCTACTTGTTTGGGACACTCCTGCCCTACTTCTCCCCTGCCCCTGCCACTTTCTCAAGGCGGTTTCCCCCTTATCACTGAGGTCTCAACGTAAATGTCGTTTATTCACTGAAGACTCTGTCCAGCCAAAGTAACGTAGGCTCCTGGTACTTTATTAGTCATCTTGCTTGACTTTCTTCTCAGTAGGTATCAGTGCAGTTTACTTATCTATCGCCTGTCTTCTCTACTAGAATGCAGGCCCCTTGAGGGCACGGACCTTGTCCATCTTGCTCACTGATGTATTCCCCAGTGTCTATACCAATCCTGGCACATACTTAAGAAAAGTCATATAAGCAGTTTGACCTGAGGGGGTTTTCTGCCTGTTGTCTCGTCATTCCCGTGGGCTGAAGAGGAGAGTAGAGTCAATGTATAATACCAGCCAGTTCCATTGGAGACAGGGTTCAACGTAATGGTCTACACTGGAAATGCTGGCCCTCACACAACACATCCACTAGGGGGACTTTATAGATCAGAATCTGATACCTGCAGGTGAGAAAGTACAGCAGGTTCTCGAGTAACATCATTTTGTTCAACATCGTTTCGTTATAACGTTGATGAGATAGATGCTGTAGGAATTAACTCTTGTTTATATGTAGCCTATGGTGAAACTGGTTTCGTTACGTGTCACTTCGCTTAGTCACAGAACCTATCGACAGCGTTAAGTGAGGACGTACTATACTGCAGTTTTTAGCAGGTAACAACTTGGCCCCCATGAGGACACATCTAGAGCTACTTTGTATTTGAAGGTCTTCTCTCCTCTGATCTCCAGGCAAACTCCTTAATGTTTCTCTAATTTGAATATGACAGACAGCTGGAGTTCTGAGATTAAAATATTTATTGTATGCATTTTAAATAACTCCCTTTGGAAAAACTACAGCTAGATACTGTTTTATTGTCTCTGTTCCCTCTTCCTTGCTAGGAGTGCATATAAGACATACTGTCTGCCAGGCTACGCACTAAAGACATACTCTTGTTGAGCCAAGTTGGGAATGATTCATTAAACTACTGAAGTGATTAGTTAATAATCTGACAAATATTTCTACTGCACTGTTGACTACAGAAAACTACTCAAAGATTTTAAAAAATGAAATTCTTTAGGTAGCTTGGAATATGAGTTCTTGGGCAATCTGAATTGCATGAAATGAACTAGTCTAGTGGTTGCTGCGGCCCCTCTACCATTCTGTCCCCAACCCACTGGAAATGGTCCTAAAATGGCAGCTTTCTACTTTGTGGATGTTTTATAGGTCTGGACTCAGAGAGAAACCGACCTTTACTGAGGAAAACAAACAAAGGTGATATTTTGAAAGAAGAGGTCTGCTCTGATACTGCCCCAAGAAAGGCAGGTTAGTTCATTGTATTGTTTCAGATTTAGAAAAGGTAAAAATTCAGGTGAAAAGAATGAAATATTTAGTCCATTCTCTTTAAACACAGCATGGTATAGTTTTATTAGTACAATGTATAATCTCAAATTGCCTAGAAAAAGAAACTAATTTTATCAAAGCCTTTTCTCAGTTTCCCACACTATGAAAGCATTTTATTCATTTTGAATCATTTGAAAAATACATAATATCTGATATCCATAAAATACTGATACCCAGAAATGACCACAAAATGAAAACATTGTTTCAAGGAGTTCAAAACAAAATATAATAAAGCACACAAAGACAGTAATATGAAATGCTTCCAAACAAACACATTCAACCTCCCACAGGTTTCACACAGGATAACTTTTGGTATAACACCAACAGCCGTGAAAATATAAAAATGATATATAATTGGCATTGTATTCTGGAAAACTGATATTACACGTTTTTGGTCTCCTGACTGGCAAATATTTGGATCTGAGAAAGAGGGACTCCTGACTAGCCGGCTATCTAAGCACAGCCAAAGCTTTACTCTGAGAAATTCCTAGTCAACCTCATCATCCTTCATTCACCCAGGGGCTGCCTGCAAAGATGCAAATACCTGTCATCTGAAAAGAGTAGGAAGTCTATTTAGAAAAGGCTTCTTACCCGCTGTCTTTATAAGACACTGATTCACATGATCAAAAATAGCTTGGTACACTGTGCGTGTCTGGTGTTATTTCCTTAGGTAAAATAAACTAGAAGAGTAGGAAGCAGGGCAAGAGTCTTGAAGCTTTTGCCAATTAAAAAAAATGCATTTTCTGTTTTGAACTTTTTGATTTGGGGTTTTGTTTTTAAGGTAAGATTTTGGAGATTCTGCCTTATAATCTAGGCAGAGATCTGTGTCATCTCTGTGGACTGAAATCTATTATTAATAGACTAAGGATGGAGAATTGAGTATCACTAGCCACTAAAAAATAACCACCTTTGTGATTGTTGAAACTTTTTCCTTTATTTGGCGGGGGTGGTGGGTGATTGGTAGGTTAGGAAGGAGAGGAGACCTTTATCCCCAGGACAGACAAAAAGTGCCTAAGCCTTTTTCAGTTTTCAAATTACACATCAAAATCTTTCCAGGGTGAAACCTGAATTTCCACAGGTAAAAGAATTACACTTCACATAAAGCTCAACGACAGAGAAGCACAAACTTAAAATGATAAGCCAACAAAACACACAAATTTTCATGAGGTCATTGCCATGCAACAGCCATAGTGCTAGGGCCTAGAAAGTCACTTACTTTTCTCCGAGTGTCACCCGGAGGCTGCTCTGGAGTAGAGAAATTGATTGTTGGCATTTTGTTTTTGAGTAGAAGACACACGCACATTCAGAACAGCAATTATTGCACTTAGGACTACATTTATTAATAGAAACCACTTAAGAGTCATCACAGCGAAAAGTGCCTGCTGTGCTACATATAAACACAGACACACACACACACACACACACAGAGATCCACAGTAAAAATGCTGCAGGTGGGTGGGGTTTTAAACATGAATCTATGGCTCTTAAAAACTTGGCAAGGCTATTATTCTATGGGGATTCTTTGCTGAGCATAATTCAACTGCTCTAATTCTGGTCATACATTTACTTTTCATCAGCACACAATGTTATTAGGTTGGTGTAAAAGTAATTGCGGTTTAAAAGATTAAAAATAATTGCAAAAACCGCAATTACTTTTGCACCAACAGGCTGGGTTCAGAGTTTTATACTATGAACAATTCATTATAAAGTTTTAGTGATGGTTGGCTATTCCCCAGGGAGTGCAGAGACTAGAAAACAGGTTTTTAGAAAATATGCAAAAAAGTTTTAATACAGCAACATGTATATATGGGACTATGACCCCCTTGGTTCTCCAGTCAGACACATGCTATTCTGAATGCACACAAAACAAAAGCTTTGGGGCCCTCTGCTCCTCTTGGTGAAAAGGAATGAAGGACAACTGAAACAACTTTCTGCTCTTAAGTTGGACAATTTCTGTATCTGTGCTTTGATTTTCTCCATTCTGTAAAAGCGATAAAAATCATCAAAGTAAGATTTTTAACTGTCAAGTATTGGAATACATTTCTAAAAATCTTAAATTGGATTTACAATTTAAGAGCATCCAACTGCACTGCTAGAGGACACTGGCTGCAGAGTCAAGTAGCCTCAATTTATCAAAATAAGATTTTTTTTGGTCTTGGACATCAGTTTTCTGGTACACAAATGGCAGGAGCAGTTGTTTAAGACAGTCTGTCACGGGTAAGAGCCAGGTGAATAAATGAAAGGAAATCAAACCCGATCTTCCAGAGTAGAAGGCAAATTCCAAGTTGTTTAAAACTTGGAAATATGTACTTCATCAAGCTGTAAACAATACACAGAACAATTTCTTCATCCCCTCAGATCAGAGACTAGGGAATTGTCAAAAGATAGCCAGAGATCCTACACTCAAGACACTAAAACCAAAATCCATTAGTTTAATTCACATGTGCTGGCACATTTTTAACTAATTATAAACTGGACATCCAACTCAATTTCCAATGTCAATGTTTACTTTTAAACCATTGTATTCCCAATAATGATGGGAAGAACTTGAGAATAGGATCAGGATATAGTATTTTTGTTCCATTAGCCTTTCCTCCGTTGTACACCTAATTTTTATTCTTTATAATTCAAACAAAAATAACTCAGCATTTTTCTAAACTCTCATTTGTCTAAAGTACAACACTGACAGAATTCATGAATACTACTACTCCAGAAGTTTGTTGAGCAGCATTAGAGAAAATAAATTAATAGGTACCACCTAGTAACTAACAAGTTTGAGTTTTCGATTACTAAAGCCTACCTGGGGGTATTCTGGGTCAGTCAACCAACTCATTCAATCTGATAACCTGTTTCTTGAGCTACAGGTGCCAAACAGAGTATCTTGAGGTCCAGGCACAGAAAATGGGGCTCTACTACTATTATTTTTATAGAAAACAATTTTATTTACTGAAGGTTAAGATCACAGTTCCCAAACAGGCTCAATTTGAAAACAGCCAAAAGGAGAATACCTGGGCATGATAAACCTCAAAGTTGCAAACCTACTTTACTTCTAAAATCAACAGTATTTTTTTCCAATCGGAAGTGAATATTTTTGTCTTGACAATTTTTTTTCCTTAGTTCTCTTAAGGCTCATAATTTCTACCATGAAAAGATGACTCAACTCGATTAATCAGTAAAACCAGAACTTTTATATCATTGCTGCCTTTGTCCTGACTATAATTTTATTTTTAAAATCTTCAAGGATAAAGACTTTTAAACCCTTAGTTTTTATTTTCCCTTTAAGAATATGTATTTCCACTGGACAAATACTTAGAAGAAATACGTGTGCCTTCAAGTACATACTGGCTTTCTAACAATCCAGACAGGCCAAGGACAACTGCCACATTAGTCCTCAACTCTTTGGGAAACCATGGATTCAAAAAGGAGCCAAATAAATATAACAACTGTAGTTTACACTTGCCCTTAGAATTGCTAATTTCTATAAGTTGCTTTTGTCAACAAGAGTAGTGCGATTTACCCTGAAGTGATGGCTAAATGCCATTACTGTACTTACCTCCAAATAGTTCCAAATCTCTTAAGCCCTCAACAATGAACTTTTCCGAGACCCACCGCTAAAGAGGAAAACCCCAAAGAGAATTAGTATTTCTTCCAAGCCACAAAAAATTAGCTATTAGTCATTAGGCAGACAAACAAAAACACAACTACAAAAACAGAATCATGCAGTACAGTTAAGATACTACAGAAAAGTTTTGAAAAGAATCTTGGATTTAAATCAACTGAAAACAATAGATTAATTCCCGTCTCTATTCCTCTTTGCCTAATTTGATGAATGATTCTTAAACCTGAAAGACGAAAAACACACAGTACTGGCCCTAATAATGAAGAATGTTTTTGTCCTTCCTATACATAAAATTACCTTTTGGTTTTGTCTTACTCATTCCATAGCTGTCTATTACAGAAGCTTAGGACCATGAATGCCAATTTGAAAAATATTACTGGAATTCACAACACAGAAAACAGGGAAGAAACAGTGGTTTTTCACAAGGCTCTATTAGTTTGGAAAAGGAAACTGCAAGCTGCATGTTCTTTCATCCACTAGGATTTCTAAAGAATCACTGCTTACATTTTTTTACCAAGTTTACAAGGCCCAAACTAGCATGAACAATCTATGGTTCACTTTACTGGCCTATTTCAAATGGGTATTGGATTTCCATCAGACTGTAAGTGGTCTGGTTTCACCTGAGTCAGACTAGGTTGAAATAGAAAAGAAGCTCATATTTAAAAGCAATGGAATCAAGATTGTATTTCACTTAAGGACTGGTGTTAAAGTTTGGCTTGGGGACATTGTTTCCATGGGGCAGAGTTCAGCCTAAGGAGAGATTCAGTTTTTCCTCATAATTAACAGTGTTGTCTACTCTTTCCAATATAAATTGTTCTTATACATAAACGTAAGAAAAAAGATTAGGTAACATTCAGAAATAAGTTGCATAATATGGATTATGAATTGGAACTATAACATCATTCTCTGTCCTTCTCTATGTCAATTTTTTCCAAATTAAAAGAACAAATAACACCGTAAATTAAAAACTTGACATAAAAAAATCATGCACTGTACCACAAAATATTAAAAAAAAAACCCCAAATTGTGCCATTTTAATATTTAAAGTGGTACGTTCATAATGTTTCACAGGACTTATACATTATTATAAGACTTTTAAAATAATTACTACTGCATTCAGAAAATAAGTACTTTATAATAAATGAAATAAGATACTCTTTTATGAAATCACGGAAGCTTGTAAAGAAGCTAACATCAGTATTTCATTTGTTCTTGAGGTAATTTTAGCTGGTGAAGTTTTCAGGTGTAAAATTTTTCATGGTTAAAAAGTCTTCCATTAAAACCTATGACTATATTTGGGAAAGTGTTCCAATCATTACAATTTGATACAGATTTTTAAAACAAACAAACTCACTGAAATTACACAGGAAAAGGACAGATCGTTAGCAGTTACATATCTACACATTCACCTCATTTAATGTTGAATGACTGATAGTCACGAAATAAGCCATCTTGTTTCTTCTCTGTCAGACAAGCTGGGCGATGTATTGTGTGTGTCTGGTCAACCTCTGCCTGCAAGCTCTTTTCTCAGGAGTGGAGGCTGCAATACCTGCCTCACTTCCCACACCCCTCACTTCTGTATGATTCTGAGCATCACATAAAAAACCACCTACAGTATCTGCCAAAACACATTACTTTTCAGAAAATGAAAATAGTAAAGCCAGAAGAATAGAAACACTCACCCTAATTCGCTCTGGTTTACTTACAAGAAAAGACATGAGTTCCTAATGTGTAGACCTATTTCAATTTCAAAAACTTAAACCTAAAAGGAAGATAGAAACAGGTTGAGTTAGTCAAATCTCCTTTTTTAGAAGTATCTTTTGATTAACAAAAACTTCCTACAAGTCCACTATTCAAAGCACTGTACTATAAACCTAAAAAGTGCTCGATACTAAAGATTTGTTTAGAGAAACTTTCCTTGACAATAAACATAGATGTACTTAGGCCAAGTACATTCTGAAATACTGCAATCTCTATAAGAAAAGTTTATTATTATATGGTTTTCTTCTTTAATTTTTTATATTTCTGTTGGCCCAACCCCCCACTGACCCTTTCCCAGAAGCAATTACCTTTAATTCTTTTGGCTGTTTAACCTTTTTATCACCATTCTTAAAGAATGTTTATATGGCCATGACTTATTCATTTTAGACATTCACCTAACTTCCTACCATGGTAGATGAGGACCAAGCGCCCCTGCATCACCTCCCTGCACTCTACCTTCCTGCCTTCAACATAGTTCTGGCATAATTTTTGGTTAAATCAATAATCCATATTTACATTACTTTGACTATGCAAACATGCTTCATAGCTGAGGCAGTAGGTAAAGATGACCATGTCTTCTTTCTCTACACCCATTTTTTCCCAAAAGTTAATAATTGCCTCATTTTTTCACTTCCTTGGTTCGCCATGTGGCAATACCACGTGTTGCCAAGGATATCAATCAACTGGAACTCTCACACATTGCTGGTGGGAATGTTAAAATAGTTTAATCGTTTATGACCCAATAGTGCTACTCTTAGGTAATCTAAAAAAAAATAATTGAAAACATACGTTCACATAGACTTGTACATAAATGTTCATGATAGTATTATTCACAATAGCCCCAAATTGGAAACAATCCAAATGTCTACCAACTGGTAAGTGTATAAACAAAATGTGGTATATACACCAGTGGAATACTACTCAGCAACAAAAAGGAACAAACTACTGCTACTGTGTTTCCCCAAAAACAAGACTGCTACTGTGTTTCCCCAGAAAATAAGCCCTGCTACTGTGTTTCCCCAGAAAATAAGCCCTAGCATGATTTTTCAAGATGACATCCCCTGAACATAAGCCCTAATGCGTCTTTTGGAGCAAAATTTAGTATAAGACCTGGTCTTATTTTCAGGGAAATATGGTAGATGCAACAATATCACATTAAATGAAAGAAGTCACACAAATCTACATATTGTTTCCATTTACATGAAATTCTAGAAAAAGTTAAAATGTGACAGAAAGAGCATTGGTTCCCTGGGATCAAGGGTGAGAAGAGGGACCAACTTCAAAGAGATGAAACCTTTCAGGGGTGAGAGAAATATTCTATATCTTAACTGGGTCATGGTTGCATGACTCTCTCTGGCAAAACACAACAAACTACACTTAAGATAGGTGTATTTTATTGTAGGTAAATTATATCTCAATCAAGTTGATTTAAAAAGTAAAACGACTAAAATAAGTACTCAGAAATGCTTTTGAAGAATCGAGAAAGAAAACCTGCCATATTTCCCTTTTTTTTTTGAGGTGTGCTTGTGAGGAGTTATGGTAGTGATATAGCAATGGGGGTGGGACTTAATTCGGTACATAGAGTTCTAGGAATCCTTAGAACTGCTTCAGAGAAATTCAGAGAAGCCTCCTACCCACCGTGTTGAGAATCATGTATCCTGCCATGAAACAGTAAAAATGTAGATTGAATTTGAAAAAAAAAAAGTAGAATATACACTGTTTAATAATACGCAAAAGAAATTTAAGAGGAAACAAGGTCCGTATCCATATGTAGTCTACAAGAGAAAGAGACTATTAATGTAGACGAGAGATGAATTTTATCTACAGAAAGAATTGTCTATGCTCTGGGAAAATATTGGAAATAGAAAGTAAAGCCAATTGCAAAACACTGCATAAACTAATGTAACTGCCCATTTGGAGAGCCCTAAGAACTGGCTCTAGGCTGCCACATCTACAGCTTCATTAATGATCTGAACCATTGGTTCCAAAACCAGGATATGTTTCAAATTAACTCGTGTAGTTCTAAAAACCTATGGATATCTGAACTCCCACCTTCAAAAATTTTAATCCAGCAGGTCTGGAGATACACAAGCACAAATGGGCAACTCCTCATGGAGTTCAGTGAAGGGGAAGATTACTGTAATGGGTAGACCTGGATCGTTTCATGAAGGGGTGGGGCTTGAATGTCAAATAGGACTTATAAGTGGGAATTCCAAGCATGAAATAGTATTAGCCACTGATAATTTAGTGCTTACTTTGTCTGTTCCACGGGTGTATCTCCGTTTCTAAAATAGTGCCTACCACATAGTAGGCACACAGTAATGAATCGCTGACCAAATGTGCTGAGGAGTGTGTCAGCATTTTGCATATATTCTCCAGTTAACGTGAAGCAGTTACAGAAGCAGAACTCCACATATATAAGAGCAATGAACGGGTCTTAAATGCATGCTCAAGTATGGATTTTATTCAGCAGGCAATAGAAAGCCACTGTAGGTTTTGAATAGGTTTTGAACAGGGGACAAACACAAAACAGTGGTATAAGGTAGTGTCTCTCAAACTTTATTGTGCATGCAAATCACTTGAGAATCTTGTTAAAATGCATTTTGATTCAGAAGGTCTCAAGTGGGGCCTGGTGCTTCTAACAAGCTCCCAGATTACGGTAATGCTGATCTGTGGACCATCATATTGACTAACGTTTCAGAAGCCCTGTTCTAAGGAACACAGAAGGAGTATTAATTTGCAAAGGGATGGGGAGGAGACGCGGAAATAACCCAGAGAAAGGAATGCCAATTAGAATACAATTAGAGTGAAACCATATTTTTGGTGATAAGAGCCTGTGGCAGAGGGAATGTTAAGAAACAGATGGATAGGGGAGAAAAACAAAGAAACTTTATTTAGTAAGGACACAGTAATATCTCTAGCCCATACTCTACCCTTTAGAGGAAAAGCTTTTACAAACTCCTGGATATAAGGTTATCTAGTCTGCTTGAAAATGTCCCATACCAGAGACTACCTTATCCAACTCCAATGTGTGTGTGTGTGTTTGTCTCCAAGTAACTGGGAAAAGAATAGTGTGTCAACCACAAAACAGGAAAGCTCAGAGGTGGAAGTGGTTTTGGTGGAAAGATGAGCTTAAAGTTTTAAATCATATCGCAGTTGAGAAAACAGTTATATATTCCGAGTGGAAATATATACATAGCATTCAGTTAGAAAAGCTAAGACTGATGCTCGAGAGAGAGGTTAGAGATGGCTATGTGTTGGGAGTTAGCAGCTAAAGCAATAAGAGTGATGGAAGTTCACTGAAAGAGAAAAGGGTGAGAGAAAATCAGCAGGCTGGAAGGCGAGCTTTTGGGTGCATAGCAATGGCTGAATAGTCTCCTGGCCTGAGACAAGCAATCAGGTAAGATTTGGTTGCTTCTACTCTCAGGGACAAGAAAACAGTCTTGGGTGTCTCTAGAAAGTATGAATCAGTCAACGAAGAATTGTCTGTCTTATGCCGCAAATACGTACTGAAATATGGTTCTACTTGAACAGATTCTACAATAATAGAGGGAGCAATTCGAAAGGCTTATCCTCTTTGGGGGAAGTCAAGTTGGGAAATGAAGGATATCTAAGCAGAAGTCTAGACAAGTAAGTTAGTTCCCCATCTCCTGAAAACTTGAACAATTTTATTTAACCACTCCCCTTCCCCCGTGTTCACTTCCCTACCCTCAACACCCCCTCCCCCCGCCATCTCCTCCCCAAATCTGTGGGCACTTAAACATTCTTGGAAAACAAGACAGTTAGGAGCTCTTTGTTGTGTCTGATTCACGGAGTCACCTAGGTTTCTGTCCTTAAGGGCGCTTGACCCGCTGCCTGTCCAGCCTGGGATGAGATGGGAATGGGAAGGGGGCGGGAAGTAAGCACTGGGAGGTGCCGCCTCTTCGCTACTGCAGGACAAATTGACACCTGGGCCTCAGGTACGCCACCTGGAAGTTGGGGGGTGGTGGCGGAGAAGGGGCGGGAAAGCAGGAGCTTGCCTCTCCCGCCTAGCAACTCCGCTCTTGGGTCTCCCCGCCAGGCCCAAGCCTATTCTGCTTTCCGGCTGCAACCCCTCATTGCGGGAATCGAGGACTCGCGTGAAAAGGGGGCCGTGGAGGGCGAGAGGGGAGAGCCGGGATGGCCGCTCTGACGAAGGCCCGCCCCGAGGAGATGAAATCGGCGTCAGGGAGAGGAGGGACTGATCCCTGGAGCGCAGCAGGCGGCCCCGCCAGTCCGGTACCTGGTCCTGGAGTTAGCACGAAGTCCCGACCCCGTCTCAGCTCCGCCTCCTCAGTTTATAACCTCGCCGCAGCCCCGCCGGTTGCTGGGGGGGAGGTACGCAACGTGCCATGCGCAGTTAGAGGGACCCCGGGAGAGCTGGTGGAGAGTTCCGCCCCGCCCCGGCGAGGGTGAGGAAGCTCCGCCCCGCCCCGGGAGCCCCGCCCCGCCCCGCCCCGCCCCGTCCCGCCCCTCCCCGATGGGGAAGCTCCGCCCCGGCCCTCTCGGCCCTCTGTTGGGGAAGCTCCGCCTGACTTTCCCTGTCGCTTCGGTTGCCGCGGGCACCCAGCAGCGACAGCGCGGGGTTGCGGTTCAGCGGGTGTTGAGTTCTCATTCCGCGCAGCGCGTACCAGACAGCATTCAGTTTCCCACAGAAGGGACCCGTTTCCCCAAGTGTGTGGAAGCCAAAGACCTAGTTTGTGGGTGAGCACTGCAGGGTTCGAAAAGGACTCCCCAGAGCCTTCGCCCCCGCAGCAGGAAGGAAGTAGATGATTTCGATAATGAAGAGTCAAGGGGACTAGAGTAAGGCTAACCAACACTGGCTGCTGACTTGGCTACTCTGAGGATTTTATTTTCATTTCGTGTGGTAGGACTTCAATGGGGAAAAAACCCATCGCGCTCTTTTCATTGAATACATCTCAAACGCCCCTCACTTTGGCCTCTCCGGCACCAAACTGACAAGTGCTAAGGGGAAACTCAATTTATCTCTACTTCAGGTTACTAAAAGGAAGAAAATAGCTCAATTAATGGTAACTATCATTTTTAGCCTTCTGGATCTTTTCATTTCTGGGTCACTCCTCATTTGCAACTCATGTTTTGTTTGCAGAAACCTGTAAGGTTTGCCTTGATGGGAAAGCTAGCCTAAGCCAAGGCAGGCAGCACTTGAGAAATGATGAAGCAATCAAGTGATGGAGCAAGACTCCCTTCTGTGAAGTTGCCTTTTATTCACTGACTTACTGCGCCCATGGAGGAGGTAGTTCCAAAATTGGATATATACCATCACGCTCTTCCTAGTTCTGACCCTTGACACAGATTTATACTGGTCTAACTTCCAAGGTGGGGGAGTTCAGTTACATCCAAACAGGGACAGAAATGTGACTTTGAGACTGAATGTGAACTTTGCCAGTAAACCGATTTGCACCTCAAGGTCTCATTCAATTTTATATACATCACTTTGATCTTATCTAGTGATTTAACATTCCAAAGCACTACTCTTAACTATTCTCTCATCCTCAAAATACAATGCCTCTCTCAGCAGCAAACTTGGTAAATTGACAAAGCAAGATAGTAGCAGAAATTGAAGTAAAATTCTTGGTGATGTTCTTTTGGAAAAACCTTCTTCCCATGTGGTCTTTGGAGTTGGGGGTACTAGAGAAGTCAGTGCCTGCAAAGACACCAAACTTGATGCAGCCACCACAATGAGTAATTTAAACATGGAGGTACTTCCCATCTGTTCTCATAGCCCAGTAGCTGTGTTATTTTCTAGCTGGGTATCAGTCTACCAAAGGGGCTGAAAGATCTCACCGTCTTCATGACTGCCTACAAAAGCTTAGTTAGATGAGGATGGAAAAGGGGCCACAGGTTAAACCTGGCAAGCTCAGGAGACTGAAAACAACCACATAAAATGGCATGAACATAAAAAATTCCTATGTAAAAGAGGTACCTGTCTCTCCAACTTACTTGTATCCAATCCCAGAGATTTCCCTGCTTTGCTTTCTCCCATACCCGTAATCTACCACTAATGGATTTCATGTAACCCACCTCCTTTGATTCTATGTATAAAATAAGCTGCAAACCACCCCTTTGCAGAGCATTTTCTTAATCCCTTGAGATTTTGCTTCCCAGCAATTGTCATCAGTTTGGCTCAAACTCCTACAAGCTTTTTCTTAGGCTGGGGGTTTCTTGGTTGACATAGAGAACCTTTGGACCCAGACTCTGTTCTGACAGTTTCAAGAAGCAAATTTCCATTAGGTTTAGTTTTCCAGGGCCGACTAAGTCCAGAAAACTTAGAAAACTGGTGTTATGAAAGGTCACCTTGCAGTATTTACAGTCAATCTTTTCCTGTTTTGCTTTTGAATTATGATCCCTGCGATGCACAAGCCCTCTGATGCTTTTCACCTACTTATAATTAAGGGTTGGGGCTCTCCCAAGATTTCTGGAGCGTTTTGAAACTGGCTTGAAGCCTAGAGGAGTGGATATGGACTGATGATCCTGTTTTTTTTTTAACTCTGAGCATCCAGTTTAAACTAAGGGCACTGCCCTCTTCAAGATACCACATCACTGTGTGAAAGGTAAAACTAATTGCCTAGAACACACAAGTGGAATGCTTATGATGTGTAGTTTAACAAGTTTAGCAGGATTAATTTGCACAGCATTTTATATGTCAAAGCACTTTATACATGTTATCTAATATGATCCTTGGAACAGCATTTTAGAAAGGGGAGAGTAGGTACTGCTCATTTAGATGAGGAAACAGACTTGTTAAAGCACCAGGACAGCTTCCAGGTTCCTGCCAATAAATCCAGGGCTCTTTCCTGAAGTGGAAAACTGGCTTCAATTCTAGCTTTGCTAAAACCTTACTAAGTGATACAGTTACATGCAGGAAAAAGATGCAGAAGAAAGAGCTATTCAGTATTTAAGTTGAAAATGTAATAGGAGGGCAGTTAAGAGTTCTCCCTCAAGCAAAGCTGATACAATAAATAACCTAGACAGATGTAGTATTATCCGATTTCCAAATAACTCCCATGGAAGTAAATACTTAAAAAGACCTGGTATCTTTTAAACAAAGCTACACTATTTGGATAAAACCAAATAGATGAAATCAGAGGTTAGTTAATTTTAAAAAATGAAAATAAAAAATAATATCCATTAAAAGTGGTGTAGTAATAGAACAAGGTTCTGTAGGGAGAACAAGGTTCTCCCTTTCAGGAAAAAAATAATTAGCTTTCCTCTGAAATTGGTATTACTTCTCAGTTCATAGAACTGAGAAAATGACATTCAACTGTGCAAAGATAAAAACATTACACTTTCTTCCAAATGCGAATAAATCTTTGACTGATCACCAACAGTTATGCTATGGGGATAACTGTTTCCCATCTCTTACACCTTTTCAAATCATTCAAAGTGAGTGGAGGCAGGAACAGTAAGAAAATAGAATCCAGCATGATAAAAGTACAGTATTTCACCACCACCCCCATCAAAACAGATTCTTGTAGACACTGCTTTAAATAATTTTTACATTGCCAATTACTATTGGATGAGTGGAATGAGAAAGAAAAATCAATGTTTGTTCTTTGGTGTAAGTCCCATCTAAAGAAAACAGTTTCACATCTGGTACTTGACAGGAAAAGTTTCTATTAGTAAGGAAACAGAATTGTAAACTATTACCCCCACCACGGAAAAAGAAAAACCACAAACAAAACTAAACAAAACAAAGCCTGTCAAATTTTGCAGATAAAGTTAAAAGAACTCTAAAAGGATCTGGTTGGTTTCTATTGGGAGAAAGGAAAGCAGAGTAAAGCAAAAATGCACCACTTGGAAAATAGTTCTAGATAAAAATGCTACAATTTATTACAGAATTTTACATTTATTATCTCCTGTTAGGGAGAGAAAGTAATTATTATGCTCACTTAGTAAAAGGAAGAACAGAACAGAAAGTCAACGGTTAGTCAATGACTTGTCCCAAGTCAAAGGATAAGTTATAGGTTTTGGTGGCACTAAAAGCCAGGCTTTTATCTTCCAGTCCCATGCTTGCTTTGGCACTGCTAAGTGCCCAGGCAGTGCAGACAAGCTTGGAGGGCTTAGTGGTTTCCCAATGTGACAAGTCAACAACATTCTCCTCTCTTTGTCCTCTGATTCATAAGAGAGGAGATAATGGTGTCTTAACTCAAGACGTGGACTTCGGGGAGGAGCCCATTAATAACACCTAGGGCTCTAAAACTACAAAACATTAAAAAAATAACTGGGAATTAAGGGATTCTTGTCACGGCCAACTCTTTTGAAGGAAAAGCATTCCAGTGACTTTTATTGACTAGAAAGAACATCCCTATGGGCTTACACTCTTGTAGGGAAACCCCAGAAAAGTAAAGGCGGCACTCTGAGATTTTTGTCAATGAGTTTAATGTATGTCCATAGGTAGTGCATATGAATGCTTAAATTACAAAATTAGCTGCCATGGTCCAAATGTGTGGGACTTTAAGAAAGCTTTCATCAAAAGATAACTTACCCTATCAATTTTGATTTCTATAATGTACTTTAAAGGTTTGTAAAACAAGGCTAATTCTAGAATTATATAGCATTAAATTTTGTTATTTTTATTATTTTAATAACTTAATTTCATGAACTGTTAAAAAAAATATTACATTTGCATCTCCCAGTTTACACATTTCTGCATTAACCCAGAGAAAATCCCCCGTGAAGTTTCCATGCAGTTACAAAGGCAGCAGCACATGCTGTTTCCACAGCAGCTTAGTATTGCCTCAGACACACCTGCACATAAAAGCGTCCACAAAAAAATACCCGCCCACCCCTCTCCCACCAAAAAAACCCAACCATTTCCCATCCCACCCAAAATTACCTGGTACAAGCAGTGACTTAAAAAAATGCTTTCTTAGAAGGAAGCATTTATAAAATGCAGAGATCTGAACAAGCTAAATGCTTGTGCAGATAGATGGGCCTCTCTCCCAAGAGTTCCTCCCTCAAGAGGCAGAAAGAACTCTCCAAAGTTTAGGAAAGCTCATTTTTAAAAGTATCCTTATGCATATTCATGGCTATTTCTTTGAAAGAATATACCCAGCCTCAGCTGTGGAAAAGATCAAAGCAGAAAGAGAAGCAAAGAGACACAGCCATAACACAGAATAGAGGCTCTCCAGGAACATCCGACAGGTTGCAGCGACCAAGAAGGAAAACATTTGTGACTTCACACAGACCACTGATCTGCTCTGGTTGAAGCAGTTAATTTTTCATGCACTTGTTACTCAAGAAAAACATACAATCACTTAAAATACAGCATTCACGATGTCATTAGCTTATGGTATCACGTAAGGAGAAAGCTGTGCTCCTGTAGTAACTATCCCTAAAATTTTCCACATACATGTAAGCATCTTAAAGTCTACAGATATCCTATAATACTGTCATCAGCACCCGCACCTACAAAACATACACTGAACTACATTGTTTTGAGTCCCTGAAATTTCAACACCACAGATAGTGTTCTAAATTTTACTTTTTTACAAGCTTAATGTAGACACAGAAGAAAACACCAAGCAATGTTTATTGTGCAATTCCAACAGTTATTTGTGGAATCTTGGTTTAGAGGCATTCTCTATAGCCATTTCAACTGCTATTTCAAACTGCCATTTTAAACGAAAAGCAACGATCTAATTGTGTATCTATAAATTCATGACATTTCTTCAAATATCATAGCACTAAAAGCAGTGATGATTCGTTATAATTTTAAAAATATTTTAAAACTACAGAGTTCATACAGCATTCCTTTCATAAAATAATCAAAATAATTTGATTATCTGGAAGAAAATTACTGAAACAGAGTCTGTTCAATGTATCAATAACCTCTGTAAAACTCCAAAAAAAAAAATAGAACAATGAAATAAGGATTTTTCAGTCACGGGTTTGAACTTGAAGATGAGAAATGGACTGGTATTTTTTTACGTTTCCTGTGAATTCAGAGCTTACAGGTGGCATCAGGACTCAGATCTCTGGGATGACTTTACATGGCTTTCACTTTGATTTGTTTCATTTTCATTTGCTTCTTTTCCAATTTCTTTTGCTCCCGCCTCAAGGCAGCTTCCTAGGTGGGGAGAGAGAAAGAGAGAGAGAAAATCCAAACTAAGCTCTAAGCACACATTTAACAATCAAAACTAGACTACTGCCTATACTATTATTCAAAACTTAGGCTTGCACCATAAATAACATTCCAGAAGACAGTTATAAAAATTGCTATTATCTATGTTCGTTAATGAAAATTACCTGGAGTGAAGCAAATTTCAAGTTAAAAAGAAACTAAATACTACATTTAAACAGGCTTTGTTAGTCTAGTCTGAGTTTTCCTATGCGCAGGAAACACTAACCCATCTTTCATCATAACAATTTTATGTACCTGCCAAGAATTTGTACTTCAGTTCAGAAAACCTTAAGATCTTGTTTGATCAGGTTATTAATTATAAATCTCTTTTTATTAGTAGCATAGATGTTATACCTGAGCACAATATTTCAATTCACAATGTTCAATTGGGGATTTTTTCATCATATTTTTATTTAGGCATTAGGAGGTTTATATAGGAGAGGAAGAAGCTTCAAACACATTTTAGTAGCAAAAGTCTGAATGTTTATCCATCCACAGCTGTGCTATTTTGTATGTATCTTAAAGAATTGAACCATCATTGTTAACACTGATTTTATGGGAAAACGCATCCCGAGTTTGCGTTCACAAAGGCAAAAATGAACCTTCCCCCTTTGGCAGCTGCTGCCTCCTGTGAGGGCTCAGAAGCAAGTGAACAGCCACAACATAAGTCAAAAGCTATACTCTTCTGGGATAGCTACATGAAGTGGTCAGAGCTCTGTCCCAAGGTCCCTTTCCCACTGAGCCAACCCCTATCTCCGTCATATTCATTCTTTCCTCAACACAATCCATCCCTTCCTATATTACGTATTATACACATGTGGAAAACTACCGATACACAGAATATGATATAGTGGGTAAGTGAAGAAATTCACGTTAACATATTTAAGAAACATATTTCTTAATGTCTATAAATATGTGAAAAATGTTCAAAAAATGCCAAACAAATGAGCTATCATTTCTCCACTATCACAATCATACATTTAAAAAATGGTAAGCAGTTTTCATAAAGACTGAGTATAGAGGAGCTTTCCTATCATATGCTGGTAAAAGCACAAATGGGTACAACTTCTTATTGGCCCATCTTTCTTTCTTTCTCTCCTAGGACTGTTTTCCTCAGGAAAATTTTAAAAGCACAAATATGGAAAGACACTTTCTTGAAAGACATGTTTTTAATATAAAAAGTTACAGAACAGTGTTTATAAGATGAGCTACATTAAGAAAAGGAATATACGTACTAAACATAGAGAGTTGGGGAACTAAATAGACTATATAGTGTTAACAGCAGTTACCTTTAGGGATGGGAGTCGTCTAAAGGATTATATTATTTTCACATAGTAGGATTAAGGTTAGTTTTAATTTCTGTGTATATGTTTCTCTGTATTTTTCAAATTAAATATGTAAGAAAACAAAACAAACAATGCTATACTAGTAGGGCAGGAGGATCCAGATCATTCCTATGAATGAGCCATTCAAGTCAGAAATATAATTTGACTATATATTTCTTCTTTTTGGCGGGGGAGCGAAGAGGGGTAATTCCCTTTCCCATTTAATTCACTGGATATTTTTACAAGGTAACCAAGCCTAAATACTACAAAGCAGTGGTTCTTAAAAAATACGTTTTAACCCACAAACAGCTTACAATCTGACTTAAGTTCTGGGCCCTCCTTTTTCTTAAACCTATTGTAGTTTCAAACCCTAGAAAGAACTGGAGAACCTCTTTTTTTTCCATAGAAAAATGAAAGGCATTATCTATTAATGATTCTGTGTAGATTCTCTCAGTGTACTCATTAAAAAGGCATTTATATTTATAAAGAAGATTGCATAAACACAGCTATATTTTCAGGGGAAAAATACCCATCAACTAAACCAAACCAAATCCAATAAAAAGTGATGAGAAAGGGTAAGATGGGAGGAGGCCAGCAGCATGCTACGTAGGCCTTTCACTCAACAGCATTAATCACTCCACTGGCATTGAAGCGCCACACAACGGCTCTCTTTTACTTGGCAGCATAGTTCCTCCACTTCTAGGAATTTTCTTCAATCCTCGAGATTATTCTCATTAAAATCCACATCTCCTAGAGCTCTGTTCTCCTCTTTTTTTGACCAGCATTTACCAGGCTTAACATTTTCGAGCTGGACTATGGCATCTTAGTTCACAAAAATGTAAGAACATGCTAATGTTTGAAACATAACGTACCATAGCCTAAAAAGCTCTTGGGTTTGAGATTCATATCATTCTCCAGGATTGGACTCAATCTAACATGGTTTGAACAGGAAACACTATTTATTCTTTATAGTGCTATTAACTAATTAAATGTCCCAAGTACTGAGAAAACGCTAAACTGTTAGCTTGTGTACTTTCCCACACAGAATTACCTTAACAGCCAATATGGTACACATAGCAACCTCGTAAATCTTAGTTCTACCTCAGTGATAAGTCTTTTTTACCTCCAGCCTGCGCTGTTTCTCAGGATCTTCCTCATTCATGATTCGCTCCTTCTCTGCTCTTTTCTTCTCCTCACGCCGAGACTGTGCCGCTTCCTGTCTTTGCACATGCGTCAGCTTTAAGAAGTTCTCTTCCACTCGAGCTCGGTTCTTATCTGCTTTTTGTTTGCCCTTTCACCAAGAAACAAAGTGTTTCATAAGAAATCCATTTCAATCCAACAGAAGCAAAATCCCATTTAGTAGGCTTTCATAAAACTACTACCATTTAGCACTTTCAAGTCAACTAGCAAAGATACAATTACTGAAATCCCAGAGGAAAAAAACAGTAAAAGGTGCCAGCTTATAATAAAAGCTACTGGTCTTACTTCTCTGTTGAGTCGGAACTTTTTGGCTTTATCGATAGAATAAATCACCATGTTCATCAGGGGTAGCAAAGCCTCCATATCCTTTGGGTAAGTGTTACCTGAGCCAGGCACTGGAAAACAAAGCCATTTTCCTGCTGAGTTAACGGCAGCATTAATACTTCTGAGTCACCCAACCTTTTATTTTTTATTTTTTTATTAATAGACTCCTTTCTTCAAGTTTCTTAGGCAGCTAAAATGCGGAAAATAGAAATTAAAATATATAAAAGGATCTCTTATTGAAGAAACTCAAAGGCAATACGCAGGCATGGGGTTAATTTCAATCTAGTTTTTTAATAAGCTATCATTTGGGAGGGAATAATACTCTCCTTCAGATCACCTCTCAGGAAATGAAGAACCCAGACAGACACAGAACACTTACCACTAAATGTAAACAATAGCGTCCTCTTAGTGTCAGGCAGCTTTAAAGGCTGACCTTCCCTGTCACAAAAGAAAAGGCTGTTTAGAAGGAACACAAGAAAGACGTTCTCTATGTACATAAGTCACCCAATTCACTTAGATGAACAGATACCTGCCAACAATCAGCATAGTATTTGGTTTGGCATCGTCAAATCAAGTATAATCTCAGAGCCTGAAGGAGCTTACAGGTCATCTGGTCGACTCGTCTACCTGCTGAATGCATTCCCAAGTGACCTTTATCCCACGCTTGGACTCCTCCAGTGATGTACCAACCAGGCAAGATACAGTCCACCTCACCTGGGCAGCCAGAAAGGAGCCCAAATTTAAGTGCAAGGCCCATATTTTCAATAACGTTTTTGATTATTTTGATGGATTTTTATGTTTTATTTCCAGCTCCTTGTTACAATGAAGCATCTTATTTTTGAGTCAGGCTCAGAATAAATCTAGAAATAATCTACCTTGCATGCTTCAACAGAGAAAGCTAAACAAGAACATCACTTTCAGTATTTTTATTTCATACGTACTCTTGCATAATTTTTGGACCAGAGAACTGGTCTGAAAAATGAACAGATTCAATCTTGTCAGCGTAGTGTGTAAGAAAGTGAACCATCTGAAATAAAGAAAAGAAAATTATTTTTTCTAAAGTAGGGTTTGATGCATTTCCCTTTTTTCATAAAGATATTCACTCTTCAATCCTCCCTTACTTTTGCACAAAGTCATTAAGGCTAAAGCTTTAAAAAATTAAATTTAAATAAGAAATCGCTCTTCAATGAAACTAGTACTTTTTCTTCAGTAACACCAATTATTCAATTCTTCTCATTAAGCAGCTAAAATATATCTCAAAATAACATTCTAAACAAGAGTGAAAGCACGAAGAGAAAATCTAAAATAATTTCAGGGGATTCTTCATAAACACATCACCTTGAACTTACATTCAGAACTGTCTTTGAGCTATCCTATATTTTTATGACACTAATATGTGCTGTTACCATTACACAACCAACGACTCTCTCTATACATCTCTCTTCTCTAACACTATCTGAAGCTTAAAAAAAAGGATTAAATGACATGGTGATAAGGATTAAAGTTGTAGTTCTTTTTCAAAAAACCTGAAAGCCATTAGCAATCCTAGAACAACTTGCACTTTATTTAAAGAGAACTTCTTAACTAATCAAATTTTCCTTTTGACAAGTTAATCTATTGCTTAAAGAAGGTATTTTAATGTCTGTGTGGGAAAGAATACGTAACCAGTGCATTGTCATAAAATGAAGAACTTGTACAGCGTGACTTTTAGGGAGAGGGCCCTATATATGCCAAAGTGTACAAATGTATGTCTTCTATTGCATTTACCTTTGTATCCATCATTCCCTCTGTGACTTCTCCCATCTCTGATAGGATGGCCAAGGAGTCCGGCAGTCCATACTTTGCTCCAGACTTAGGTTTGTCACTACAAAACTCACTCTAGAGGAAGAGGTAATTGAAAGTAAGACATGACATTTTCTTATACACAAAGACTTTCTGTCTCTCAAGAGGATATGGACTGACCTATTTCAAAATGGTTAATGATCCTATGCTCTGAAGGTGAATCTCTATGTAATCAATGGGCACAGTTGCTATGTACATTGGAGTCGGAACAATTCGACATACCAGATCCTGCATCTCTTTCTGCAGTCGCACCAAGGCTTTCCGAGTGCCAACAGCAAACACATACGTATCCATGTCTTCATCATTCATGGTCACTTTTATTTGCTTTAAAAAACAACAAAACTCACCTGTTAGGCTCTGTGATAGGCAGCTTCCTAAGATGGCCCCCAAGATTCCCACCCCTTGGTGTATACGTCCTCCCCTTGAATGTGTGAACATGATGGGCTATCACTCCCATCACTACCTATATAGTGTTAGGTAGCAGAAGGTCCCAAAGTCCCTAACGTTGACTTTGACTTAATCAAAAGGAATATTATCCTAGGTGGACTGACCTAATCAAGTGAGTCCTCTAAAGGAACTGAGCCCTACTTGGAGAAAGAGTCAAAGTGTGAAAGGGTGTGGGGTGGACAATGTGGCAAGGACCTGAGAGTGGGCTCTAGGAGCTGAGAGTGCTTCCCAATTGACAACTAGCAAGAAAATGGGACCTACAACCACAGGGAACTGAATTCTGCCCACAATCTCAATGACTCTGAGAAGAGGGCCCCAAGCTCCAGAGCTTGTGAAATAAGTCACAGATACAAATACATCACAGAAAGACAAACACCATGTGATTTCACTTACATGTGGAATCTAAAGGACAAAATAAATGAACAAAGAAAACAGAAACAGACTCATAGACACAGAGAACAAACTGTGGCCAATTGGTAGGAGAGTTGGGGGGCTGGGTGAAAAAGGTGAAGGGATTAAGAAGTACAGATTGGTAGTTCCCAAATAGTCACAGGCATGTGAAGTACAGCATAGGAAATACAATCAATAATATTATAAGAACTATGTGTGGTGCCAGGTAGGTAACAGACTTATCAGAGGAATCACTTCGTAAATTATATAACTGTCTAACCACTATCCTGTACACCTGCAACTAATATAAAATAATATTGAATGTCAACTGTAATTGAAAAAAAAAAATGAATTCACTCTGCACAGAGAAAACCAGCAGGGATAATACATACCACTTGATCACTCACTGGCCTCATCATCCGGGCCAGGACATTCAGTAAGTCCTGTCTCTTGAGGAACTGAAAAAACAAAAACAAAAGCAAGAGAACAGTTGCAACTTCTGCTTACTATAAAGAAAATACCTGGGAGAGGGAATCAGATGCTTCATGCAATATAATCAACATTTGGGCCGGCCCGGTGGCTCAGGTGGTTGGAGCTCCGTGCTCCTAACTGCGAAGGTTGCCAGTTCGATTCCCACATGGGCCAGTGGGCTCTCAACCACAAGGTTGCCGGTTTGACTCCTGCAAGGGATGGTGGGCTATGCCCCCTGCAACTAGCAACGACAACTGGACCTGGAGCTGAGCTGCGCCCTCCACAACTAAGACTGAAAGGACAACAACTTGAAGCTGAACGGCACCCTCCACAACTAAGATTGAAAGGACAAGTTGACTTGGAAAAAAGTCCTGGAAGTACACACTGTTCCCCAATAAAGTCCAATAAAATCTTTAAAAAAATATATATACTCAACATTTGCCAGTTAGTATAAGATGATTTTTATACTTCATTTTAAGTCAAACGTGAAAGGATGAGACACTTGAGGATTTGAATCCCTCCGGAAAAAAACAAAAGGTGATATATACACTGTCCCAGAAATCCCCTACTCACCCTGAGCTGGATAAGCATCCCCTCACAGCACACTCGACCAGAGCACCACAGGTTGTAGATATGCTCGTTCTCCTGGTTCAGCTTCCCTGTGCTTATGGCTTCTTTGTTAGTTCCATCATCCCCTAGGGGCAAAACCATTTAATGTGATTCTCTGAAAAATGCTGGGGCCTTATTGTTACACTCTTTTCCACCCTGATCCCACAAAAATCATAGCTTTAAGGTGGCAATACTTTGCCATCTTCTAGAACTCTCCTTTGAACACTGATTACAACAGATGGACACCATTCCTTTTACTTTTAAATCTCTTTGTTATTTCCATAAAAAAATATGGACTCTAGCATTGCTTCTGTGTCCTTGTTAGTTAATGACAATCAGCTCGAGCATAAATTTCTCAAGAGTAGACACAAAATGGAGCAAAGTTAGTTTAAATGTCTCTGCCAAAAGTTAAAAAAATCTCCTATGCAGTGAACAAAAAATACCATACTACAACTAACACTCCCTCACCATGTCGCCTGTGAGTTAACTTTAACCATGTTTGCTCTTCCAACAGCAACATGGTAAGTGCTATTAAGAGCTGTACTTTAGATCAAATTCCAATCATTTCCTCTCTTCATTTGATTAAGTGTACAAAAGAAATTGTTCAACCCTCACAAGGTAAAGCAGACTGATACACTAAATGAAAACACATAAGGGGAAGTGGAAAGCGTTAAAGGCTGCTTATTATTTTCCTAATTTCCAGGTCTATGGAACAACAGAGAGCGCATGAACATCGGAAGTATGTAGACGAGGTTCTAATATCATGGTTGCAATTGAATAGCTTAAGTTTTAACACTTCTGGATTTCAGTTCCCTTCCTCAGGAAAACAGAAACTATATCCAATAGACAATATTGTTATAAAGATTAAATAAGAAACAATATATGCAAAGTACCTAGCACAACACTTAAACAGTCTTCTAAAGAGACAAGCAGACGGATACTTGCTTACTATTAGAGGGAAACAAAGTGTTAAATACCAAATAGGGGTGAAGGTGGGTGAGTCCACCTTACTCCTTACACTACACAACTACAGGGAATCCTGTAAGGTACTTCAATGTGTACCTCTTCAGTGGATCCGAGACTAAAGTGCCCAGAACCTGGGAGAATTGTGAGGGATTTCTAAAAGATGCACTGAAAGCATTTACCAAGCTATTCAAAATGTTAAAATTACTTGCTTTCAGCCAGACTTTTATCAACTTGCGTAGATAACACTGACTATCTCATTCTAATCAAAAGCTGTTTAGCAACTGTTAATTAATGAAAGATGAGAAATTTAATAAATGAAATTTACTCAACATATAAAACCTAACAAAAATGGGATCCTAAGAACAAATAAAACAGCACTCTCTTCAGCAGTCCAGTAGAAGTACTCAGAAGTTTATACTGAAGGGAATAAACAGTTCTTACCAGATAATTTTCAAGCAGGCAGTTGGACTTCCATTAGCCTCACTTACCTACTAAGGTAAAGTTGCTCTCCAAAAGCTCTCTATGAGTGTTAAACCAAGCCTGAGCAAGGCGACTGTTTTTATTCTTCCCAATGATATAATTCATGATGTAGGCCAGCAGACCAGTTACCATCAAAATTTCTAGATAATAACTCTCCCAGCTGTTCTGGAGGTGTGCAGGAACCTAAAGAAGAACAATTGTTCTATTTAATGTTGGCTGAGGATGAAGGATGGATTCTAACTCATGGGATGAAGGAGAATGAGAAAACCCATAAACAGAAGCGGTTACTACTATTACTGTCACTGAATATGGTTGTACTTTGAACTATGACCATTTTGGTTTTCTAAGTCGGCTTTGTAAAAGACTCTTTGAGGAAACGTGAGTACAATCAAATGGGATAAAAAGCTGGAAAGCCCTTTGTATTAAACTTGATTCTGAGTCCCACCCCAAAATAAAGCCAATGTCTATCCTCTTCATCATTCCTTGATAAATAAAACTATGAGGGCTAGAATAAAAACACAGGGGTTACTTCTCTAGGTGTGGAGTTTTATCAGAAGAATTGATGTCAAACTCTTTCACAGCTCCCACTATTATGTCAACACCAGCTATATGTCACTAATATTTCTGGGATGAACGACAGCAAAATATCTTGTTGGTTTGGAAGTCAGAATCCTGTATACGTACATCAACAATTGTTATTGGGTCTTTATTTTTGCTAGAAGAAGTATCTGGTTTGTCTTCATAACCTTCAAATTCTTCATCATCATATGGCTCATTCTCGGTGTCTCCCTCCTACAAAAATGAGGCACAATGTTTCCCCCTACAAATGTTGCCAGCAGTTGTCACCTCATTTTCATAGGCAACAGTTGTAGAGGAAAACAGAACACTTAAGCAGCAATCACAGAATTCAGGAATATTACATGTTTTCAACAAATGATGACTCTCCATGCTTTTGAATCCCAAGTGCTAAATAATATAATTCCCACCCATATACAGAATCCACTCTCCACTCCTTCTCCCAGCCAGGTTTTCCATAGAGGAGAAAACTACAATTCATTCTTCGATCAATGCAAAAGGTGGGAACATTCCACAAAACATTTAGAAGAGTGCCACCTACTGAACAAAAAGATACTAGAGAGTAAAGGTCTCCCCAGCACTGGGTCTTAACTTGACTGCCTGGGGAAAGCGCTAGTTACAAGTTTTTCCATCCTTCCAATTTCCCAAGAAATCAATTAAAAAAAAAGGAATCTCACCTGGGTATCTGCATCTTCAAAATCTCCTTCTTGGTTTTCATCCTGTCCTTCCAACTCCACAGTGGTCTCGTCTTCATCGTCCTCAGTGGTTATCACCCGTTGAGGAGATTCAGTAACAGAATCTTCCGTGACATCCTCGAATTCAGCGAAGTCATTATCATCATACTCTACTATGTCTTCCTCATCCTCGAAATCATCAAACTTGGCCTCAGAGATACTCCCAAACACCAAAAGGACAACACAGAAGGCGTGGAAGGCTTTCATTGCACCTTAACAGTGAGTTGAAACAAACAGACCCTAAGTGGACTGCCATTCTACACATAACAAATCAAATTTAGAAACGATTAAAATATATCAATGACTCCTGCTTTTCTCTTAATACTATTCATTTCAGATAGCATTAAAAAAAAAAAAAAAAAAAGATGAGGTGAGGGTAAAGAGGCCTGGGTTCTAGTCTGAACTCTGTCACTAGTTATTTGTAAAATTGTGGACAAATCATTAATTTTATTTAGTTTGGTTTCCATTTACACTGTGTATTTGGTAAGTATTGTTTTGAGAGCCTATAAAAAGCTTTATACAGGAACTGGGAAGAGGTGTAATAAAATAAGAATGAGATGGAACTACTTACCTGTTAGTGGTAACAAAAATAATACATGAATGAAAAGCCATTCATGCTTAGATCAACTTGGTGTGTTCACATGTGAACACCATCATGATAAAAGCAAACGTGTAAGACACAAAGTTCTGGGCACTGTACTAAAGGCTTTACAGAAAGCAGCTGATTTAATCCTCATAACAACCCTTTGAGGAAAGTAGCATTAACATCCCCATTTCACAGATAAGGAAATGAGGCACAGAGATGTACTACCAAGTAACACAGAGCTATGATTTGATTCCAGTTTTGACTCCAGAATCCCTGATAACCATTTATCAGGCCACTTCTCAAATGTAGGCCGGTGGCTATGATTTTATATTACTTACTTAAAGTAGTAAATTTTTTGCTAACAAACTCGTTCCTAGTGTACATGATGTAATGAAATACATCAGTATTTCATAGCTTTCTGAAAAGAACAGTGGGTATTCCACCATCTAAACATACATAAATCTACATGTAAATAAGTTATTTTGTACAGTAGGATTATGGCCATTTTGCCTTTATTTTTCCTAATTTTCCTATGATGTGCTTTTGTAATAAAAAAATAAAAGCATGTTTCCTGAGGCACTCAAGAGGCACTGCAAACTGAGGAATAGCTATAGCACAGAGGCCTGAAGTAACATTTTAGGAGTTTGGTAAGATGGAGCATTGGGTATGCAGACCAAAGTGGGGGTAAGGAGGCTTTTAGAAGGGCCTGCAGGGCCAGGATGATGACCCTTATTTACAGACCACACTAAGAAGTCTGGATAATTAGACTCGACTAAAGGATTTAAATAGGAGAGTGACATTATCAGATTTGCAATTTAACTGACAGCTCATACACAGTGTGAATTGGATAAAGGCACCTGAGGCAGGAAAAACAAGTGGTTGAAATAATTATGTAAGATATAAAACAGCATTGAACTGGCAGTGGTACTGAGAATGAACAGGAAAACAGATGTGATATTTAAGAATTACACACACTTGTCAGCATAAAGTGATTGAATATAGAGAATGTGGGAAAGGAAGACGGGGTGATTGTAAGTGTCGGCTTGATTAATGGCTGGACAAAGTCATCCTTGAGATAAAGAACAATAAGGGAGAAAAAACAATTGGGGGGGAAAGGCAATAAATTAAATTTAGTACCTGTTGAAAAGTTCAGAATGTTTTTAAGCAGCATGTTAGATGATTAACACTTATCTCTTGATTTTCACGATATCCCTAAAAAGTATCATAACCTATCTTATGGAGGGAGAAAAGGAAGTAGTTAGAAATATAAGTCTGGAAAAAAAAGAAAAGAACAGAAATATAAGTCTGGAGTTCAGGATACAAGCCAAAGCTGGAAATAGAGAAGGTGTGGGAACGGATGAGATCCCCAGGGAGTATTAAGAGTGAGGGTTAAAAAAAAAAAAAGAACATCAAAAAGTCTTGAAACAAATCATAACAGCTAAGAGGTGGGCATAACAGGAAGAACTGGAATGGGAAACTAAGAAGGAATGGTTAGAGAAAAAGCAGGGACTCTGGTCAAAGTGTTATAGAAGTCAAAGGAGAAGCATATTTTTAAGAAGAAAACAGAGTTCAGTTTCAATTGCTGCAGAAAGTTCAAGTAAGATATAGACCAAAATTTTCCAAATGTTAATAAGGAAATCATTTTTGGCAACTGCAGGAAAGTTGTAAGGATGGAAGCCAGAATGCAGGAAGTTGAGAACTAATGGAGGTGACTTACTACTCTTTCAAGGTGCTCTGGGATAGCGAATATTCTGTATTTCATATTTACAACACCATAAATTCTTAAAGGAATCGGCGTAGTATCAAAGGTTATTGCCTAATACCTTGCAAGCCATGGCTGCTTAAGAAATATTCCTTGAACTGGACAAAGTTCATAAATTTTGAAAGGCACAAGTAATTTGAAACATGCCATAAAGGATAGACCAATAGCATATCCCGTCCAATATTTGATCTTTGAGGTTAGCAACAGGAAACATTTTATGAGCAAACATAGCTGCCTTCTCAAAACCAACCTCAAAAAGGATGATGTGTCTCCAAACATTCCTACCTTCCTCCAGTAATCTTTTATTATAGTCAAAAGTGGAAGAAAAATGAAAAAGAGCACGCACTTTGGTGGAGTTAGATTTGTTTTAAAATGTCAGCTCTACCATTTGCCAGTTATATGATCTTGGGCTACTT
Source organism: Rhinolophus sinicus (assembly GCF_057876585.1). Lineage (NCBI taxonomy): Eukaryota > Metazoa > Chordata > Mammalia > Chiroptera > Rhinolophidae > Rhinolophus > Rhinolophus sinicus. The sequence goes on from NC_142512.1 coordinate 44,862,944, forward strand.
ACTTAAAATTCCGTTTTCCACTTCTGAAAAGGGGATACCCATTCACTACTTGCCTCACAGGGCTGTAGTGGGTAGTGCAGGAGATACATGCCTAGCACGTAAAGGCACTCAGTAAATATTAGTTCCCATTACTTCCTTCCCGTGTCTTACGAACATCCTTTAAGATTTCATTTTCAGTGTTTCTCTTTTCAGATGTTTTCAACTTTTTCAAATAGAAGCAAATAAAGGTTAACATTGGCACAGTTGATTTGATTACCTACCTTACCTACCAAAAGGTCTGATCAATTCAAATTGCATTTCCACTCAAGAGGGTTCACACTGTAGAAGCGTTTCTAAGATAACTCAGCACAGTAATGGGGCTCCTTCAAGGTTATTTATGTTAAAATTATCCAAGGCATTTGTACCTTGGCCTTCTCACTCTGAAGTCTCTCTGCTGCAAGGCATTAAATGCACAACTCCCTGCCAGGCCACCCAGTCCTGAATGAGACTCTTGGGGCAAAGAACACAAGCACTACCAAGTCTGGTCTGATTAGCTTCTGCTGGCTTCCTTGGCAGTCTTTCACAGACTGGGTCTGGACTTAAAAATCAGAGGAGTAAGTGGGGGAATCATTCCTTGCTGCCATTTAGTTAGGCCTTTCAGACAATGGCCAGACTGAGACTTTTGGAAGTCATATAGACATGCCCATCTCCTTACACCGTTGGATAAAAACACGTTTTATGTAAGAAACCTTCAGAAAAGACTGGCCAGAGTTTGGTGTTTTTGTTAAACCACCCGGGTCTAGTCTTTCCCCACCATGGAGAATCAATTCATCCTGCCATCTCTACTCCACTCTTCCTGCTGCCCACTGTCAGTTTCCTCTAACTTTGCACTTCTGATTGGCATTTGCTCACAACTCTGTGGGGAAGTTCCCCAAAACCGTTCAAATCACCCCAATGCTGAAGACCAACAGGAAATGGGCCTTGAAGTGGACAAAGTTTGCTTGTTTTTGTTTTGTTTTGTTTTTGTTTTTAAAGAGGGCGCAGCTCACAGTGGCCCATGTGGGGATCCAACCGACAACCTTGGTGTTATTAGCACCACGCTCTAACCGACTGAGCTAACCGGCCACTCCAAAGTTTGCTTGTTTTAAGAAAGTCCGGAGAAGTGAGAAGGCGAGGGGACCGATGTAAGTTACACAGGCCTGTCTGAGGGAATTGGGTGGGAAGGTGGACCGGGCTAGGCTACTCAGAGTGACTTCTCCGCCCGGCCCGGCCCCCACTGACTAATACGTCATGGCCCGCTTCCTACCTGTACCAGGGGCTAGAACCGGCCCAGCGCTTCTGAGGCCGCCGCCTTTACCCCGCCTGCCTCTCGGCCTGGCCACTGCTTGCGCTGTCACCGCGATTTTACTGCCCCCGATGCCTCTAGGACACAGCTGGACCAGGTAGCTCAGTCACGTCGCGCCACTCTTCACGTAGCTTCCACCGTCCAATACGTAGACTGCGTGCTGCCTGTCCGCGCCTGCGCGCGGCTAAGAAGTGGGACGCAGCCTCTAGGACCGCGCGAGACCTTCGTCACCCTCGCCCCGGTGAGTAGAGGTGGGGCTGCTGGGAGAATTACATAATCCCAGCCCCTGGGCCGGAACTCCCCACGCCGATCCCAACCCTCTCCGTTAGGATTCGGTGAAGTTGTCATCACACTGAACTGCTGCTCCGGAAGCTAAAGGTGGCCATGCTCTATGGGACCACGTGGCCAGAGGCACGAGGAGACATGTTGTCCAAGTCCTATTTGCAAAGGACCTAAGTTTAGGGATCGACAATTTTATGTATATGCAGTTTCCACCGAGGGCGTTATCTGGTATTTTTGGGCGGCTCCCTGTCACTGCTACTCTTCCTTAAATTCCATGCCTGCTTGCTAGACAGGCCTCGAACACTCCTCCCCCATCAGCAATACCCAATCTGAGAAACCTTGGAGATATTCTGTACCTTTAAGGGCCGGAGCCCACGGCGTTTTCCGGAAACGTAGCTGAGGCCCCGCCCTTCGGCCCGCGCTCTCTGCACTGCGCATGTCAATTTTGTGTTCCCCTCCCCCCCGTCAGCAACGGGTCGAGAGGCGGCGGCGCAAGGGGCGGAGACGGAGGAGCGCGGCGGGACGCGGCCTGGACCGCGCGTACTTCTGGCCGTGGGGTTTTTTCCGCGTCGGCGGTGGTAGCGGCTGCCGCTACACCAGCAGGTTTGTACGAGGTGGGTCTGGACTTGGGGCCGCTACCTCTGAGGGCACTGGAGGCAACTGCGGGGGCCTAGCCAGGGCCAGGGAACCGCGGCCTCGTTTAACAAAGAGCCAGCGGAGCCTCTGGGCACCGGAGGCCCAGGGCGCCGGGGAGGGGTGGGAATGCGGGGCTGAGGCCTCGAGGGGTCCCTCCGAGCCGCGTCGCCCTCCCATGGCTCCCGCTTCTCCCGCAACTCTTACGGAGGCCCAGTTGGCTGCTTTTCCGGAGGCGGCGCCCGCCCGCTCGGCTACGGAAGGGATTTGTAAGGTGCCGGTCTCCAACTCAGGAATAGCCCCGGGAAAGATTCTGACCCTAGTCTGCAGTAGTTGGCAGATGCAAGCCTCAAAGTCGGGGGGTTGAGGGGACCGTATAGACAAAAGTTGCCAGATCGGGAGACAGTAAAAGAAATAGTCCGTGATCTTTGTGCAGCCCAGAATATAGATCAGTGATTAGCATCACCATCGCTCACAAACTTTTTTTGCGGCCTACTTAACAGCCTATCTGATGTGAGTAAATAATTTATACGGAGTTGCAAGCATACGGACCAATAATATAAGGAGAAACTATCGTACTATAAGAGAGTTTTGGGGGAATCATAGCTTCCTTAATATCTCTTTGCCCCTCACTCCTTTAGGCAGTCGTTCAATTTCCTCTGGCTTCCCTGTATGTTGTGTTTTGTAATGATGTTTATTTTCTCTGGTATATACACCTTAGGGCTCCTGAAGGGCAGAGATTATTTATTAATTCACTGTAATTTGACAGCCAAGCCCAGTTCTGGCACATAGGAGTACAATGTGTTTCGTACAAAATTAATTTTTAGACTTCCGCGGTGAAAAAAAAAAATGTGTGCTTTGTTTTCCTGTACCTAAAAGGGGCATTATATGGCCTAATCTGCAATTCATTCATTCAAAGGATATTCTTACTGACGCCTACTATGTGCCTATTCTCTAGCACTGTTTTAGGTCTCTGACTCCTTGCTCTCATGAAACTTACTTTCTAGTGGGAGGAAGAGAGGCAGGAAATAAGTATATAAATTAGACTGTATGTTAGATTATTAGTGCCTTAGGAAAAAATAGATCTGGAAAGAGGGATGGTGAGATATTGCATTTTGCAATGGGGTGGTCAGCGACCTGCTTATAGACGAGCTAATATTTAAACAGACTAAAAGCAGGTTGAGGGAGTGAGCTGAGCCAGTGTGGGTACAGGAAGGTTTTAGGCAGAGGAAACAGCAAGTGTAAAGGCCTGGAAGAGGATAATGCTGGCTTGTTAGAGGAACAATCAGAAGACCAAGTGCTTGGAGCACTGTGAGCAAAGGTGGAAGGAAGTAGTAGGAGATACGGTCAGGGAAGAAAAAGGGGTGGAGGTTGGGGCAGAACAACCAGGACCTTTTAGACTATTGTGAGGATTTCACTTATGCTCTGCCAGAAATGGGAACGATCTGAGAGTTTTGAGCAAAGGAGTGACAGGATTTGACTTACATTGTAATAATTTAGTATAATTCTTGGAGGAGTGCAGTTTATATTTTAGTTTTCATCAAATTGGTATTCATATAATCAGCTCTTAGTTTCTTTAAGCTAACAGTGGAAAGAGATGCTCTTAAAATATAATCAGCATTATGAAATTCTTGGGTTTTGTATAGATTCTCGTTAAAGAACTGACTGGTTTATAGTGTGTGAGATGCTCTCAAGACAGATTATTAGATAGAGTAGACGCTAATTAAGTCTCACTAGAACTCTTCCTCATACTCCATAAATACAAGTGATAAACTAATGTGGTTTTATAATCAGTTGTTTTGGGTCCACTATTTTTAAAGTCATTTAGATCATATTTTATTTTCTACCATTGTCCAAAACATAAATTAACCAATGTATCTTCCTTAGGTTCCACACTTACCTACTTCCCAGCCATTGCTATTTCTAGCTTTCCTCCCTAGAATGTCTTCTTCCTTCACACTTCGCTACTCAGCTCGCATCTTTCAGTGCCTCGCCTGGCTTCTAGCTCTTTTATGAAGCCTGTCCCCACTTGTCAGTTCATAGTGCTCTCTGACATCTTCAGTGTCATGTCGCACTTCTATATGGAATCCCTGAGTTGAAAGAGATCTGAGGAGTGTGACTTGATATTCTCCATTTACCAATGGAGAAATTGATTTCTGGAGAAATAATGATAAACATGACAGCTAATATATATTGCACTCTTACCATGCGCCACGCTTTGTTGTAAATGTATTTTTGTGTATAAACTCAGTTTCTCATACCAACTGTGAAGTAGGTGATATTCTTACCCACTTACAGATGAGGAAACTGAGGCTCAGAGAAGTTAAGTAACTTCCTAGAGCTTCCTTGAGGTTCACATCAAGTTAGTGTCAAAGCTGGAGTTCGAACGTAGTCAGCCTGGCTCCATGGCTTGTGTTCCTTTACTATGCTATTAGGATTTTCTACCAACTCACAGTATTTTAGTGCCTAGAACCATACCAAGTCTGACTTTATGCTATCTTTCATTTTTCTCCTTGGCCAAGTTGTAAATCCTCTTGGGTCTTCTATATATTGACTAAACATGATTAATGAATATGTACTCTGGAAAACAAAAGAGATAAAAAATGGATAAGCCTGCTTCTTTACCCATGAAACCTGTAACATGGAGTTGCAGAGATAAAACAAGAACACAAATAGTTATGATTAAATGGTGGGGGTTTTATGACTAGAAAGGGGGTTTGAGGAAAGAGATAACACTTCTCTGGGGCAGTCATATTCATGCCGTAGTTCTAGGAGTCGGTATTTAGGTGGAGTTCGAAGGATAGGACTTTGGTAGGTAGGTATAGTGAGAGATTTGGTGGGGAGGTAGACTGCTTGGTTTTCTTGGGAAACATGCATATGGTGAAATCCTGGGAGATAGGGATGGTAAAGTCGTTTCTTGCCATAAAGGACAGTTTCATTCCAGAATGATTGAGTAACTGGAGAGAGGTATTGAATTGAAGGGAATGGCAGAATCAGAAATGTGCATCAGGAAGGTTTGGGGCCAGGATCTGGAAGAACCTAGAAGGTTTCTGCTGAGCATCTGAATGCCTACCTCCCTTGGGTGTGACTTTCCCTAGTTCCACAGTATTAATAACATATTGCTTGTAAATATTTGTACTAAATTTCATATCACTAGAATTATGTTAATTTCCCTTAAGATCAGATTCCTGAAGAAAGCAGGAGATGGTCTTAATTAAGTTCATGCAAACTAGTACTTATCAAGTACTTATTTTAGCCACATGTTAACTTCTATGGAATGTCCAAAATGAGTAAAGACAGTCTCCACCTAAACTAAGGGTGGCCTAAGGGTGAAGACTGACATAGCATAAAACAAGTTTAATGCTAAGCAGACTGAACTAAATGCTATATAATAGCAATTCAAACAAAACCTATAAGGTACATATGGGAGAGAGGCACAGAACCCGAAAAGTAAAGCATATTTGTTCTTGGTCCCTTCAACAATGTGATTGTGAAAAGCAGTTTTTGGAACTCTTTTCCACATTGGCTTCAGGGTCCATTACAAAGCATTTTAATTTTTATTGTTAATGGTAAACTTTATTACAAAGAAGAAAGTAAAAACCAAATAACTGCTGTTCACATTTTGATTAACAGCCTTCCAGCTATATCTGTATATGTAACACATGCTTTTACATTGAATTACATTGAATCATACCATCCCTCTTGCTTTTTGCCCTTTTTATTTGACTCAATGTGTAACGGACACTTTTCCATAAATAAATATAAGTAGCAATTAAAATTTTTAGAATTAATGATGCATATTCCCTTTGGCTAAGCAACTGCATTTTAAAAACTGATCCTAAGGAAATAATTAAGGGTATGCACAAAGTTGTAGCTATATGATATGTTTCATAATGTTATATATAAAACAGTATTGGAGAAAAGTATTTGTTGATATTTAAAGATGTTCATAGTATATCATTAGGTGAAGAAATTTTCTTTGTGTGTGTTTATAAACAAGCATAGAAAAATGGGAAAAGATACCAACACAATTACGTATCTGGAAGAGGAAATTTCAGGTAGTTTTAAATTTTGTTCCTTTTTGCTTTCTGAATTTTCTGCTTTTCTACAAAACTTAGGTAACGTGTCTCATTAAAAAAGTTTTTTTGGAGCCAAGACTAATAAGATACTATAAGGTATTGTTTGTAAACTGATTGGATTGATGCTCAGGATATTTCTTTGTAGTCCTTAACTACAGGCTAACCAACTACATAAGGCAACATATCAGTGAGTCATGGTTTCCTCTTGGATAGTGGGCACTTGCTCAATAAATGCCAGGCACATAACTGTTCAGAGACTATTACATGGATAATGTCTACAAATAACAAATCTCTTAAGTTTTGATTCTTTGACTTAATGTCATTACCAGAGGATAATCTTTAATTTTGAGACAGTCTTGGGGATAGCATCTCAATCTCTGTTACTGCAAGCATTACATTATATTGTTGTGGGTTATTTTTGTCTTTTGTCTTTTTGGGGGGCAGGGGAGAGGTGTCTATTTTCCTGGTAGACTGTAAACTCCTTGGGTAAAAATTAAGAGATTAAGTTTTTTCATCTTGGTATCTTCAATTGCCTAACACAAGCTTAGCACATATCAGATCTTCTAAAATATTTGTTGTCTTACAAGTATTTTTGGCAGCTTAAAAGATATTAAATCCTTTATAGGGGAAGATATTTAACGCTACATTCCTTTTTTTTATTTTATTTTTAGTCGTTTGTCTTTTTTTTTTTTTTTTTAAGATTTTATTGGGGAAGGGGAACAGGACTTTATTGGGGAACAGTGTGTACATCCAGGCCTTTCTTCCAAGTCAGTTTGTTTTCCTTTCAATGTTAGTTGTGGAGGGCGCAGCTCAGCCCCAGGTCCAGTTGCTGTTTTCTAGTTGCAGGGGGCACAGCCCACCATCCCTTGCGGGAGTCGAACTGGCAACCTTGTGGTTGAGAGGACACAGTCCAACCAACTGAGCCATCTGGGAGCTCAGCGGCAGCTCAGCTCAACGTGCCGTGTTCAATTTTAGTTGCAGGTGGCAGAGCCCACCATCCCTTGCGAACTCAAGGAATTGAACGGGCAACCTTGTGGTTGAGAGCCCACTGGCCCATGTGGGAATCGAACCGGCAGCCTTCGGAGTTAGGAGCATGGAGCTCTAACCGCCTGAGCCACGGGCCGGCCCTCTACATTCCTATTTAGATTGAGATCCCAATAAAATAAATTACAATTTCTTCAGTGTTTTAGAAAATGGGACCATTTCATTAAGGATAGCATACTGCATATCTAAGTACAAAGTTAAAGTTTCAATGAGGGACAAACGTTTAAAATGAAATTATAGGTAGAGGTTGTAGAAGACATAAAAATCAATGGGCTGGGCCGGGCCGGGCCGGGCTGGCCTGACCCAGTGGCTCAGGCGGTTAGAGCTCCGTGCTCCTACCTCCGAAGGCTGCCGGTTCGATTCCCACATGGGCCAGCCGGCTCTCAACCCCAAGGTTGCCGGTTCAACTCCTGCAAGGGATGGTGGGCTGTGACCCCTGCAACTAGCAACAGCAACTGGACCTGGAGCTGAGCTGCGCCCTCCACAACTAAGACTGAAAGGACAACAACTTGACTTGAAAAAAAGGCCTGGAGGTACACACTGTTCCCCAATAAAGTCCTGTTCCGCTTCCCCAATAAAAAAGAAATCAATGGGCTATTTAATTTATAAAATTTATATTAGTGTGCCTTGTTCCTAACAGATCAATCACTGACACCATGAACTGGAATAAAGGTGGCCCTGGCACTAAGAGGGGATTTGGCTTTGGAGGTTTTGCCATTAGTGCTGGAAAGAAGGAGGAACCAAAACTCCCACAACAGTCCCACAGTGCCTTTGGGGCAACCAGCTCTTCTTCTGGATTTGGAAAGTCGGCTCCACCACAGCTCCCTTCTTTCTACAAAATTGGATCTAAACGGGCCAATTTCGATGAAGAAAATGCGTAAGTGGTGGTAATTCCTGGTAATTTAGCGAAGTTTGGGCTTTGAGATATTTATTTCATCAACAGAAATTGAGGCAAAGAAATCCTTTGTTTCCTGAATGATAATATGACTTCTTAAATTGGTTATCTCACTGAATTGTGTTGTTACTAATAAATTGTTGAGTTTATTCACTTGTAAAGAATATAATACTTGTGTGCTTACTTACACCTTGTTCCAATAATTATTTGAGGCCATTGAGATCTAAATATGGCTGAAGAATTCTAAGTAATTCATGTGGTTTTTGATAGTCTTTACTGAAGTCCTTTATTGATACCATATAATTTGTTTTGTAAACACAGGCAGTTGTCAGAACTGGTAGAGACACAGTTTGCCTCAACACCCAATTCCTTAAAACTGCTATGTTATAACATCTTATGGTGGTAGAAAAATCTAGATTTTTGCCCATAGTTCTGAGGAAACATTTTTACCAATTATCTTTTTTAACTTGATTAATAAGGTGGTTATTATAAAAAGCTGGGGTTTGAAGGTTTGAGTTCTGATTCCTGTAGATTATGATTTGTCTCTGCTGAATTTGAAGAAATTTCTTATTGCTATTAATTCCAACCTGGTTGTGACACTGCTTAAATTTTTTTTTTAATTAAAAAAAAATTAGCAAGATCGGAATTCTTAAAGTACACAGCAGCATTCTTGAAAGCTGACATGTTATTCAGTAATTCAGTGCAGAAATAGGTGTTTAAGGTTCAGCAAAGTCAAGGGTCATTATTTTCGGGAGCAGTTGACCAGTTCAGGGGTACTTAAGCATGATGAATGATACTAGATTGAGCATTCATTTTCAATTCTAGAAGTTCTCTGTGGATCCTCAGAAAATAGCCCAGAACTTCTGATGGAAGTCCCTAGCCTTCTGAGTATATCTCTAAAAATTTTTAAAGGATTATAAAGAATAAACTAGGATTTTAATATTCATATGAAAGTAATTTTTTCCATAGCATACACTTTAGTGTTTGCCATATCTGTTCAACAGTGATATACTAAATTTGTACTGAAAACGCATCCCTTTTTATAAAACTGGAAATATAATTTCAACAGACATTATTGAAATGGAGAATCTGCTGTGACTGTTTTTTGGGCAATATTAGAAGTTGCATATATTAAGTAATACTTAATAATTAGGTCCTTAGCCAAAGCCTGGAGCTCTTTAATTTGACCTGTGTAGTTTAAATCTCTTAATGGTAATGTATACCATAACAATTAAACATTTCTGTAACATGAAAGATTGACTGACCCCAAACTAAACATGCATCTCCCTTTTCAGATATTTTGAAGACGAGGAAGAAGACTCTAGCAATGTTGACTTACCTTATATTCCTGCTGAAAACTCACCTACCCGCCAGCAATTCCATTCCAAGCCAGCAGATTCTGATAGTGATGACGATCCCCTGGAGGCATTCATGGCTGAAGTGGAGGCAAGTGTCAACTCTGCTTTGTGAAAATTTTCTGCAATTAGAAATAGACCAGATTAACTAGTGCTTCAGTCCTCAGTCAGAATTTGTGTTCTGGCCCTTTTTGGGGAGAATTTTGCACTCATTCCCTAGTTTCTTAAATATACTTCCACATGCCCTGTAACATTTTCAGAGATGATCAGTACCTAGAAATTTGAACTATAACTCTTGAACAAAGTAACTCAAGTGTTGTGTGTATGTTTTGTCTTAATAATTCTCGGTATGTTCTTGAATGAACATCTCATTCAATCTAGCATTTATTAAATGCATATTTATGTAAAGCAGTTAAACTTCAGGCACTTGCTAAAATTACAAATTCTGCATTCTGTATTTTTAATGTTTAGTATTTCTTATTACCAACATTAGCATCAACATTCATAAGTTCCCTGTAGAAATTGAAACTTGTGACCACTTCCTTAAAACGCTTCTCACTAGGCTTTTGTGATTTTGTATTTTGTCTTTTTTCCCCCATCTCTTTGACATGTCTATTCATTTACTTATCTACTTGTTATTAAGAAAAATTTTAAACACATGCAAAAGTAGAATAATAAAGTGAGCCCCCGTATGCCCTTCACCCTACTTTATCAGTTGACAGCTTTTGGCCAGTCTTGTGTTCTCTAACCCCCTCCTGCCCCTCTTTTAGATTATTTTAAAGTAAATCGCAGACATATTTCATCTGTTAGTATTTCTGTATCTCTAAGATAACTTAAAAAAACCTAACTTCCATATTATTGTAGTGCCAAAAAAATCATTACATATCTGTCTCACTGTTATCTGTTATTCTTGTGATCCTCTTCCAGTTTCTCAAATACAATTCTACAGTTCTCTATATTGATTTGCTATCTCACTCTTTATAAATTCCTTAGTGACCGCATCCACTTCTACAACTTAGCTTCCATCTTAAGTAATGTCAAGTCAGTAATTCATGTTGTTGGTCTCATAGTCTCTCTTTGGTTTTAGCTCTGCTTTTCTAGAAGCATATTGACCATTGTTACATGGGTGTGTCCCCCGGCACCTTAAACCTAATTTGTCATCTTTTCCTCCTCAAGCAGGTCTTTTTTTTTTTTGGTCTTGTTTCTCTTAATGGCACCAATATTTGCACAGTGGCACCAATATTTGCACAATAACCTAGGCTTGCACTTGCTCTCCTTTCTTATTTTCTTTTTAGCGGATGATAAAGTATGTTCATGACTTAGTTCATTTAATCTTCAGAATAACAATAGGGACTAGGCAGAAAGAAAATACATAAATGTAATTATTTAGTAAGAAAACTGAACTCTAAGATAATACAAGTCCCTTGCCCTAAATCACACTGATACTGTGTAGCAGAACTGGGACTTACTTGCTTTGTCGGGCTGATAGCCAAGCTCTCCAATGCATCATGCTGCCTTTCCTCTCTTCATTTGCCAAGTTCTGTCAATCTTTACAATATCTCTTGCATCTGTTCCTTCCTTTCGGTTTCCACTATGTTCATAGTGGTTTATACCCTCATTAACTCTTTTATTTTTTAAGATTTTATTGGGGGAAGGCGAACAGGATTTTATTGGGGAACAGTGTGTACTTCCAGGCCGATTTTTCCCCCCCCCCCCCAGGTCAAGTTGTTGTCCTTTCAGTCTTCGTTGTGGAGGGCGCAGCTCAGCTCCAGGTCCAGTTGCCATTTTCTAGTTGCAGGGGGCGCTGCCCACCATCCATCTCTTGCGGGACTCGAGGAATTGAACTGGCAACCTTGTGGTTGAGAGCCCGTGCTCCAACCAACTGAGCCATCCGGGAGGCAGCTCAGCTCAAGGTGCCATGTTCAATGTTAGTTGCAGGGGGCGGAGCCCACCATCCCTTGCGGGATTAGAGTAGTTGAACCAGTAACCTTGTGGTTGAGAGCCCACTGGCCCATGTGGGAAGCGAACCGGCAGCCTTCAGAGTTAGGAGCATGGAGCTCTAACCGCCTGAGCCACCGGGCCAGCCCTACCCTCATTAACTCTTGCCTGGTCTAAGTTCTCTCTCTGCTTTAGGCTCTCTGCTCTGTCATGTATGTGGTATAAAGTGACAGAGTAATTAGACTAAAGCATGTTTCTTACCGTGTTACTACTCTTGTTCAAAACTGTCACTTCATTGCTTATGAAATAAAGTCCTTTGAGATTTCTTGTTTACTTGTTATCTGGTCTTTAGCCAGAATTCATCTTTCCTCTAAGGAAGGACAGAAAGAAAGAATCCAATATGGATTTGTTTTTGTTTAGTCTAAACAAAATTGCTTTTTAAAAATGTGAGCCAACCTTTTAAGATCAGGAGATTTTACCTAAAAGTTCAGACTCTTGAAAAGTAGAAAATCTGGCATTACTAATCCTGCATTCTTGCATGGCAGAAACAGGTTGTTGCTGAGTAGATGTCTGCCTGTTTTAGACAAGGCATGCTTTTTCTAGTTCACCGTAGTTCCATTAATTAATCCCTGTTGTCTTCTTGACATTGAGGCCACCATTTAGAGCCATTTGTCATCACACTTACATTGCGGTTTTCTTACAATGGAGAAATATTTTTTTTTCTGAGCTTGGGCTTATCAAATATTACAAAATAAAAGACTCAGGGTCATGTGATACAAGAAAAATTAGAGCATGCTTCTTTAGGAGAATATTCCTACTTACTAAAGTGCGGGCGAAGCATGTCTATGTCAGAAGAATACAACTTTTGTTATCCTGGCTCACTTCATTCATTGTCAGATTGGCACCCATTAGGTATTTGAGTTTCCCACCTTTGATTTAGAACAACTTAAATTACTTGCCAAAGAGTATGCATCTAATAGATAGCAGAGTCAGGATTCAGTTTGAAAGCCTGTATTTTTTCCTGGGGTGTTATTTTGTATCTGAGTTCTTGTAGCACTGTATTTCTGCCATGACACTCACCAAAAAATATTTAGAACATACATGTGCTTTGCACCATGGAAGCGATTTAGTAAATATGTTAAATGATTCTCTCTAGAAGTAAAGGCAGTAAGTGGTTTGTCATGTTTGAGATGTACATATCTTTTTTTCATCTTCGTGAGACATGGACATTTCCCAAAGGGCTATATTTCTCATTATTTCTTGAGCTCTCCCTACTGATGAATTAGAAGAAAAATCAGCTCTTTATTTTCTAGGTTTAAATTTAGATTTAATTTTTGGTAGCGCAAGCTGCCGTAGCCCTTCTTGAGTGGGAGTACCCAAGAATGGCCCAGATTCTCTTGCTTGGCATTTCAAGTAGTTGAAGCAATGTGAGGTTAAATCTCTTAAATATGGTACCATTCTTTTGGTGTATTTTTTGGGATAGTATCCAAGGTGTTTTGCTGATTTTTAGGGTGGATATTATCTATCTTGAAGAATGTGGTTGCCAAAGTATTGCATTGAACCCTGATATCTGGTGTAAACTTTTCTAGAAAGTTTAAACTTTTGAACTTAAGATGAAGTTTTATTTTTAGCCAATGTTTAAAAAAAAGTTTATGTAGGCTCAAAAAATATGTTCCATAAGTGTTTGTAACCCATTTCTTAATGTTACATTGCTTATGTCATCTTTACATTAGTTACAACCTTAAATATATCATATCTGTCTCTTGAAAAATAGATTGTGTATAATGTTTCTTTTTAAAGTAATTCCTCTTTTATCAGAAACGTGTTTAGATAGAACGCTTGACCAGGTTTAGTATAGTGCTTTTTAAAGTCAAAGAAGTCAGAAAAATTTATGTTGCTTTATAACCAGGAACAGTTGGGCACAATGTGTTTAATCTTGGTGAAAATTACTTAATTCTTCTGACCTTGGTTTTTCACATGTATAAAACAAAGAATTTTTTTAGTGGTTATCAATTTGCTGTGTATAACAGTGACCTATAGAAAATGGAAAAACTGTATCATTTAACTGCAGTCCCAAGGATGCTGATTTAGTAGGTTTAGAGCAGGGTTTTCACCCTCAGGACTGTGGACATTTGGGGCTGTCCTGTGCATTGGAGGATGTTTAGCAGCATCTGCGGCCTTTACCCACTAGATACTAGTAACAACCTCTCCTTCATCTCCAAGTTGTAAAAGTCAAAAAATGTCTCCAGACATCACCAAATGTCCACTAGGGCCAAAAATCGCCCCGGAATGAGAACCACCTTTGCAGAGTCCGATCCAGAAATCTGCATTTTTTTGCTAGCCCTATTGGTAATCTGATACAAATGATCTTAAGCTACACCTTGAGAAAGCCTGATTTGCCTGAACTTAAGGCCCTTTTCAGCCAACAATTATGTCATTAACATTTTTAAAAAAGTGATCAAGCATTTTTGCCCATTTTTCTATGCATGTTATATATTGCAGATAAAAGTCATGCAATCCTTGTGTAGCCAAGTTTTTAGAACATTTGTGTATTTCTCTTTGAGAAATAATTGTCAAACTACAATTTTGGTTGCATCAAAATGCAGTTGTCAAACTGCATAGTTAAAACTATGATAGCACTTGTTCAAATCTCAGAATTCTTTATAAAGAAATTTCCTTTTCAGTGTTTTCAGTTGATAATGATTCCATACATACTTTTGTTTCATTAGGATCAGGCGGCTAGAGACATGAAGAGGCTTGAAGAAAAGGACAAGGAACGAAAAAACGTAAAGTAGGTTGTTTTCTTCTCCCTCACAGAGGTTATATGAAAAGAAAGTATTACATAGCCTATTCCCCCAAAGTTTGTAGAGAAAAATTAAAATACACAAATGTCTTGACTTGAAGTTACCTCTGTATCTTCAATAATATTTCTGTAGATAATAGAGATGACTAAAGTCTTTGAATTTGCAGTAATTAAAAAAGCGTGTTTTTTTTTGTTTTTTTTTTGGGTAGAATAGCATTTGGTATTCTATAGATAGAATAAGTTACAGTGGGAGTTAAGAGAACATAATTACTAAAGTTTGGGTTCACTGTTCTGAGTTTTGTCCCATAATTAATATAAAGTAGGTTAATGCCTATATGATTGATTATGAGAAGTAATGGTGATTATATCATTAAAAAACTATAGTATTAATAAATAATAAAACCTAGTTTATTTAAGGAGTGACATCATGCTTTAACAACGAGTCAGAACTTGAAATACTTTATTTTCTGGGAAGGAGAGTTCTCCTCTGTCCCTTGCTGAATACACTCCTCTTAAGGCTTTTGCTACCAGGCACAAGTAGGCATGGATGGATATTTCCCTCTGCTTGGCAGTCAGTACTTCAGGCCCTCCCCAAAGTTCCTGTGCCATGTGGAGGTTCAGCCCCTCTCTTTGGTGCTTACTGTGTTTTGCATCCTCTTTCAGTTGCTCTACACTGATGGTATAGCTTGCCTTACAAGTAGCAAGTGCTGTAGGTTAGGCAGAAAGTCTGATTAGAAAGAGATGGTTGTGGAAACTAAGCAACCATACTTTCTATAGCTCCTAAGAATGCAGCAAGTGGCAGTGGTCCCCTTCTCTCTGAACTGCTTAGGAGTTTTAGTCCCAAACTTACAAAGAGTTGATGTCGTTTTTCTGTCCCCAAGGATTTTCACTAAATGCACTTAACTCCAGAGCTAAAAACTCGGGGGGGATGTTAAGAAAGTTGTGACTTTTTTTTAGTGTATACCAAAAGCAGGATTTTTCGGTTTTTTTAATATAAAATGCTTTTCACAACTGTGTTGTATTTGTTGTATGGGGTTGACAAGGCTAGGATACTTGGATATCTATCTTCAAAAGTTTTTACTCCTTATACCCTTGTTAGAAATTGATGTTTCTAGGGGTACCATGTCATCCCATTCAAAAGAAATGCAAACTGCTGCGTGTAGAGTGAAACCACACATATATGATGGATGGATAGTTGACAGTGTGCTTGTTGCTGCTTTGTTGTTATTAGTGTTGAGAGTTCCTGAGCTATATGGAATTCAACAATAATCTGCTATAAGTATGGAGCTGGGTATGTGGAACATTTGCAGGGAAGTTTGTTTCTCCGCTTGTTTTTCCAGGGGTATTCGAGATGACATTGAAGAGGAAGATGACCAAGTGAGTTCCTATGCAGTATTTCTATCTTTTATTTTTACCCCGCAAAGTCTATACTGGGGACAAGCTAGAGCTTGCCTTCACTGAAATGGCCATTCCTGACATTCAGCAGGGGATGTCATTTGACTTGCTCCTTTTCTACATGTGACCAGTTGGTAATATAAAGATTCACATGGCTTTCCTCCATGTTGAAGATGGAACTTTTGATCAACTGTGACATCAGAAACAAATAGCTTTATTCAGCTTGATTTTTTTAATCCAAATGTTTATTCTGATAAATCAAGAAGTAGGGTAGTGTGGGATCTATAGATGGCCGCTAGCAACATCTAACCTCTACCTCTTTCTAGGGGTTCTGTTTGTGATTCTTATATTTCAAGATGGAACATTAATGACTGTCCTTTAGTATTTTTTTCCCCATTGTTCAGTTGTGGGATGGTGAGGAGGGAACCAGAATGAGCAGTAGCCTTTTCCAGGTTTGTGACCCTTCTAATCAGTTTCACTTTCCAAACTTGGATTGGTAAAGCCACAGCATGTGTTCCACAGCTCTGGGCAGGGGAGGTAGACACCCCACCCCAGGAAGGCTGTGGAACTTAAGAGATTTGTAAGTCTTCTGTTAAACAAGTTAAATCATTTTGTAGTACTAACTATCTCACTCATTTCTTCCGATTGTCCCTCTGAATACTGTTACTGTTAAAGGAATCGTTGCTAGTAAAAGTGTTGCCTTACTTGGTAGGTATTTACACTGAAGCCATCTGGTACACTGCGTGCACTAATTACAGGCGCAGACACTGTTCTCAGTTGTGCTTGGGTATGATTATGTTCTTGTGCTTTCCTGCAGGAAGCTTATTTTCGCTATATGGCAGAGAACCCAACTGCTGGTGTGGTTCAAGAGGAGGAGGAAGATAATTTGGAATATGACAGTGACGGAAATCCAATCGCACCTTCCAAAAAAATCATCGACCCTCTTCCTCCCATTGATCATTCAGAGGTATGGTGTTTCTTGCTGAATTTGATTCTTGTTTCAAGCTGATAAAGTTCTCTTCAGCTTTAATATTTAGGTTTTTCTCAGTATCTGAGTACTCCTGATATATACTGCTTATGTCATGAGAATATTTTTCTTTGGGATCTTGTCAGCTCTGCTAAATGGTTGAGTCAGAAAGTGACCGAGTGGTTGGGGCTTAATTGCCTATGTGTATTGTTTAAGATACAGCTGAATCACTTGCGCACATTCAATTTTAGGTGAAGAATTTTTTTTTCAAGGACTTGCACTTGTTTTCCAGACCATCACTTACCATCTTCCTTTCAAAATGGGCCCTTAGGCTGCCATTTGTTTTTTAATTGCTGTAAATCTTATTTCTCCCAGGTCTGGGGCAGATGAAAGGCTGTTTCTTCAAAGGGTAACCAGGAATTATAGGTTCCTTGAATCAAGAAAAACAAATGAGGATATCAGTATACCCACTTGAAAAAAAAAATCAGTGTTTTATCCAGGTTATCAGACTAGATGTTCCATACTCTAGTGATTCTGATCTACAAGGTGTGATCCAAAGACTCCTGGAAGGATCTTTTCAGAGATTCTGTGAAGTCAAAAGAATTTTCATAACAATGCTAAGATAATTTACCTTTTTTTTTTTTTTTTAAACCACGTCAGCATTTGCATCAGTGGCTAAAAGCAATGGTATGTAAAATGCTGACACCTTAGCATGAATCGAGACAGTGCTACCAGCCATTCTGATAGTCATTATATTCTTCACTGCCAGACCATCACAGTTAAAAAAAAAATTAAAAAGCCAGCTTCACTTAAGAATATCCTTGATGAAACAGTAAAAATTATTTATTAAATCTTGACTCGTATGTTACATGTCTTTTTATTTGGTGTGACAGATAAAGCACTAAGCTATTTGACTTGTGAGTTGAACTAGCTGCTTTTTTCATGGGACATCATTTTCACTTGAGAAAACTAATAACACTGTAAGGAAAACAATTAAGTGTTTATTGCCAAGGATAGAAATTTAACCTTTCAAACCAAAATTGAATTTAAGAAACTTATATTCACCACAGTTAGCTTGACAGCTTTCTGATACTGAAAGTCTGTTGTAATGAAATTGACGGTGATAAACAACTGATTTTTTTTTTCTATGTTATGAAATTTCGCCGGTTGAATGATCTGCACAGTACCTCAGTGAACCAGAATTTTCAAATGGCCAATGCTTGATGTTACAGAATCATGCATGAGTAAAGGCTCCATTCAAAGTACATGAGGCACCCATGGGTTATAATGTAACGGAATGTGAAAAGTTCACGATATGGTTTCAGATTAGACTATGAAAATAAGCTTTAACCGCTTGTCAAGTTTTAGGTAGAAGAAGAGTAAAAATCGGCAAGAATCTGAAAGACTATTAATAAATACTCTCCTTTTCCAACCACATATTTTTATGAGGCCAGATTTTATTTATGGGCTTCAATCAAAACAGTATATTGCAACAATTTACAGTAGGAACCATTTTCTTTTATCAGACATTAAAGAGATTTGTAAAAATGTAAAACAACGTTATAAAATAACATTTTTATTAAAGCATTTATGTTAAAGTGTAATGAGTTTATTGTTATTTTTCAATGAATAAATTTTAAAAATATTTTCTCAGTTTTAATTTTAATTCAGAAAATATCGATATAATCCACATAAAAAACTCATGTTTTTGTTAAATGTAAAGGTACCTGAGACTAAAATGTTTCAAGAACTACAGGTCTAGACTAAGAGTATAGGCTCTATTCAATTTTTCAAATGTTTCCTTTTGCACAAATGCCACATAATGCCTTGGGATTTTACATGTGGCAAATGAAATTGAATATGTGAAACTGATCTAGGAGGAAGTATCCATGATAAAGAGTGAAAATCCAATAATGAAAAACACAAGTACTTGAAATAATCATCTAATAAAATGTTTGAGTTACTTGACAAAACACTCAAACTTCATCATTTTGGGGTATCCCACAGTTGTCCTAATATAACGGGCAGTCTGCCAAGAGCGAGCAGAAGTAAGGGGCGGGTGGATACCTGTTCTGCCTATAAGTAGCTTTTTTCACATTTTTTTATATATACAAAAATTTACATATTTGTAAGTAAAATTGTGAACAAAGACAAAAGCTCTTGCCCTCATGGAGCTTCCATTCTAGTAGAGTCAGGAGAGAACTAAAGTAAATCCTGTGATGGCTTAGTGCGGCATTGTGGGGAGCATAACAGAGGTTCTGCTTAATAATGCTAAAGGCAAACTTAAAACTTTACTTTTTGTTGATAATTGCCATTGAAAGATAATTAATTTTAGGCTGTATCCAGAATTAGGAAATTTTTGACCACCCAACAAAGGCTTATATTCTCCTTAAGAAATAAGTTTATTGTAGACATGCCATACCGTCAGAAAGAAAATCATTTAGTCAGATTCATATGGGGTTTTGTTTTATGTTTTATATTCTTAGTACAGCAAGTTATGAAAAGTGGAGCAGAGAGGTGACTTCTCCCTCTTTGGAATTGGAAGTGCTTGGCCATACATTTTTGAAAAGTTATGTAAACAGTTCTGTGTTTTTAAAAAGAACTGAACTCCTTCTAAAGGCAGAGCTCTTCCCAAAGGAAATATTAGAAATGTTTTTAAATGCCTAGAGCTAGATGAACAACTTACTCCAAAGTATATTTAGATGTTATAGGGTGGACTCTCTTCTTTAAAATACTACTTTAAAATCTGAGGCCTTTGGCATTATAGAGATTCCTTAGTCTGCATCAAGGTTGTTCAAATCTGATGTGTCTATTAAGAGTCTCTTTAGAAAGTAGGTTGGTGTTTATATTGAAAATGGGATCAGGAAAAGAAATTGACTGTACTTTTGGAATGTGTGTCATGAATGAGTGAATTCCTTTGTTCTCTCTAGTTGATTATGGCTTGTATATTTGTAGAAAATTATTTTGCATTAAAATCAAACTCACAGGATTGACTCTTGAATTCTAGACTAACTTTGAATAATTGGACCTGCAGATTGACTATCCACCATTTGAAAAAAATTTTTACAATGAGCATGAAGAGATAACCAACCTCACCCCACAGCAGCTAATAGATCTCCGGCATAAGCTCAATCTTCGGGTAAGTCAACCATTAAGCCAGATAGTCTTATATTAATGTTAATTAATCCAAGGTTAGTACTATTGGTTACCCAAACTAAAATAACCTTGAATTTCTTGTCTGATGGTCTCTGAACTGTCTTTAATAGAGCAATAATTACATCCCTTGGGCTCACGAGTCTTTTTATTATATTAGTCTCCCAACTGTTTTAGGATAGGATTGCTTTTTCTTTCATGTGATACACATGAATGCCATATGTGTTCAGTCAACTCTTACGTTGTGTTGGAACAATAAGTTATTGTGATCTTAATTGGGAAGTATTTCTACAATGAGTACAGTGTGCTGAGAACTGTGTTGGGTGGGCTAGAGGCTAGAGATGAAGGGTAGGAGTCCCCATCTTCAGGAAGAGGAGACAAGATTAACAGATGTGAACAATATGATATTTCAAAATTAAGATAAACTTGCTTCTCAAATTATGTACAGCATCCTTTTTAAAAAAATTAGAAGAAATTAACACTTTAAAAAATATAATAGTTTAAATTGTCCACCAAAAAGTTTTGGGTTGCATATTGGCCACATTGTCTAGGGTGCTGCTAGATGTTAGTTAAGAGAAACATACAGATAATAGAGTGCTATCTGCTCTGGTGTGGACAACTTTCTGACCTATGTCTTACCCTTTGCTATGTGATGTTTGAACTTCTGTTTTCTGAGAGAGGTAAATGTGTATGTGTTTACTTATCTGTTTTCCAAGAGGTACCACCCACTCCCCCAAATTAAAAGAAACACACAACTTTTTTTTTTTTTTTTTTTTTTTTAAAGATTTTATTGGGGAAGGGGAACAGGACTTTATTGGGGAACAATGGTCAAATTGTTGTCCTTTCAATCTTAGTTGTGGAGGGTTCTGTTCAGCTTCAAGTTGTTGTTCTTTCAGTCTTAGTTGTGGAGGGCGCAGCTCAGCTCCAAGTCCAGTTGCCATTGCTAGTTGCAGGGGGCAGAGCCCACCATCCCTTGCGGGAGTCGAACCGGCAACCTTGTGGTTGAGAGGACACGCTCCAACCAACTGAGCCATCCGGGAGCTCAGCGGCAGCTCAGCTCAAGGTGCCGTGTTCAATCTTAGTTGCAGGGGGCAGAGCCCACCATCCCTTGCAGGACTCGAGGAATTGAACTGGCAACCTTGTGGTTGAGAGCCCACTGGCCCATGTGGGAATCGAACCGGCAGCCTTCGGAGTTAGGAGCATGGAGCTCTAACCGCCTGAGCCACCGGGCCGGCCCCTTTTTTTTTTTTTTTTTTTTTTTTAAAGATTTTATTGGGGAAGGGGAACAGGACTTTATTGGGGAACAATGGTCAAATTGTTGTCCGAAACACACAACTTTTTAAGTGAAATCCTGATTTGAAATACCAGCATCACTAGAGAAGCATTGAAAGGTTTCTACTGTTGGAGTCAGTATGGGGGTTTTAAGCCTCTTTCTTCACCTGGGTACAGTTCAAACAGTGCATGATGGTGGCTGGACCATCGCTAACTGGGGCATTAACTCTCCAGGCATGACTGAAAATGGAGATGGTAGATAATATCTTTGTAACCAGTGGGTATACATATGTCTTATTTAGAGCACATTTGCTGCACTCTTTATTTTTATTTTTTTCTACCATCTGGTTGATAGTTATGCAAAGTGGTAAAAAAACCAAACATTAATGACTTTTGCAATTCGTTGAACAGTATTTTTTTTTTATTTCTTATGAGAAAATTAATTTTGATTAAAGAAATGTCTAAGCACTTAATCATTTTAGGACAATTATCTCTGGAATATTTATCGTGGAGTTTTTTTTTTTATATGAGGTTTTAGATCTGTTATTTTACTTTTTCAAACAGTGTGTGCTTTTGGCTGTAGACTTATGTTTTTCACTTCATACTCAAGTTAAATGCTAGAGACAGATAAGTATTGTTGAACTTCCAGTGCTGTTGATTTTGAAGTACAAGTCATTCCTGGGAGTTGTCTTTATCTCTAGGTCTCTGGTGCCGCACCTCCTAGACCGGGAAGTAGTTTTGCTCATTTTGGGTTTGATGAACAACTGATGCACCAGATTCGGAAATCTGAGTACACACAGCCCACTCCAATACAGTGCCAGGTAAGTAAAACAGAATGAAAGAAAATGAAGTAGAATGATATTCGATGACTATATTTATTTTAGAAACAAATCAAAGCAATGAAACAGTGGTTAGTGCAGAGCTGTATTGATGTGGATAGAAGGTCCAAATAGTCCCTCTGTGGTTTAGACTTTAATTCTGCTTTAACTAGGGAGGGAGGGAGGACATTTATGAAATACAAGAATATTTCTGAAACCTTAAAAATTTAAAGAACAAAAGTGAACTATTTACCATTAAAAAAGTTGCGAAAGGGGTTGGAAAATGTTTTCTATCTGATACCTGTCTTCAATCTGAAGAAAATAATTTTTAGGTCTAAACTCAATTAGAAAGATTTGTATATGGGCAAATTTAGCACTGTCAGTGATTACAATTCCTTTGTCCATGACCTGAAAATTCTCGTTATAACTGAAAGTAATACCTTCTATTTCCTATTTATAGGTGGGATTTAATTCACTCCTACACAGAAAATTAGAATTTTTGTATATGGATGAGATAGTCTGCACCTTCTCAAGGGGACAAGATTTTTAAAATTTTAGCAACCCACTTACATTATAAATTGCAATTTTTATTTCTATATTTTAAGCAAAATGAAGTCATTCATATTTTTTGAATGGTAGCTGATCCACATGAAGAGAATGATAATGTTTCTTACAAATCACAAAGGTTATGGGAATGCCAGGTATTTCTCGTTATTCCATAGCCAGTATACACGGCTCAGGATAGTTTTGTTCCAGTGGAAATGAATGTCATTGTCACTTACCTTTCTTCAGGATTTCCTTCAGAACGTCTTTAAAATGGAAAGTTGAGAGTGGATATACTCTATTTTTTTCTCTAGGGTGTGCCTGTGGCATTAAGTGGTAGAGACATGATTGGTATTGCCAAAACAGGCAGTGGAAAAACTGCAGCCTTTATCTGGCCCATGTTGATTCATATAATGGACCAGAAGGAATTGGAACCAGGTGATGGACCAATTGCCGTGATTGTGTGTCCTACTAGGGAGCTTTGCCAGCAGGTATGTGCTTTTTTTGTAGAGTGCCTTCTTTCGTATGTGAACCAGCAAGGTACCAAGTAAGCAGTCAAGTGGGTAGAATTATCAGGAAACTTCTTATTTGAGGTGAAATGCACATAAAATTTACCATTTTAACCATTTTTAAGTGTACAGGTTGGTGGCATTAAGTACATTCACACTGTTGTGCTACCAGGAAACTTGGAAAATAGTATGTTATGTATTTTCTATAACCAAATTTTCTATAACACACTTTTCTCTATTGTTTTAAGAGAAAATAATATGGGAATTGTTTGTATTGTAAGCTCCCAATGTTTTCCTCTTGGGTTAATTCATTTTGCTTGGTGGAAGGGCATTGACGGGGTCAGGAAGAGAAGTGGAAAAAAAAATGAAATAACCAAGATAAGATTTTAGATAGCCTGTTGAGATACGATAATGGTACTCTTTATTTACTTTGTGAATAAAATTATGCTTTTTGAAGTACTTTTTAGCTTTTGATTTTCTATGACATGGCATTCTGTGTGTTTTTCAGAACTCTCTTTTGGGTTGTGACAGGTATTTGTTAGTGTCACAGTTTGTTAATATGTCATTATGTCAACAACTTCGTAGATCCATGCAGAATGTAAGCGGTTTGGGAAAGCATATAATCTTCGATCAGTGGCCGTGTATGGCGGAGGGAGCATGTGGGAGCAGGCCAAGGCCCTTCAGGAAGGGGCAGAGATTGTTGTGTGTACCCCAGTAAGTATGTCTTGGGTTTAAATTTAAATGGCTTCTCAGCCTCCGTTGGTATAGAAAAAAATGCTTAGTTATTGGAAGGAATTTGCCTTAAAATGTGATAAAGCAAGGTTGAGAATACTGTAATGAGTCACAGTCTATGGCTTTGGCTTAATTTTGATTAGTTGACTAAAATAACAGTCCATTAAGATTCTGACATATATGTATATTAATAGCTACGAATTCCCCTCTGTTTCAAATAGTTTTTCTTGTGCTCTCCTAGAAAATGCATCTGTGGTGCTGAGAGCATGAAGCATCAGAAAGAGTATGGTCAGAACTGCCTAGAAGAGTGTAGTGTAAGCATGAAAACACATCAGTAAGGTTTTTAATTAGCCCATTTCAGAATGCCTCACAAAAATAGCTCTGGCCGTTTTCTCACAATTTAAATTACAATGTAAAGCATCTTACTGAGATTTCAAAACTTCTGTTCTTTTGGGCCCTGTAGTACATGAAGTCCAAGGCTGTCAGACCATCATTGTCTGTTATAGTCTGAGACTGGAGTGTTAGTACCTTTGCCAGGAGCACAATTTTAGAAAATTCTGGTAAATGCCTTTACTTATTATTCATTTTCTGGATCTCATAGGGTCGACTGATTGATCATGTGAAGAAGAAAGCTACCAATCTTCAAAGAGTCTCTTATCTTGTGTTTGATGAAGCAGATCGCATGTTTGACATGGGGTTTGGTATGCTTTGAATACCAGTTTCTTCTTTCCCTCTCCTCTTGATACTAATTTTTTCCATGTCTTTCTATACTTACCTGTTTTTTTTCCCTGCATGAGAGAAGCTAAAAATAACTCCTGGATAGGGTTAGACTTTAGAGATTTAGCTAAAATGTTAACTATTTTTAGGCGTTCTCTCAGGAAAAGTATGTTAAGCTTGATTGGGTTGAGGACATTTCAAAGTGCCTTTGTATATAGGGGAATATTATCTCTGTGCTTTATTTTTTATTCATGTGCCTTTGTGGAGGTCAAAGTCTGTTCTTAGGTAGGTGGATGTCATATCATTCAAGGTCCTTTGCTTTCCTGTCCTTGACCTACCTAGCTGTGTCAAAATTCTATCTTTATTGATTGGAATGCCACTGGACCTAGCCCAGCTGGGTGGAGGGTACCATGATTTTGAGTTTCATACTGAATGATAAGTCAAGGAGTTTCAAAATGTCCTTAATTCTTACAATCTCTCGTATGAAGACTTTTACTAAAATGACTTCTCCAGGCATCCCAAACTGTATTACAGAGTTATTAATTTTACTATTCTCCTTCTTCCAGAGTACCAGGTGCGATCCATAGCCAGTCATGTCCGTCCTGACAGACAGAGTATGTATCAAGCAGTTTTACTAAGTCACATTTGTACTCAGAATAAACACCTGTTTATTTTATAAGCACTCAGTTATGGCAGCAAAAATGATCGTGTGTGTACTGGTAAGAACCATAAAGGGTGAGATAATGGTAGTTTATCTGAGCTGCACAGGATCTTTGAGGTTATCAGATGTAACTCATTTTTATAGATGATAAAGCCAAGGCTGAGAATTAAGTGACTTGCCCCAATTTATACAATTTTATCAGTGGGTAGAGGCAATGCACAGTGCAGATCTGCTGATTTGAAGTCAAGAGACGTTTTCTGAACCATGCCGACAACCCTGTTTTAACTGATAATATATAAAAATAGAATAAGAGCAATTTTTGTTTTTTAGCGAAATGAGTTTTTTAAACTAAATTTAAAGTTCAGTTTTATTTTGAAAAACAGTATTTTGAGTGTCAGTAGGAAACTTACTGGATATTCAAAAAATAAGTCATACTGTTTCTTTAACAGAATTTACTTTACTTTTCAGCTCTCTTATTCAGTGCAACTTTTCGGAAAAAGATTGAAAAGCTGGCCAGAGATATCCTGATTGACCCTATTCGAGTGGTGCAGGGAGATATTGGAGAGGTAACCCTGGAACCCAACCTGTTATTTCTCATATTATGGAGACATGGAATTAATTTCTCACTACTGAGAGAAAGAAAAAATCTTACTGTGTATTTACAGATGAGGCAACATGTTTCAAATTTGCTTTAAAAAATACAAGGGGGGATAGATGAAAAAGATTGGTAAAGTGTTGGTAATTGTTGAAGGTGGGTGATGGGTCCATGGGAGTTGATTTGTGTTAATTTCACTTTTTTTTGGATAGTTAAAATTTTTTCATAATAAAAATTAAAAAAAAAAAAACTTTGGGAAAAATACAAAAAACAAGCTAGAAGATGAGCAGAGTGAGATAGGATGGAACTAACAAATAATTGTGGGAGGAGTCCTGCACAGCGTGGAGTGGGGTGGCTTGAAAGCTCGGTGAAAATGAGATAAGGGTTTTTTCCTCACCTGTACATATGCCCTATGGAAAATTTCTCTGAATTTTGATTTGGAATTCAATCAAGGCTGCCTTGAGAATTCCTTAAGGTTCTTGCCATGTTTATTATAGAAAATTCTGTGCAGTTAGTGTTTTGACATTGTCCATTTTTCATATTTGAATACCTTCTTTGTGCATATAGGAAATATACTAGGAACAGTGAGTGGGAGGGACAGAAAAGGAGCTTAATTTACTAGGAATAATCTGAATTGGCATATAAAAAGTATTGCAAAGTATTAGGACTTACAAATGAGTTGGTATGTGTACACATCAGGAGAGATGGGGAGAGCACCGTGATTTGAGAAGGGACATCAGTTTTGAGCTGCTCTTGACTTGCTGAAGGCAGACCCAAGGAGACGAGGGATTGTTCAGGGTTCTAGATTGAGGTAGAAAATGTGATGTCTGGTCCTTGGTCAGGTGCCCTTTGGCACAAATGTCACAATCCTCTGTTTCGTTTCTTCCTTTTCAGGCAAATGAAGATGTGACACAGATTGTGGAGATTCTCCATTCTGGGCCTACTAAATGGAACTGGCTTACCCGGCGTCTGGTAGAGTTTACCTCTTCAGGGAGTGTCCTCCTATTTGTTACTAAAAAAGCCAATGCAGAGGAGCTAGCCAATAACCTTAAGCAGGAGGGTCATAATCTTGGGCTGCTTCATGGGGACATGGATCAGAGTGAAAGAAACAAGGTCATTTCAGACTTTAAGAAAAAGGATATTCCAGTCCTGGTGGCCACAGATGTTGCAGGTAGAGTATGAATTTCCCTAATAACCTTAGGTTTCTATGCTATAAGGGGGCACTGTCTTGCTATGTAAGACCTATAATATCTGAGCGAGCTGATGGAAGGCGCTCTGCTGGCCATTCCCATGGAGCATCAGTTCAGAGCACAGTGATCACAACCACTTTTCACTTAATGTTTCTTTCTGAGAAAAAGATACCCCTGCAAAAAAAAAAGATATCCGTGCAATTGGAAGACACTTGGGAAAAAATTGTTGAGTCAGTTACATTATAAGTTATGTCCTTCTTGTATGTCTGAATATAGTAAGTATCTTATATTGATTGTTTAATTGGGCATACTTCACTAAAGATCAAAATTTGTTGAAGTATAATTTTTGGTTTTGTTCTGAGTTTTAATAGCTACTTTTAAAAATGTATTTACTTCCAGAAAGGAGTTAATTTTTCAGCTGTAAGGCACACTTGATGCTGGTTTTAATTTTTTATATATTCCTAGTGCAAGAGAGACACCATAGCAGTTTATTCATGGCAGAATATGTCCCTTACAATAGATGGCTCAGCATTATAGAAAAGGGACGTAAGTTTTGAGCTGCATTTGACTTGCTGTGGCATTTGTTCTAGAAGGATAACTTATATGCCTGTATCTCAGCTCACCAAGCCATGCATTTTGCCTAGATAAGAGGGATATTGGTTCTTAGAGGTTGAGCATTTGGGGTTACTTTTGACTCCTGATGAAGAATTAAAGAATTTGGTTGGGTTGTTTTTTATTTCAGCTCGTGGTCTGGACATTCCTTCAATTAAGACTGTCATTAACTATGATGTAGCACGAGACATTGATACCCATACTCACAGGATTGGCCGCACAGGACGAGCGGGCGAGAAGGGCGTGGCTTATACCTTGCTGACCCCCAAGGACAGCAATTTTGCTGGTGACCTTGTCCGGAATTTGGAAGGAGCCAATCAGCATGTTTCCAAGGAACTCCTAGATCTGGCAATGCAGGTGAGGAGCTGGGCACACTTCAGATTGCTCCATGTTGTGAAAGAAATTGAACAAGCCTGAGGCAGGTAACATACGTAGAAGCATGTCAAGAAAGGGGGTGGGACGGAGAGGATACTGCTTATGAGATATTGTAGGACATTAAAATTCATCTGGTCTGTCTGCTTATCCTTTCCTTTCAGTAGCATCTGCATTGAAAAGCTGTTCCGTGTGCTAAAATCTGTCCCTTAAATTTCTGCCTACTTACCACATAGCATATGTGTCAATAAATGTAATCTCAGAGATGGCTACTATTCTTACTGCCCTTTCCCTCAAATACTCTTCTCTTTGATGGGAGGCTAAAAATGTGTGCTGTCTTTCAAAAATGATGTATTTCACTATTCCTCATAGACTTAGATCTCAGACCTTTAACCACACTGATTGCCAATCCAAACTGAGGGAGGCATTCTACTGAATTAAATCTTGAGCTGTGTTAATATATGCAGTCCCCAAATTATGAGTGGGTTTGGGATACACATTCTGATAACAGATACCTACGTATTTTTCAGATTTTAGGCCAGCCCACAGCACTGCTAGCCGGTAATGCAGTTGTGTGGTCCTGTCCATGCTTCAGGCCTGGGAGTAAAGGCCCTGCAGTGCCCAAGAGTAATGTTTCCTTCCCTTTCCTGGGTACAGCGAGCCATTCCTAAACTAAATATTTGAACACGATACATTTTGTCTTTGGCATTTCCTTCATCTCTTTGTGCCTCAGACCTCCTGTGCTCTCAGACTGTGATCAGCTTCCCTGATGAGCACCTTTGCCAAACCTGCCCTGCCTCTCAAGAACTTCACTTTGATTATAAGGTGTGACCATCAGATACAGTTTTGATCTCCCCCAGAGTTGTTTGCATTCTGAAGACAGCGTGACTACATCTGATCAGTAATATTCTGTCAGTGATCAATGAAAACTTAGGCTGTACGAGTAAATAAGATTTTTAGTTATGTGGCTACCAGTTCTAGGCCTCTGCCCCTAGAGTCAATTCTAATAAATGTCACTTTACATAGTTTTTTCCCTTTCCTTCCAAACCCACTAATTCTTTAAAAGCTCCATTTTTTTTCATGTCCAATGGTATATATAGATTATTTGAAAGATAGAAAATCGTTTTCCTCGAGGAAGTTAGAAGTACCCAGGGTAAGTAATCACTTCTCTTTCTGGAGTGCCTGGAGGAAGGAGCAGTAAAGGAAGCCTTCCATAAGGATCTAAGTCTAATGACAAATGGTAGATTAAATTATAAAAAAGAAGCGAATCTGTGGTTCCCATGAACAGTTCCTTTCTTGCCATAAATACCTTGGCTAAAGATGAAGCAAAAAGTTCTTCCCTCCCACTTAGTTTGCTCTTTGATCTTGTCTTCTTCCTCTGGCCGCCTCTCCGACCCCTGGTTTAACCTTGAATTGTGTTCAATGCAGAATGCCTGGTTTCGGAAATCCCGCTTCAAAGGAGGGAAAGGCAAAAAGCTGAACATTGGTGGAGGAGGCCTAGGCTACAGGGAGCGGCCTGGCCTAGGCTCTGAGAACACGGTGAGTCCATGCTCCAGGGCTGGTCCTGAGTCCTGGGTGATATTAAGACTAGCCTCCTCTACCTCATTGAGTTCAGAACCCTGTCTAGAAGGGAGCTTGTGTTTCATCTGCTGGCTTGAGTCAATATAATGTTGGTTCTTAATGTTGTGATATTCTGTTGAAGAAGTACTTACGTGTATTTGATGGACTAGCCGTGCTCAGGAAATCAGTCTAGATTAGCAGTGGTTCTCAAACTGTGGTTCCTGGACTAGCAGCAAATGCAAACTCGTGCCCTGCGCCGACCTGGTGAATCAGAAACTCGAGGTAGTTCCCAGCAGCCTGTGTTTACAAGCCCTCCAATAGTGCCTGGAGCCTGCTGCTAGGAAGGCATTGTCACAGGTTCACTTTGTAAACTCTAGCTGTATCTTGTAACTAAACTCAGGAATGATTTCTACACTTTCTGGGAATTGCATCAAAGACCAATGAGAGCTAGCTTTCTTTTTTTTTACAAACCAGGTAACAAAAGTTCCCACTGACTGGCTTTCTTAATTGCCTGTTTCCTGTCGCTTCTGATTCCTAAGCCAAGGAAGAAAGCTGCCAGTCTACAATTCTGGAGCATTATAGTTAACTAGTGTCTCTAATAAATAAATAATTGCTCCCCACAGTACAATAATGATGACACACGTGGCACAGATGATAGTGATAGCTAATACTGAGCACTTTATACCAGGGCCGTTCTAAGCAGTCACACATATGAACTGTCTTCACAGCCACCCAATGAGAGTAAGTATAGATCGTAAACCCGTGGCACCTAAGGTTACACACTGGTAAGTGTTGGGTATGAGTGAGACTCTTAAGGATCTAGATTCAGAGCCTGAGCAGTCAGCCATGTGCTGCACTGCTTTGTACTGCTATAATTTTTACATAATTACATAAACATGTTTCTTTGTATATATAAGTAATACCATATAATCAGCTTTGGGCATAATCTAACCTCATTTCTAGTAACTTTCTAAGAATATCCCGTTCCCATTGCAGCTCTCACTCGAGTTTTCAGTATATTGAGGCCCAATCTGTGGCAGTGAGTGGGCTTTCCTGCTTTTCTTCCATCCTCATGGGTGTGTTTATTTTTTAGGATCGAGGAAATAACAACAATGTAATGAGCAACTATGAGGCCTACAAGCCCTCCACAGGAGCCATGGGAGATCGGCTGACAGCAATGAAAGCAGCTTTCCAGGTCTGAGATAACATTTAACTAAAAGTTTTCAATAGTAACTCTTGGGAAGTGCCAAGGCGGCCTAGTCTTGAGATGGTAGCTAGGTTTGTAGGTTTGGTGCTGGATTTAGAGTCTTCTCACTGCTTTCAGTTTTGATAAACTTGACCATAGCTTACCTAGAGATGCAGGTATAGAGACCAGAGAAACCCTTTTTGCTGGCTGTCTGCTTCAATCACACCCCAAGCCTGGGACGATTGTACTACAGCAGGGTTGGTGTTCCCTCGCTGCCCCAATTGCCTACAGTGTTGCTCACCTGCAAGGCTGTTACGATCTGGTTGAGCGGAATTGCCATTTTTAAGCCAAGTTTGATTCTGTACCTGTTGTGGACTGTGAGCCTGTCTTCCTTCTACACTTACCCCTCCAGTTAGCTAGCTGGCCTTCATTTGCACCTTTTACCATCTCCAGACTTTCAGTTAGGTCCCAAGATTTATTCTTTGTCAATTAATAGAGGACCAGAGAAACCATGGGATCGTGGGGCCATCAGGCTGCTTAAGGCCAGGCCAGCATGATAGCACCGTGTGTGAATGCACAAGTTTCTGCATACTTCATCATTGCCAAGCTTATACATTCAAGTTTCTTGAACTTACTGTTTTATCTATTCAGCTATTCTTGTTGTCTCTTTCAGTCCCAGTACAAGAGTCACTTTGTTGCAGCCAGCTTAAACAACCAGAAGGCTGGGAGTTCTGCTGCTGGGGCAAGTGGATGGACAAGTGCAGGGAGCTTGAATTCTGTTCCAACTAACTCAGCTCAGCAGGGCCAGAACAGTCCTGACAGCCCCATTGCCAGTGCCACCAAGGGCATCCCAGGCTTTGGCAATACTGGTAACTTCAGCAGTGCCCCGGTGACCTATCCTACTGCTGGAGCCCAGGGAGTCAACAACACAGCTTCAGGGAGTAACAGCCGAGAAGGAATTGGGGGTGGCAATGGGAAGAGAGAGAGATATACTGAGACCCGGGTTGGCAACCGTCATAGTCATGGAGAGAGTGGCAGTGGCAATCGGCATGGCGACAGCCCACGTCACGGAGATGGTGGTCGCCATGGAGATGGATACCGCTACCCAGAAAGCAGCAGCGGCGGTGGCGGCAGCCGGCATGCTGATGGTCATCGTCATGGGGAGAACAGGCATGGAGGAGGTGGAGGCCGACACGGAGAGAGCCGAGGTGCAAATGATGGTCGGAATGGTGAAAACAGGAAAGAAGGTTGTAACCGTGAGAGCAGAATGGACCCAAAGGTGGACAGCAGCAAGATGGACAAGGTGGACAGCAAGACAGATAAGACAGCTGATGGTTTCGCCGTTCCTGAGCCACCCAAGCGCAAGAAAAGTCGATGGGACAGTTAGATGGTATGTGCTGAAGTGTGAAATCGTCTTTAAATTTGAGAAAGATTTTTTTTGATAACTAGGTGTCTCAGGGCTGGGTTGGGGCCCAAGGTGTAAGGACCCCCTGCCCTTAGTGGATAGCTGGAGCTTGGAGACATTACCCCTTCATCAGAATCCTTTTTTTTGGATGCTTTCTCGGGGAAGCTGCTTTGGTCCTGGGAAGCAGTGAGCTCGAAACTTCTTTTGGCTCTGGGTGAGTTGTCATGAGGGTCAGATGAAAATACCTTGGAAGGGCCTTATAGGGTACAAAACTCACTCTAGCTTTGTATTATATGTGTATATTTTTTACTAAAATGTCACCTTATATAAACATCTACAAGTAAAGTTCTTTTTCTTAGCTATGTGGCCAGGCAGTCCTTTTAGGAGTTGGCTTCTGCAAACCCAGTCCGTTACAGTGTTAGGGATATTTGGGAAGCACTTTGGTGCTTCCGGACATTTGTAGGAAAGGGAGGTGTCTGATTTCAAGTGTGAGTTTGAAGCTCAGGTTCCCCAGCCAGGTTTGTATCCAGCCCCAAGACCAGAAGCAGCAGCCTGCCTGACCCAGAGCAGCTACCATGAAAGGGGAAAAGATGATCCTAAAAACAGAATTGCTCCAGGTCTGAAGTGTTGCTAAATTTAAAAAACAAAAACCCAACAGCTTTTAACTGTCTTCTCCTATTTCATTGTATTTTTTTTAACTTGCCACATGGTAGAAAAATCTTTTGCTGAAATGATTTTTTTTTTTTCAATCTTGTTTATAAAAGAAATATACGTACTTTGAATTTTGTGACTTTGTGAAGTTTTCTTTAAGATGTGCATTCCTTTCTGCTTGCTCTAGTAAATGTTTTACTACTGGGACCTGTGGATTGTTTGTCATTTCTACTTCCTGAGTCAGTAAACTACAATTGAGAACAGTGCAGCACAAGTTACCACTTAATGGGAACTACACTGTCAGACATCAACCATCATGGTTTTATTCAGATAATGGAAGAGGATGGGGGAAGACTTGAGAGGCCCACTTGCCCAGGAATGGACTAAAAGCCAACCCAACACTGAACTTCCCCGTGATTTAAAACAGGTATGACTTCATCTAGTCCCCGCATTCTTCATGGAAGGTTGTGGGGTCTTTTATAGCACTAACAGGACACTCGAGCAATGCATTAACAGACCTTCCTTCAGGCAGAGGATGCCCTCAGCACTCGGTACCACCATGAGTTCTAGGTACCCCTCCTCACTCTTCAACATGACTGTCATGCAAGTGAGCGTAGGGCGGGAACCTGTAGCCGCAGCGAATTGTCCCTCCTTCCCTGTCCAAACACTGCCTTCTCAGAGGCCCTGCCGGCTCGGCTCACTTCCGTCTGTTTTTTTTCTTCTGCTCCTTCCGTTGTTGTGCTCTTTGGTCCTTCTTCATCCTTGAGTCCACCACCTTGAATTGACCTCTGACTCCAGCTGGCCGGCGCACTTTGCGGCCTACACCTTTTTTGGCTACAACATAGGTGACTTGGCGTTTCTCCTTGCCAAGCCCAGCCTTCTTATAGAGGCTGTAAATGGAAAAATAGGTTAGAGGCTTTCTGCCACTCTTTTTAACCCCAGTGTACCTTTGTGGGTGACCCCCCTATTACCTTCGAAGCTGTGCCACTTTCTCTCGTTCTGAGATGTCCACCGTATTGACCACAGCTTCTGCCTTCTTCTTGGTTTGCTCCAGCTTCTTCAGCATCTGTATGAGGACCTCAGTCAGGTTGGCCTCCCCACGCCTGCCCCACCCACCCATCTCAGGCAGCCCCACTACTTACCCTCCGCTTCTTTCTGGCTTTAGCCTCAGCCACTTTCTTGATGGGCCGCGCATTGATTTCCCGCCAGCGTTTCCGGTAATGCTCCACTTCCTTCTTGTCAATAGGCAACTGTCGTATCCTGTGCTGCTTTTCCTCCTGCACAAACCACTCTGGAAGCTCCCCCTCATCCTCATTAAATGTATACCTAGGCGGAGAGGACACCAGCTCAATGGCCACTCCAGTCTTTCTAGAGAAGAAACCACCACTTACCCACCCCACCCTGGGCCACTTCTCAGGATTTTCTGACCCCCTTACCGGTTGAAGGAATTATCTATGAGGTCTCTCTTGGCCTTTTTGGAAGAGGCAATAACAGCACCTAAAGCAAGGCCTTCAGGATCCAGTATCCGATGTTTAACTAGAGGAGTCAAGTCCACACTCAATTCCCACACTGGGATTTCCACTGTCCCCTCCCATTCCACTGGGTGCAGACCCACTCTCACCTGGGTCCTCGATAGGCACTATTTCAAACCCGTCATCATCTGACTTTGGCCCACGGCTTCTCTTCTTACCGTGGTGTGGTTCCCAACTGTGGAAGAGGGGAGGACCGTGCGTAAATGCCCCACCCATTCCCCACACCACTCAGACCCACTCCTCCTCACTGCAACCCTGGTTCCTACTTAAAACTGCCTGGGGATCTTCTGGAAGTCCGGCCACCCAGGTTGTACTGCAGGCCACTCAAATGAGAACCATCAGTATTTTTAAAGCTCTTGATCTACAGCCAAGGTTGAAAACCCCAACTTATAGAAATGGTCATAACCGCTGCTTCCGCTTCATCCCATCTCCCATCAGCTGCAATCGCTCACCTCTCTTCATCCTCACTGCTGCTATCACTGTTTGAGCTGTCATCTCTTTCTTGACCCCCAGGGCTGGTGGCTCCCTCTGTCTCCAATGGAGCCTCTTCCTCCTTAGGGGCCTCCTCCTGGCACTGGGGAGGTTTTCTCTCTGTCTTCACTCTGGAAGGTGGTGAAGGTGTTGGTGGTGACGGCTGCGGCTGTCCCTTCCGCCGGCTCTCATACAACAGCTGGGCCTGACTGATCTCCAGGGCCTCGTCAGCATCATCCTCAATCCCACGGAAGCCATCCTGTGACGGGGGAGTCATCAGCCACCCTTGTCCTGGGAACGCCAATTCCCTGTCTGTCTTGGCCCCTAGCCTCATCTGACCTTTGAGAACCACAAGTTGGCTTGTTCTTCCTGCAGGACCGCCTTTTCCTCCAGTCGTACCAGCAGTGGATTCTCTTCTTCCTCCTCCTCTTTATCATCTGCTTCTGCAAATCGTACACTGTAGATTCAAGCAAAGTGGGTGAAGCGTCAGTACCCTGGAGAACTTGCCTGCCACCAACTCTGCTTCAGCACTCGAGCTGCGGGGTCGGCCCTCTGTCCTGCACACCCCAGCCCCCACCTTACCGCTTTGGGTCCTTTAGACTCCGAGGTCCTCCAACTCCTGCCAGCTCCTCTGGATCCAGGTCACTATCCAGAGATGCGTCGTCATCTTCATCCTCAACATCTGATATATAGATGTCGTCTCTTGGCAGGTCGGATGTAAACGTGTCTGCAGCACTCATATCTCCTTGTGTTACCTCCTCTAACAACTAAAGTTTGACAAACAGATCAGGGGTACTTAGAGGAACATACTGCTTTTTTCCCTGTGTCCATTGAACTATTCTCAGCAACATCAGGAAATACACTGTGGCAAATACATTATCCCCTTTTATAGACAGGGAAGTGATGGGCTGTTTTAAAACATCCCATTCTAGGCTAGGTCACTGATCCGTCCCACTCAGCTGTCTCGTCGTCAATGGTACCAGAAATAGGTTTATAGAAAAGTACCCTACGGTCTATATAGCATCAACTCTTATAATATTCTAAAACACTGGTTTTTCTTAGAAGGCACCTCGTCACCTTCTGAGAATAATACAATCTACAGGTCTAATTTGTTACCACTGAATTAAAGGCTCAGGCAGCATCTCTTTTTTAATTCCTCCCCCAAACCCTAGTAGGCAGGTAGGTTCTGTTCTCTTTTACAGATAAGAAAACCGAGGCAAAGAATGGCTAACTGGTAATCTGCTCCAGGACCCCTATGCTCTGCTGCTGCTGTACAACAAAGATGACCTGGTTTTCCAAAAGCTCACTTTGCTCGTGACACTGCTTTTGTAAGGAAAAGCAGTCTCCAGTATTCAGCAGACAGCAGCATCCTGTGGTCAAGAGCACGAAGGTGCTAACCTGGTCTCACTGTACTGGAGGATGACGTCGTTCCCCTCGCAGAAACCCTCCATCACATGTGCTGGTCACCCAGACCCCTGGCTGCATCGACTAACCTAGCTTTTTGCAAAGGCTGCTTCTTGGTTCTTCTGTTCTTACATACTACATGTTACATGCAGACACATATATAATGTTCTTAGGTTCTAGTTCTGTAAGAATAAACCTATGTCACACTCATAAATCTTCCTAATTTCCATCATGTGGTGTACAATCCTCCAAAGGTGTGGCCTTGGAGACACAAGGCTCTTGTTTCTTTCCCAGTCTCCCCTCTCCAAGTCATCTATTTATGGGTGAAGACAGCAACCATGAGCCATGATCATGCAACACACTTAAGAAAACAGACATCCAATCCCTGTCCCCCCTCCAAATACCCAAACAGATCTGTCTCATCTGTGCCAGCCCCGCCTCACCTGGTGACCCCGGATGGTACGTAAGGAGAACATGCCGGTCTCCCCCTCATCTGCGATGGAAACCCCAGGAAGATCCATCTTCAGCTCCACACGCTCCCGCTGCTTTCTCTGCTCACGCAGCAGTTTCTTTTTCTTCCTGAGGGGTGTGAGGAATTACACCTGCCCAGCTCTGAAGATTCTCCATCCATACCTTCATTCTCTTCCCCCCGCTCTCCATGCACGCAGCTCTGCGGGGATTTCCCCAAGCTCCTCCCCAGCTCCCCTCACCTCTTTAATTCTGCCACCTCCTGGGCCTTCATCTCTGCCAGGGTCCTGTTCAGCTCTTCCTCCTCTTGCTCCTCCTTGGAGGGCTGCCTCACAGCCCCAGCTGTTGACTCCTCACCTTCTTCCTCTTCCTCTCCCGAGCTGAGGCTGACAGAACAGTCCCAGGGCTTTGCTTATTTTCCCAGGCACTTCTCCCTAACACCCGGCCACCCCTACCCTGCGTTAGTTCCCTCCTCACCTGATGTCCAGTGCCTTTGCTTGCTCTTTCAGCCTCTTGGCCACATACCGCCGAAGCTTCGTCCTCCAATTCAGCAGGGACCTGCCCAGAAATACCATTACTGACCTTACTATCCCTTTGTGTTTCTGCCCGTCCTGTTCTAGGCCTACACCCCAAATTTCATGTTTGAGTCATGTAAGTCCTAGGCTCAGGTCCCCACCCCAAACCTCTAGCCCAGCACACAGCATCCTATTCCCAGAGATCCAATGTCATGGCCTTCACAGGCCTTTCCCTGCCTTTGGTGCTCCTGGTACCTATACCCACCCCCACCCCACCGCATACCTAAGCTCCTTGCGCCCCAGCACTTTGATATCCTGACAGCACACCCGTATGTCCTCAGTGGTAGCTGGATGATGGGCCAATTCTTCATCATCTAGTGAGATCTGTTTGGGAGAAGCAATAAAAGTCAAAGGAAATTTTTAGGCCATGTCTCAGGGGCTCCCTTATACCTCAAGTCTGGGGACTCACTTCACTGGCTTTGGAGAGGAAGTCAACAGGGTTGGCAGCTCGGAGGAAGTCAGTGACTGAGGTACGGTGATAGAGAGTGAGGTCACCCTCAGCATAGCCTTCAGCCTTAGGGAGGGAAATAAAGAAGGTTGAGTAGTCCCTCCTGGGGTGCCTGTCAGGACCCTCCAGACCCAATCTCCCGAGTTCTAGGACCTGAGGGTAGCCACATTCCCCAAATGCACCTTTGGTTTCTTCTTAGTCACCAACTCAGTGACAGTCTTGGCCTGGACTTCAACCTCCTTGAAGGCAAATTTGGGGTCAAAGAATTTATTGTCAACCTTGTCAGGAGCCAGGAATCCTAAGATGATAAGATACATCAGAAAGTTGCTTTGGGAGTTGGGAGACTGAGTCAAGAGAAAGAAGGAAGTGATGCTCACCCTGGCAGACTACAAAGATCTCTGCAGACTCGTGGCGAGAGGCTTGGGGCTTAGTGGCCTGGACACGGCGGAACAGCTGCTGGAAGATCCATAGTAGGGGCTGATAGTCACGGGAACGGAAAACCTTTGTGATGAAGCAGCCACCTCGGGCCAGAAAATCACAAGCCAAACGAAGAGCCATCAGTGTCAAATGGGCTGTGGGAGAGAAATGGTTAGCTGAGGACCTCTGCGGCCTGAGGACATGCCCACCTCTACCCTCATCTCCATGCCTGACTCCTGGCACCTTGTGAGTAAGCATCATGGACCCAGCTAGCCCCGACGTTGGGGGCCCCGTCATTGAGCACAACATCAACTTTCCAGGTCTTCAGCTCCTTCCTCAAGGCCTAGAGAGAGGGAAAGGGATTATGGCAACAGAAACACAGGAATGGCTACAAACGGAGTCCCCGATCAGCCATTTGTCCACCCAGTCACTTGTTGAGTGCCCAGCATGGGCCAAATAGTGCACCAAGTACAAGGGATATGACAACAAAAATGACATGTCTGTCTTCATGGAGCTTACGGCCTACTAGTAAGTCCACTGGAAAGGATTTCACTAAAATCTCTGCACTTCTTCTAATTTCAAAAAGCTCGTTCCTGACCAAGTAAAAGGTAGAGCAGACATGAGGCATATCCCGGGCTTACAGACATCATTCAGGCACTGCTCAAGCCATGGTAAACGGGAAAAATCTTGCCTTCAGAAGATTTGGGTGGGAAGAGGCACAGAACTGGATGTTTACATATAAAGGGGACCAGAAAAAAGAGATTTCCCTCACCTGCCTACAGTGTTCTGTCGTGATGTCCTCCTGGAGTGTTACCACATTGGGAAGAGGCTTGATTGGAACCAAGTCCACCCCTGAAAGAAATCAGGTCCAAGTATTCCGAAATGTTGCCTCAAGCAGGGAGAAAGGAAATGTAGAACACACTACCTCATACTCCCACCCCTAAAACACCTGGGAGAGCCACCTGTCACTCACCCACAATAAGGCTGGATACAGGCATGAACTTGGCAGCCACCTGCAACCTATAAAGCAAGAATAAAGATTAAAATACCTAGGACTGTCCCTCTACCGGTGGCAATGTGATCTGTCACCCCCAGTGTTAGGAGCCTGGCCAAGCGCAGTGGCCAGAGCATGTCCTATGTACACTTTCAAACTTTTTCTCTGCAGTGTATGTTCTGACGAGTAGAGAAATTGAGGCTGGTATTATTGTTATTACTCCCACCCCCAGTGCAACTTTTCAGTCATCCGAGGCGGGAACCCAGAAAGCTGGCTGTCAGAGGTGACAGGGGCTGGTTGTTACGCACCATCCTCCTGGCGCAGCACACAGATCCAGCAAGGCTCTGGCTTTTTGCAAGAACTGAAAGCGGCGATTCAGCTGAATCAGCTTGAAGGCAGAGCGGGAACGATAACCTGGGGGCGACAAAATACAAGTCCGCGGAGTGCTTTCCCAGAGGGATTTCTACAGACTCACCACCCACTACCCTTTCTGCGGAAGAGAAACTCATGTTTGGAAAGGGGGACGAACTCAACCAGGTCGCTCGTTCGCTAGCTCGCGGAAGGCGCGAACCCAGACTCACCAGTCTCCTTTGCCAAGTGATAGAACTTGTCCCGCCGGCTCTTCCCGACTTTACCCTTCTTGCCCATGGTGGAACGGGGTAGTGTC
The DNA here is from genome assembly GCF_057876585.1 of Rhinolophus sinicus. Classification (NCBI taxonomy): domain Eukaryota; kingdom Metazoa; phylum Chordata; class Mammalia; order Chiroptera; family Rhinolophidae; genus Rhinolophus; species Rhinolophus sinicus. The sequence continues at coordinate 44,902,611 of NC_142512.1, forward strand.
ACTCAATCTAGGGAGAAAGGAGAAATTGGAACGTCTCTTCCCGAAGCACTAGATTCCGGCGTCCGTTCCCCACTTACCGAGGCAATCACACTGCGCTGTAGCTAGCCACACCACTCGACACCAGCCAGCGCCGCTTTCACCACTGTTGGAGCGGCACATGGAGGCACCAAACGTACTTCCGCTTCCGCTTGCGTCCCGGGCCCCGTTTTCCGCCATTTGGGGCGTGGCCACACACACACAAAAAAGCGATCTATAGATTCTGTCGCCGGCTTTTATAAGTTGGAAGGTGGGACCAAGGGAGCATATTACTTGGACCAAAACAGAGTTTCTAGAGAGCAACTCAGAAGTTCTGTGCTCTCGTCAGCCCCTTCGAAAGCTCCCGACCTCGCGTAGTCCCCTCCTATCATGGCCCCTGTTATTTGTTATCGTCTGTCGCACACCCCGCCCATTGACCCGGAACTCGTCTCTGCCGCGGTCTTCGGCCGCCAAGGCCCTGCTTCTGCGCTTGCGCGCCAAGGCGGCCGAATGCCGGCGTTCTCCGCGACAGGGGGAAGATGGCGCTTGACGGGCCAGAGCAGGTATGGCGGCGGCGGCGGCCGGGCGGGCAGCGGGGCTGGATGCGGAGCAGGCGTGATCCGAGGTGGGCCGCCGGCCGGGGAAAGAGGGTCGGGTGGGTCGGGGTTGGATGGACCAGTCTAGGATGTGTCCTGCTTGGGACCGGATCTGCTGTGTCAGCGCCGCCCGGCGGGTCGGGACAGGGCCAAGAGAGGATGACACAGTGGAAGCGGAGTGAGGAGCAGTGGGAGCGGGAGCGGGAGCGGGGCCCCCGTCCTTCCTGCTGGCTCCGCCTCTAGCAATAACACCTCGGGTCTGTATAGCGCCTAACTCGGTACAAAGCGCTTCTGTGTGTATCGTCTCTTGGTCCTCCTGCAAGTCTCGCGAAGTAGGCGGCATTCGCATTCTGCTTTTAGTTTAGTCATGAAGGAATGAAGGGTTCTGAACAATTGGAGTGAGGGTTTAGAACCCAGATCTTAAACCTCCAAGGTCCAAGCTGGAAGTGGTTTTATTCTTTGGATGGCTAGCCTGTTGTTTAATAATTACGCTGTGTCTTCAGATGGAGCTGGAAGAGGGGAAGGCAGGAAGTGGACTCCGCCAATATTATCTGTCCAAGATTGAAGAACTGCAGGTAAGGACGGACTCCAGAAGTCCGGAGAGAGCTAGAAGCGGGGAAGGATTGATGGAGATTTTTACAAATCCATATAATTCCACTGGGAGGCGCAGTGGAAGAAGTAATAGTTTGTTACCCCTTCAAGAGTCAAGCAGAAAAGGTACCCCTAGCCAAGGGCCATTTCTTTTGGAAGAAGCCTGATTGAGAGGGTATCTGATAAAAGGGACGATAGGGGCTCAGATGAGATTTATCAGAGAGGGGTTGGGACATAGTGAGAGTGTAATGGAAGACAGAATTGAGGAGTCTGGACAACGCTGATTTCATGGGACTGAATGAAAAGGAATTGGGTGACCCACTGCTCCCTGAAGAGGGAACGGGGACCATAGAAATAAGGAAAATAATATAAATTGAATGGAGGAATGCCACAGGGAATATTTTTGAATTCCAGGTGCATTTATAGGTATTATAGTTGGTTTATCATTTTTGAAATTCATTTACGTGTTATTTCATTTGTTTCTCACAACAGTCCTGAAAAGAAGCAAGGTGGGTGATGCTGTGCCCACTTGCAGTTTGTTAACAGAACTAGACCTTTTAAATGGCTTTCCTTAGCTTTATCTAGCTGTTTATTGGCAGGAGAACTAGAACTTAGGCTTCCGACTCAAGAGATCTTCCCACTCTAGCATGTTGATATGTTGTCCTGCAAGAAATTGACTACATGAGCCAGCTGTAACTTTTTTCCAATAGGATTTGTTATTCCTGGACCAGTGTTAGACAAGCAGCATTTTTTGATGGCTGCCCTAGGCTCCAGAGGGTCTCTTGGAGGGCAGGGCAGGGCCATTAGAATCATATTGGAGAATCTGAAACATGCAGGTGCCCTGTGCTCTTCCCTCACTCAGCTCATACCAGCCTCTGAAGGTCTTGGCTAAGATTTTAACCTATTTTCTGCCCTTTGTTTCTTGTCCTCCATAGCTGATTGTGAATGATAAGAGCCAAAATCTCCGGAGGCTGCAGGCACAGAGGAATGAGCTTAATGCAAAAGGTAAGGAGAGAAAGATGGGAAGGCTGCATGTGGGCAATTGGTCTGAGGTCTGACTGTTCAAATCGCGCTGAATGGGGTCTTCACATTGGCGTTTTTTTCTCCCAGTCCAAGGTGATGCTTTGCACTTACAAAGTTCACGTGCAGAGCTCTCTCCCGAGCCCCATTGTAACCACCTTGAAGACATGAGTTTTGACTTTTTTTGTGGCCTTCCCTTCAGAACTTCAAAACGGTGCTTAGTTCGTGCATATTGACTTGAATGGTGGAGGAGGGGACACCGAAGAAGCTGAGTGACCACTATGTCTGTTTCCCATCTAGTTCGTCTGCTGCGGGAAGAGCTACAGCTGCTGCAGGAGCAGGGCTCCTATGTAGGGGAAGTGGTCCGGGCCATGGATAAGAAGAAAGTGTTAGTTAAGGTAAAGGCAGCATGACTCCAGGGACCACCGCTGCATTCCTTTGTGTCCTTTGTGTGTAGCCTTGAGGACATCATTCTGCCACGTTATTCTAGGACTCGTGGATCTCCCTGGGTGAGGTTGGTGACTTGATGGCTGTCAGGGAAGGGCTTGAGCACTTGTTTCTTTAGGTACATCCTGAGGGCAAGTTTGTCGTGGACGTGGACAAGAACATTGACATCAATGATGTGAGTACAGCAAGCAGGTGAGGTGGGGACCTTGGGGTCAGCTGTCACCACACCAGATCCTGAAACGCTCTCCCCTCGCCCAGGTGACACCCAATTGCCGGGTGGCTCTAAGAAATGACAGCTACACTCTGCACAAGATCCTGCCCAACAAGGTGGACCCACTGGTGTCCCTGATGATGGTGGAGAAGGTGCCAGATTCCACTTACGAGATGATTGGCGGACTGGACAAGCAGATCAAAGAGATCAAAGAAGTCATCGAGCTGCCTGTGAAGCATCCTGAGCTCTTTGAAGCGCTGGGCATTGCGCAGCCTAAGGTGAGGAGCAGGGCTTGTGTGTGTGTGTGTGTGGGGGGGGGCACGCTGTTCTGTACACCACAGGCCAAATGGGTCCGGGAGGTACAGGGGAGCTGAAGAGGGCCTGGGACAGAGATGCTGCCAGCTGCTGAGGCCGTTGGAATACAAGCTGCAGAAGGGACCTTGGTGTTCACTGTCTGTATCCCTGAGCATCTGGCGTGGTCTAGCAGAGCAAGCACTCAGTAAATGTTGGGGATGAAATGTGGGGCTGGCTTTCTGCCCTGAGTCCTGCTGTCTGTCTCCAGGGAGTGCTGCTATATGGACCACCAGGTACTGGGAAGACACTGTTGGCCCGGGCTGTGGCTCATCATACAGACTGCACCTTTATTCGTGTCTCTGGCTCTGAATTGGTACAGAAATTCATTGGGGAAGGTAATTGTGGCTAGAAACATGAAAAGCAAGTGGAAGTGAGGGGGTGGAGGTTAGGGTAGGAAGCTCATCAACCTCCGTAACGCCAGCTTGCCCTCGACACAGGGGCAAGAATGGTGAGGGAGCTGTTTGTCATGGCACGAGAACACGCTCCATCCATCATCTTCATGGATGAAATTGACTCCATTGGCTCCTCACGGCTGGAGGGGGGTTCTGGAGGGGACAGTGAAGTGCAGCGCACAATGCTGGAGCTGCTCAACCAGCTGGATGGCTTTGAGGCCACCAAGAATATCAAGGTAAGGTGCTGCCGGCCATGGGATGAGACAGGGAAGGCCCTGGGTAAAGTGAGGAGAGGCCTGAGGAAGGACTTAGCTGATGCCACACCCTTTCTCTATTCAGGTTATCATGGCTACTAATAGGATTGATATCCTAGACTCAGCTTTGCTTCGCCCAGGGCGCATCGACAGAAAAATTGAATTTCCACCCCCTAATGAGGAGGTTTGTGATGGTCCCTGCTGGGAGTGGTTCTGGCTATGGGGTAGGTGGTGGGGCTCAGGCTTTTCCTCTCCCATCTCTAGGCTCGGTTGGACATTTTGAAGATCCATTCTCGAAAAATGAACCTGACCCGTGGGATCAACCTGAGAAAAATCGCTGAGCTCATGCCAGGAGCATCAGGGGCTGAAGTGAAGGTAATTGGAGAGCCCAAGGGAAAGGGGGCAGAGGCAGGAAGCTCTGGGTTCAAGGGCACAGCAACAGCCACTATCTTCCTTTCCCTGCTCAGGGTGTGTGTACTGAAGCTGGCATGTATGCCCTGCGGGAACGGCGAGTCCACGTCACACAGGAGGACTTTGAGATGGCAGTAGCCAAGGTATAGGCCCCCATCTTTTCTGCCTTTGCTGAGGGTGGCTCTGGAGCAGGGGAGACAGGGCCTGTGTTCACCCAGTTTGTAACTTAATTCTCTCTCTCTCTCTCTCTCTCTCTCTCTCTCTCTCTCCTCTCTCTCCAGGTCATGCAGAAGGATAGTGAGAAAAACATGTCCATCAAGAAGCTATGGAAGTGAGGTGGATGTCCCTTCTGTGGATCCCTCCAATAAAGCTCTGCAGGACAAGCTCTACAGGACTTCAGTCTGTTAATGAGTGGCTGCACTATTCAATGACCAAGTCTGGGTACCACCAATAAACAAGGATTTATTTGGAAATTTTCAAACCTGCCAGAACTGGCATGTGCCAAGCCCTAGGCCCACCCTTCTTACCAAGCTCCAAAGGGTAAGCAGAGTTCTCCCCACCTCCCCCTGCCCCCGCCAAGCACGCACACCCGTACTTCGGGCCATGCCAGAGAACTTGAGCATCCCCCTTTTCTAGGAGGCTCCACCACCCTGTGCCCAAGAGCTGGGTGGCAGCCCTCTGGCATCCCAGGAGATGATGGCGGCCGCCAGAGCCGCTTGCATAGATTGAGGAAAGAAAATAAGGAAGGAAGCACCAAATAGGGCTCCCTGAAAAACCCTAGCTTACCCCCTGTACAAAAAAGTGGCTCCCACATAGAAAAACCTGCTCCCCAAATAGTGCAAATACCCAAAAGAAAGAAAAAATCCAGCAGCAAGGCTGGGCTGGTAGGAATGGCGAAGAACTTTGGTTTAGAAATGCTAGGAAGAATTTGAGCTGGGCCCCTCTTCCTCGCCCACCTCCCCAGAGCCAGCTCAGACACTCGACCCAAGGGGGAAGTCTGTAAACAAGCAAAGTCAGGGGCCTTTGGTTCTGAAAAGTCTGGGTTACAATGTCAAAGCACAGCCTCCAGCAGTACTACTCGGGCCTGCCTGCAGGGGGCAGAGGAGGCCTCTGTTGTGAACCCAATTAAAGCCAATGCATGAAGTAAGTAAGACGGCTTTGAGGACCAAGCAACAAGGAATCCTATCACTATCTTTAAGAAACTAAAGCTGGGGAGCAGAGGGTGACAGGAGACACCCTTCACCCCATCCTTATCCTACATGTCTGCGGCCCCAGATGGTGGTCCCTTCCAGGCTGAGGAGGGGATGGCTCCAAGGCTGGGAAGAAGGGTCCCTGAGCAGTTAGGTCAGGCGAATTCCGAGCACCTGTTCCAGTTCCTGCCTTCGCTGCTGTACCTGCAAAAGGGAGAGAGCGGCAGATCAGGCCTCTGCTGCTCACAACCACAGGCGGGCACACGGCAGAGCCTCACCTTGGCAAAGATGTGCCTCCCCACTGCTTCCTGGGCCCAGGGCTGGTGGTAGAAAGCAGCTCGTCTCTCCTCCTCAGGATTCCCAATCACATCAGTGATGATCTGCAAAGAGCCAGGAGGAAAGCCATAGCAAAATTCCCACCCCTGAGCTAATCTGCCCCTGGAACTGGAAGAATAGCCATGGGGGTAAAACCACCCAGAACTTAACGTGGGATCAACCCTAGGAAAGGGACTCACCTTGAGGTCTCGGCGCTGGGAACGGAGCCATTCCTGGATGAAGTCCTGGGGGTCAGTGCTAAAGCTGAGCATGAAATCCCTCTGAGTCTTCAGCTGGTTGATGGACTCAATGGTCTCATGGATCTGGGGAAAAGGGTATATGTGTCAGACTGGCCTTCACCCCTAGGGGGTCTGTTCCAGGCCTAACCCCAAAGGACTTGGACACAAATCCCATCCCTGGGTGCTACATGCTTGGAAATGTCCGACAGAGCCTGCCCACCCCCATCCTGGGCCCCAGAGGAGGTTGGGGAGGCAGAGGGCCCACCTTAACATCAAGAGAGGCAATCTCCTGCTGATTGGTGGTAGAGGCCAGAAAATTGCTCATCTGGGCCTTGAGTGGGTCGTCTACCTCCACGTCAATGTCATAACAGGCTGTCTTCTTCTGGTCGTTAGGGTCCACGCTATAGGCAGCACACGGGAGGGGCAGGGTGAGCACACAGCTGTATCTGTCCCACCCTCCTCGGCCAAACCTCCATACACTCAGGGAGCAAGAAACCAAACCTGCTGCTTCTCTTTGGCTTCTGCAGCCAAAGGTAAATTGCTGTTAGAAAAGCATTCCTATCCCTGCTTCCTATTCACCTAATGACATGGTTGATGACAATGGGGTCTGGATGCTGCAGCAGCCCAGCCAGCTTCATGGGGATCTCGGAGAAACGGAGTCGGCCGCAACTGAAGATCTGGAGAGAGTACCAAAGATACCTTTGAGGACACGGAAGGAAGTCGATCACCCCAGGGTCACTGAGGAATGTGGCCCAGAACTAGCCCAGTGGGGCTCTAGAGCAGCAGGCAAGACCGGCTGTGAGACGAGAGGGGATGGCGTCCACTAACCTGGCGGAAGTAACGGTTGCAGTTGATGTACTCGCGCTCGTGCCCGTCCTGCAGCTGGTTGTGTTTGATGTAAAGCCATAGGGCTTGCATGATGGCAGCCCTCGTCTGTGTGTGCACTCCCAGCAGTCTCGCCAGTCGGGGGTCCAATTTGTACTGGGGAGGCTGAGGATGGACAGAAGGAAGTCAGGCGGGGTTCTTGTGAAAAGCGGAAGAATAGGGCAGGCATAGGAAGGTTTACCATAGGAACCTGCCCCCATCCCCCAGATGAATCCCTGTGACCCCAGACATGGCCCCAGAGCATTTGTCACCTGATGATCCAGCATGAGCAGGAGGGTGCACTTGACATTGAGATCTCCAGGCCGTTTCACCTGGAAGCCATCTGTCTCCTGGGTGGTGGGCATCCGGTGCCACTGGCAGGGAGGAGGGGAGCCAAGCTCATCACCAAGGGGTGGACATGAACATACACACCTGGCCCCCAAGGGGACCAAGGCCATTTCTCCGCCCACCTGGCATGTCAGCCTGTGCTCCCATGCCCCAGGTCCACTCTCACCTCCACCAGGTGGTTGTCAGGCCCGTACAGTTCCTTGTCCAGTTCAATAACAAGGCTCTTAAAGAATGAAGAGAACTTCCTCTTCTGTTTGCTAGGCTGGGGATGGAAAGGGGTGAGAGGGGAGTGCTGCTGAGTTCTCAAAGCTGAGCTACGCTATGCCCCCAAAAGAAGACTGTTTCACCCTGAAGTTCAGGGCACTGAGGATTCTTGGGCCCTGAAGGAAGCAGGGAAAAGGGAGAGAATGGAAGCAGAGGAAGGGCTCTTTGTGTGCGCCCCCCCCCCTGCTAGCCAATAAAGGACTTGTGAATTAGAAAAGGGTACCCCTTCCTCAAGACACTGTCTGCCATCTGCAGGAAAACTGTTGTGATAACCACACAAACCGCAGGGCGTGAGCACAAGCACTGCCCTCTCCCTCAGGCAGGACTTCCCCAGAAGTGCCAGGTGTCTGGGCCCAGTTTTCCACCCACACGGGCCACCTCCCCTCCAGACATCTCCTTCCCCAACTCACATCATCCAGCAGTTTTCCCTCCACGCGGAGTTCCCAGGAAGCCACCTTGTCCCCTGCTGGAGTTCCCCCAGGGGTCCCTGTGGTTCCTGCACTGTCACCTTCTGCCTTGCTGGGACTGAATGTATTGGAAATATAGATCCGCAGCTTTCGTTTTTGCTGAAGAGAGAAAGACAACCAGCTGGAGGTGAGCCAACATGTTGGAAAACAATGCTGCCCCATCTTCCTGCCTACACTCATTCAGCATCGATACTGAGCAGTGACTATGCGCCAGGCAGCAGGAATCAGGAGGAGGAAATTTCAGTCCTGGCCTTAAAGGAGCTCACCATTTTAGGGAGGGACAAATGCACTCCTGACAGTTCCAACACGGGGATCAGTGGTGTGACAGAGGGACATACCAGGTGCTACTGGGTAAATCAGAAGCCTCCGGCTCATTGTAAATGAAACTCAAACACCCATCAGGGCCCCCAAATATCCTCATCTCCTGGAAAGTCTTCACCATTTGGGGGGACTGTTCTAGATGATTAAGTTTTGAAGAGTAAAAAAGAAAAAGCTCCTCTAGGGATGGGGAAGGAGACAGGAACTACCCTCATCTTCCCTCTAGCCTTGCCTTGCAAATTTCTGACCACAGTCGACACGATTTACATTTTAAATCATGACCCAGGATCCACACACATCTATATGAATATCTGAAACAAAAATGTGATGAAATAACACCTTTACTAGTATGGTAAGTACTTGACTGTGAAGACTTACTATGATTTCTACTATTTTATCTTTCCTTAAAAACACGCTGGCCTACCACATTAAACTGAGTTCTTGCTCCACGAATGGGCTGCACCCTGCAGTGTGGAAACTCCTGCTCTAGCCCACTGCACACACTCACTGGGCCCCTGGAAAACCAGGCCAGGGAGTGGCCAGGGCTGTACACACCGTAAGAGGCTTTTTGATGGCCTCCTGGATCTCCATCCGCTTGCGAGCAATGGTCTGATCCAGCTTCCGCTCAAAAGCCAAGAGATCCATGTACGCCTGAGACTCTGGGACAAGCTCCCGAATCTGCACAAAGGGAGAAGGGATTCATCAGCTTGTTTCAGCTGCAGCTCTGGTTCCTTCCTCCCACATCGCAAGGTTGGGGAAGACTGACTCCACCCACAGCCAGCCCCCTCCCAACATACTCACTCGCTGAGGTAGAACCTTATCTGCCATCTTCCTCCTTTTTAACCTGGGGAGGACAGAAACTCGTTTAAGAGGTCAATGGTTCAAAGGGCCTCCCCTCATCCATCCCTCCAGTCCCCAGAACCCACTCCCAGGAGAACCAGGAATCTTCCTCAGCCATTGTAGCTCTTAGGAAAGAAGGAAGCCCTCTTTTACCACTATAGCTGTGCCAGGTTGTATGGGAGAAACAGGACAGTCTTACCCCCGGCGTTGGGTGGGCATCGGGGGCTGGGCCTGGGGCACAAGCAGGCGTTTTCGGAATGGGTCCATCATGGTGGGTGGCATGCCAGGTCGAAGTGGAGCAGCTGTGCCAAATGGGGAGCCCGTAGGGGGTCCCACCTGCAAGCCTGCCATGGGCATCCGACTCCCTGGTGACATGCCAGGCCGCTGAGGGAAGTGAGCCAATGGAGGTGCATAGGTCAGTGGCAGGGCCCTATGGGGCCCGTAGCCTACCCCCTCCATCCCTCCTTGGCCAGGTCTAGCCCTGAGCAGCACACCACAGAGGCAAGGCCAGCCGGAGTGCCAGGAACAAAGGGGAGCAGGCGCCTGAGAGCAGAGTGTAAACCACACCTGCCCCACCCCCTTCAACTGCCCTGGCAGCCGTGCCAGCGAATGAGGCCTGCAGAGCCCAGAGCGTGGGAGGAGAATCCTGCCTGCAGAGGGAAGAGCCTAGGGGAGATTTCCAGGGCCCACTGCCCCTTCCAGCCCCAGCAGGCTAGCCCCCTGCTTCCTGGGGCCAGTCAGCTTTGAGGCACTCTTGAGGTCCTCAGATGACCCCACCAAGCACTCCCATCCTTCTTCTTCCCCCACTTGAGGGAGAAGCACAGCATGGGCGGCCCAGGGGCAGTGTCAGCCAGGCAGTGGCACATAGTGTGATGAGCAGGCTGACCAGGCAGAGCCCTAACACCCAACCCCTGTTGCCAGCCGGGTGGTGTGACTGAGGGGGAAAGACAGTACCATGGGCTGGCAAGCCCATCAGGCAACGGCACCCCAGGTGAGCAAGCTGCAACAGGATGGCTTGGAGCATGTCCCAGTTGGTGGGAGTGGCCACAGGCCGAGCACAGAGCCCATCTGGTCACCATATGGCCCCTAGTCACAAGCCAGAACTGGACCCTTCTCTCACCTCCCTGCTGCCCAGCCCCCGACCCCTATGCCAGGAGATCCCCAAAGGGAAGCTGCGGCTCTTGAGTGGCTTATTGGGAGAGAGAGCAGCTGGCACCTGGACTCTGACCGTGGTCCATGCACCACCTGGCTCAACGCAGCCCTCGCAACCCCAAGCTGGAGAATGGCGATAAGATTATCGTGGGATGCAAGGATCAGAGCCATAGGGTCAGCAGAGAAATCGGGGTGACAGAAATGGCTGCTTTAGAAGCCTGCAGAAGGATTTCCCACAGATGTCCAGCTCCCCAACATTTCTGTGGAGCCCATCTGTGAGTAACCCTCCGCCCCCCTTCCCCCATGGCTGCTGTCTGCAAGGCCTGTTTGGCAGCTCTGCTTCGCACACACTGTCCCTGGCAGCTTCACAGGGCTGGCCCCAGGGCCCAGATTATGCAACCAGCACAACCAGCGAACCAAGCCAGGCTGGGTGGGGACTCGCACCAAATCAAAGGACCCCTGCCCCAGCATCATGGACATCAGATTCTTCCCCCACCGCTTCATCTAGAATGAAAGCCATGTTCTCACCAGCGGGTCAGATTCTTGACCAGATGCAGACATGGAGAGAACCATGACAAAGAGACGTGGGGAAGGGGAAAGGAAGAGTAGGGTGGGAAGGAAGCATTTGGGAGAATGAAGAGTTAAACGTGGGGGGACTCTGGGACCTCAAGGGTCCGCCACAAGTCTGTCTTCATCAGGGAGAGAGTCCTCTGCGCTGTTGAAAGGCAAAAGACACAGTTTCTCTGCCTTAATGAGCCATGGCCAGAGATGACAGGAAAAAAAGTCAGTGTGGCCACAGCTGGAAGCCCAGCCTCCAGACATCCTAGACATGAGCTTTTCCCACCCAGCGCCTAGTCCAAAGGCGAGGAACCACTGAAGCAGTGAATCCTGCAGAATGTGAGCTAGGGCTCTGTGGTCCCCAAGAGGCGACGCACTAGGGCGTTCACAAAACCACGGTACCACCACCAGACCTAGGCAGGTGCTCCTGTAACAGGAAGTCCCAACACCAGGCGGCACAGGCAGGCCTGGAACAGGCCCCTCCCAGACATCTGCTCCAGACTTCCCAGGCGCAGAGCCCCAGCTACCCAGGGCCCCAGGCTTCCTCCACGAGGGGGAAGGGGCCCAGGGGAAAGCTGCTTACAGTTCCTGAAGTCCCAGCTTGGCCTTGCCAAGCTCCACACCTGGGCCATGAAACACCAGTAACTCTTCCTCTTCTAAACAACAACCCGGAGATTAAAAAAAGAAAAAAGAACTCAGCCCCCGAACCCTCACGCTCCCTAACTCCCCACCTGTGGCAGGGCTAGGTCGGCCTGGCTCAGTGCTGACCCCTAGAAGCATGCAGGAACCTCCTTCCCCTTTAGCCTAGCACCAGCCCACACCCTAAGCTTTACTCTACCACCACCCCCCTCCCCAGCACCCAGGACAACAGGGGCAGGAAGCTGGGCCTGATGCTGCTGCCTCCAGAGAGCACAACCTGCCCTGCCTCTAAGCCGGTGGCCCTGGTGCTCCTGGTGGCTGGGCTATGGGCCTAGCAGAAGAACATACCCCTTCATAAGTAGAAAATATTTTGAACTCTTTGGAGTGAACCCAGCAATGTGTGTGTGTGTGTAGGGAAGTGGATCATCACTTTTCTTTCAACAGGCTCCCTTAATTTGCCCAAGTTGGGCCCTAAAATCCTTGCTTTTCCAGCTCACTTCATGCACCCTAACAGACAGGAACCCCTTTGCTCCTCAGATCCCAAGTCCCTTCTCCTTAAGTCACACAACTGGACTTGGAAAAAGGCCAAACAGGATCCTCCTCAAACTCAGGCAAAGAGAACTGAGTCCTCCCTCCCCCCCATGTACTTCCACTTCCTCTCCCTGGAAGCGGAGGAGGTGGAGGCCAGGAGACGCTGGTGGATGGGAGGCCCAGGGAAGCAGAGGCTCAGTGCCTTCCTGTTCCTCACCTCTGTTCCCAGCCCCAGTAGCCCAGGGCTACCCAGCCAGCTGGCTCAGCCTCGCCACTAGCCCTAGGCCACTCCCTACAAGTTGCTGTGGAATCCACCCTCTCGGGCTTTCCCCACGGCCCACTTCCCAAGGGTCACAAGATGAGGAACTGGAGAGACTCCTATCCATTCCTTAGATCATTCCCAGGCCAGAGGCCCACAGGGAGGCTCCCAGGCCAAGTTTCAGCTAGTGGCCCAGGGTTGGAAGGACTGATGCAGGATTCCCTCAACGATACCTGGGGCTCATGAATCCCCAATGGGGAGAGCAAGATGAGAAAGACAGACCCCAGCTAGAGTCAGGACCCCGTCTGTCTCAGTCAATATCCAGACCCTTTGTTTTGTTTTATTTTGTTTTTTAGAGAGGAGAGAGAATGAGTTAATAAGAGGGGAAAATCACTGACCTCAGTTAAGCATCTCTTTAGAAAGTGAGGACCCAGGGCTCCTGGTGGGGATATGCATACCCGACTCTATGAGGATCTATTTCTGGGAACTCTACCTGGAGACATGAGGAGAGAACATAGGAAGCCCCAGCTTCCTTCCTTCCTTCCAATTTGCTAGAAGCCAGTGCCAAAGGCTGGGTACATGGGTTGGGATATGGCATTGTTAGAACCTAAAGGCTAAATAAAAGTAGAGGGAGCAGGAAAAAGGACGGGCACCATTCCCAAGCATTCTGGGGCAACCAGAAACAACGGACTGGGGGCCTGCTCAGCCCCACCAGCACAGTCAGGCTGAGTTCCTCACACAGGGACCCAGGCTCTGCCTCCCAGTGGCCTTTCAAGCTGCAACCTGAGAAGCTCCCTTCAAAGCCAAACCCCAAAGGGGTCAGGACAGAACCCTTTGAAGCAACTCTCACAGGCTCCTCAGCCCCAGAGCAGCAGTACTCAGTGGAGCCTCTCTGCTCATCCAGACTAATCAGCTCCTGGACACCTACACAAGGCAGAAAGCCAAAAAGAGAATCTGCCCAGAATGGGCCAGGCGGGCTGTTCTCCCTCAGGCCTGGTCACCACTGTCTCTGGTCTAACCCAGAGTCATCCCGTGCAAGGACCCCTGGGCCTGACCCAGGAGTGGACTCTCCACTGCACATGCTGGAATCCCCTGGTCCTATCCTAGGCCTCCCATGGCCCGTGGGAAGTAGGCCCTTCTTCCTCCCCACGAGCAGCTGGGAGCCATCTCAGACACGCCAGATCTTTGCCAGTTCCCAACTAGAAAAAACAGAGCAGACTTGGAGTGGGACCAAGGCCAATGCAGGGTAACCCTGGTTTCTCGATGAGGGCCCTTTTCCGAAACTTTCTCATCACTTCCCAGGACCCCCTACCCTAGAATCTACACTAGAGTTCTCAACCCACCCGCCCACAACTCACTAGTTCCCACAACTCCTCCATCTCTCAGGTACTCAGAATTCCTGTTCTAAGGAAGCCCCCAGACCCTTCCAACTGCTTTAAATCTTCCACCGAGTTGCTCTTACCCTCCCCGCGAAGTCCTCCACCACCACCTAGCCGATTCCGAGGGTCCCCGGCTTTTCCCTCTACATTGTCCCGTTTGCTCCACATGTAGGGCCCCTGTGCCCGCTGTCCAGGAGGCTGCCCTAGGACCCCCTCCGCCCTCTGCCAAAGGCGTGCTCGTGGTGCTGTCACCCACTCGCCCTCCTCACCTGGTACGGCGCCGCGGGGCCCGCGGGGCCCATGGGGCGGAAGGCGGCGGCCCCGGGGCCCCCCACGCCTCCAGCCGGCCCTGGCCCCGGCCCCCTGAGAGCCTGTCCCGGCAGCATGCCGGGTCCCGCTGGCGGAAGCGGTCCTCCCAGAGCCGCGGCAACCGCGCCGCCGCCAGGGCTCAGCGGAGGCAGCGGGAACCCGCCCGCAACACGGCCCGACATCGCTCCGTCCCGTCCGGCAGTACAGCGATCCGGATTCCGGGCTTCGTGCCGAGTCCGTTCCGTGTTCCGTGCTCCGGGACTTTCCGATCTAAATTCCGGGTTCTGGGGTTTGTTGATCCGGGTTCCGGGATTTCCTAATCCAAGTTCGCGAGTTCCTCACAGACTAGGTTTGGGGCAGGGCCGATCCTGATTCCGGTCCTGTCCGGGAAATCCTGGATCCGGGATCTGTTACAGGTCCGTCTACCGCCCCCGGCCTCCGTAGGTTTGGCCGCCCGAGTCCAGTTAACCCAGAGGCGGCAACTAACTCTCTGCTCCGCCCAACCCAGCCCAGCACTATGCCCCGCCTATACCCAGCAGCCCAATGCTAGGATGCCTCCTCAAATCCCGCCCCTCGCGAGACCCGCCCCTAACAGGCACAGCCCTTAACTGCCAGCCCCAGGGCTCCGCCCACATCTCTTGGGCCGGCCCTTCGCGGGAGGGGCGGGGGCGGAAGCCGCGCTGGGAAATGCCTGGCAAGGCGCCGGGTCAGAGGTCGAAGGTCACCTAGGGCAAAGACAGTTCACAGTCGCTGCCCTCTTCGCGTCGTAGCCGATTCGCCTAGGTACCCGGCCACACTCCTCGAGATAGTCTTGTCATGTCTCCTTTCTGCATTTTCAGCATTAAAGATTCAACTTAGAGCTGCTCTCAGGGGCAGAACAGCTGCCAATTTGACTTTCTTTAAAAGTCCATCCTGGTGGCTTAGAGCTGCCAAGGAACATAGGCTACCCCAGACCCGGTCCAGCTGTGGTCAGGGTTGACTTGGCCAAGTGCCAAGTTCTTATCGCATATTTTAAATGTGGCTATGCCTCACTTTAAGGAAGCCTCGTACTTCACAGGAAATGTTTCTAGGCGAAGGAATTTTGCGTTATGAGAAAACTCCCGCAGTTAAATAAGGTCTTTCTCTAGGCTTTATAGCACCTAATTTTCAAAAATTAAACACCTTTTCAGAAACCACTGACATGTATCAGAAGGTATTCAAAATAAAGTGCTTCAGCTATGCCTTGGAGCCTACCCTCTTGGTGGTCTGGGGTCTTCTTCCCGTGATACAGACCAGTACTTCTGAAACTTTAATGAGCATAAGAAACATCTGGGGCTCTTGTTAAAAATGTAGGTTATGACTCAGTAGGCTTGGGGTCTGGAGTAGGGCTCAAGAGTCTGCATTTCTGTTGCTACTCAGACAACACTTTTGAGTAGCTAAGTTTTCACTATATAAATCCTCTGCTTTATGTTTTCATCCTCAACCAAGGATTGCACCAAAGCACGCCAGATCCTGTTTATAGTATAGCCTCCAACCCTTTTTAGAAATTAGTTCTGCTCATCTGTATTTCCTGATCCCCTTCCTCAGTGATAAACCCTGCTGCTGCTTTCCTTTCTCTTGGTCTTCTCTGAGATCCCCTCTCCTTTTTCTCCCTAAAAGTGGGTTACCTGCCAGACTGAGAACAGGCCACTGGAATTGTTAAAGTCGTGAACTCGGGCCCCTCTCCACTCCAGTAAGGTGCGTAAAGAATTCATGACAATGCAGTTAATAACCATTTCAACCCTCTCAAGCTCCTAGAGCAACTGTAGTTCTAGAGGAAGCAGTAGAGGCAAATCTCCTAGGGAGCTATTCCAAAATATGCCTGCCAACCCCTGCTCTCCCCCCAACCCCCCAGACACACACACTCCAATGGTTCCTAGTGTTATATTTTTAAAATAATCTTTACAGGTAATTCTGATATACCCCCTGCCCCCCGCCGCCCTTGTAGAGAATCTTTATTCTAGAAAAGAGTCTAGCTAATAAGTACATTTAAAAACAGATTAAACAGTTAAATGTAATTAACTGTTAATCCTTTGCTTAAAACCTTCCCTAGCTCCCAATGCTCTTGGACTAAATGTCACACTCCCTCCCATGATATATAAAGTTCTGCAGGGCCTGCCTCCTGCTTCCCTCCTTGGGCTCATTTTAAATCACTGCCTTTTACTCTCTAAGAGTAAGTCCAGGCATTCTCCTGGCAATTTCCCCAAACTGCTAAGCCCCTTCCCATCTCAGAACCTCTCTCCCCTTATTACTTCCCACCAAGTGATTATCACAGTATGTAATTACTTGTTTATATGTGCACTGGTTCACTGTCTGATCTGAGTCCCTCAGTAAAATATAAACTCAATCAAGATAGGAACTATCTATTTTTTTTCCCTGAGGTGAGATTCACAATACATAAAATTAACCATTTTAAAGTAAACAATCCAGTGGCATTTAGTACATTTACAGTGTTGTGCAATCACCACCTATATCTAGTTCTATAATATTTTCATCACCTCTCAAGAAAATCCCATGTCCATGAAGCAGTTGCTTCCCATTACCCCACCCCCCTAATCCCTGGTATCCATTCTGATTATTTATTACCTATTCTGATTATTTCATATAAATTGAATCTTATAACATGTGTCTTTTGTGTCTGGCTTTTTTCACTTTTCATAATGTTTTCGAGATCTATCCATGTTGTAGCACGTTTCAATACTTCATTTCTTTTTATGGCTGGGTAATATTCCATTATATGTATATAATGCAATTAATTTATCCATTCATCCGTTGATGGACATTTGGCCTGTTGCCACCTTGGTTACTGTGAGTAGTACTTCTATGAACATGCATGTATGTGTATTTGTTTGAATACCTGTTTTCAATTATTTTGGGTACATATTGTATCTCTCTTAATCACTGTTATAACCTACTCAACAAATGTGTGTGAACATGTGAATGATCGTCAAGTGCAGCCGGAGAGAATGATAAACAGATAATGTCGACATGAGTTCATCACTATGATAAAATAGACTCAAGGTGTTAGGGGGACTATAGAGCTATGTAAGGCATAGTAGGGATTCAAGAAGATATCCTAGACAGTAGGCAGAGAACAGCTAACATTTACTGGCATTCACTACACGTATCAGCTCATTTAATCCTCACGACACATATGAGATTGATACTATTTTTAACCTCTGTATTAGAAATCAATCAATTAGAGGTTCAGTTACTTGCCCACTCTCACCATGATGATGCTGAGATTCAAACATGGTTCTGATCTGGCTCTAGAATCCACAATCCAGGCACTTAACCACTATATATGACTTCTTGTTGGTAGCTGTTACTTCTCTGTTATTGCCTCTGATCTGTTATTAGTTGCAAAGAAACAGTGTCCAAACTGAAAAGCAAGTGCTGTGGGGACTCAGAGAAAAGGAGGTTGGTAGGGCCTAATTAATCAGAAAATGTTTCCTGGAGCACTTTAGTTTGAAGAAGGAGATAACATTGGTGGTCACCCAATAGACACATGGGATCTGATACCTCATGTTGGCACAATTCAGGATCTTGTGAAAAGAGAGCACTGAATTAATGCTGAAGAATCGACAGAGATGGGAGGAGGAAAGCCATTCCCACTGCTACCCCCAGAGGACCTAATAGTGCAGCCAATTACAGGACTTGTGATCATGGACATCACAGAGGCAGCATTTCCATGCCTTTGTTCCCTCAACTTGGGACGCCTTTTTTGCTTCCTCCTTTTTCTCTTGATATTTATTCTGCTCAGTGACCACTCTTCAAAATTTTATTCTGAGATGTTCTATGGTCTCAGAAGAGGGATTTCCCTACTCTGGACCCTGTTGCATCTACAGATGTTCAAAGAGACTGAATAGAACTGAAGTGTTTAATCTAATAAAGTATTTAAGACAGAGCTAAAGGGACAATTTTCAGTGTGGGCTCTGTGGTTCCTCACCCAGCTGTTTCGTGGGCAAAATAGCCCCCAAAGATTTCACAAGACAAATGAGCAAGACGGTCCCTCGAGCAAGCCAGCAAAGAAATCATTCCTCAGTATGGATGGCCCTCACGAGGTTGGAATTTCAGGAGAAGTAACGTGAATAGTCAGGTCATGGCAGAAACATTTACCACAATGGCAGCACTGCTGGGGCTATACCAGGAGCCTATCCCTGCTGGAGCATCCATCTCCAGACAATGTGTCATGGGGCAGGCCTGGGGCACTGCCCAGCCAGAGCAGAAGGGCTGGATGGTAAAGCAGCAGATGCTGTAGTCACTGTTTGAAAAGCACTTATTGAGCATCTTCTATGTGCCAGTCCCTGATATATTCTAGTGAAGATGATAAATGCATAAATAGATCATTTCTCCATGTGATGACTGCTAAGATAAAGGTATTCACAAGGTACCAAGGGGAAACAGAGGAGGTCTTCAAAGGGGGAAGGGATTAGTGAAGACATCTTTGAGGAGGTTATACAAAAGAGGTTATGAATGAATTAGGCAAAGAAAACAGTAAGGTTCAAAGGCATGAAACAGTACAGGGTGAGGAGAATCAGAATCAGTTTTGCTGGTTCATCAAACGTAAGACAGAAAGCTCCTCTTATGTGGGCACATTGAGGTCACGGTTCTCAATACACACATTTTCATAGTCAACACAGTTTAGCAGGTAAAACTCCTGGAGAGTAGAGACTTCCAATAGTGGAAGCGTAGACCACAATTCAAAAAGTGGGCTTCAGGGCTACAGCCCAGGTAACATTACCGGACTCTCTGGAGCCCAAGTCTGGGACATGAGTCTACCATTTGTTCTCTTCCCATGGAAGGTAGACAGTTATAGTACTTTCAGAGACCTCAGTGGCATTGTGGTCTCAGAGCCCTCTTCCTGTTCCCTTCTCAGACCCTCCCAAAGGTTACCTCCTGGCTCTTGAATTTGGACCCAGAGATACTGGTAGAAGTGAAAAACAGACCACTAAGACAAAGATAAGGGTCTCCACTGGGATCTCTAACTTATCCTCAATCCCCTTCTGGTCTCTATAGGTGCTTGTCTTCTAGGAGTCTATCTTGAGCTCCCCATAAGTACATGACCTACCCAGACATATTTATCTACTCCCATTCCTTTAATTACTGTCTATTAGCGGTGCTCGGCTAGCTCCATCAGTAGGGCATGAGACTGTTAATTAATGTCTACGTTCTGATGAGCCTAAATCGCTAACTCCAACCCCACCTCTCTCCTGAGCTTCAGATCCATATTTTCAACTCCCCAATAGATGCCCCATCTGTCCAAAATCAATGTCTCATTGTTCTCCCATCCAGTCTCCTCTCCTGTATCTAGCTTGATTAGGGGCATAAAGACATGGTGAAGGGCCAACCTTGCCTTGCTGAGACATTCAAACTGGTCTTACAGGCAACTGAAAGCCAAAGAAGATGGAATTACCCAACCGGATCCCCAGGGCACCTGCAACCAAAAGCAAAGAGGAGAATGGAGAAAGCCTTAAGGAGTTTCATTCTGCTCTCATTTGAAACCATCTTCCATTCCTCCCTCTCTCATCTCCCTCAGTCTTAGTCACCAAGGTCTGTTGGCTTTTACCTCCTAAATCTTTCTTGGATCTATCTTACCGACCTTAAGTCAGGTCCTCAGCATCTCTTCTATAACCCACCCAACTGGTTTCTCTGCTAATGGGCCATCCTACCTCCTCCCCCTTGCCAATTTTAGTCCAAGACAGCAAATCTGATCATATCTCTCCATTTTCTCATATTTGTGTGCCTTCCATTACCTTCAGCAGTGAGCTTTAAATGCACTGTGGTTCTTCAGGTTTCTCAGAGCTGTTGTGGAGAGCTGAGATGAGGTGAGAGGGCAGAGCTAGGAGTTCGTCCCCTGCTCTACCTCCCTCTACCCTCCCATCCCTGATTCAACCAAGGAGCTCTACTTTTATTGTTTCATATATTGAGTGACATTGCAAGATTTTTTTGCAGAAATGGTTTCATAGCTCTAAAATGTTTAATAGCCAATGACTTACAGAAGTCTATTTCAAAGCTTCTCAGCACGGCATAATTGGCTCTTTCTTCTGTCCTCCACCTACCTCTCTAGCTTTATTTTCTACCAACATTCCATATATTCTACCATTAAGCCACACTGAACTTGCCCTTCCCTAAACAAATCAAGTCTTTTCATGCTGTGGTTCTTCTGCCTATATCACTAGAAAGCAAGCTCTTCCAAGGCTGGGGCTTTGTTTTGTTTGATACTGTGTTCCCAGTACCTACAACTGTATCTGACTCCAAGTTAAATACTAGTACATATTCATTTAATGAATAAGTATTCTTCCCCAGTTCTCTGATATGCAAGTATCTGTTTATTACTTAAGGCCAACTCAAATGTAGTTAGTACCTTTAGAGTTTTCCATGACTTCCTATCCCATCCTCCAACTGCCATCATCAATTTGTTTCCTGTTTTCCACAGCACTTAGTGTAAATTTATGCGTTAAGTTCGCAAACTTGTTGCAAAGATGTAGCTAACCTTTTTTTGTATCAGAGGGATTATTCATTATGAATTTGTACCACCTGGACAAACAGTTAACTAAGTTTACTATTTGGAAGTGCTGAAAAGGCTGTGTGAAAAAGTTAGACGTAAATAACCTGAACTTGTTGCCAACAATTCATGGCTCTTTGCATCAGGACACTGCACCAGCTCACACGGCACTGTCTGTGAGGGAGTTTTTAGCCAGTAAACAAATAACTGTATTGGAACACCCTCCCTATTCACCTGCTCTGGCCCCCAATGACTTTTTTCTTTACCCAAAGATAAAGGAAATATTGAAAGGAAGACATTCTGATGACATTTAGGACATCAAGGATAGTATGATGACAGCTCTGATGGCCATTCCAGAAAAAGAGTTCCAAAATTGCTTTGGAGGGTGGACTAGGAGCTGGCATCGGTGCATAGCTTCCCAAGGGGAGTCCTTCGAAGGTGACTGTAGTGATACTCAGCAATGAGGTGTGTAGCACTTTTTGTAGGATGAGTTCGCGAACTTCATTGTCCGACCTCCATTGTCCGACCTCGTAAGCTATGGCTTTTGTTTGTGGCTCTGTCTCCATCCAGAAACACCTTCAGTGTGAACTCCAGGACTGGGACAGTGCAGAAACAACACCTGCTCAGGAAATAACACTAATAAAAGTTATCTCCACTTCACCACTCAGAACTCTTCCAAGTTGGTCATGATCAGGAGTTAATCCATCAGGGCAGAAAGTTAAAACCAGCTAAACAGTAACAGTTCACTTTGGCTCTCAAATCCTTCTTGCTCTTTATACTCTAGCTCTGGGTAGACATTGATTGGTGACCTTCCACCTGGATTCCTGGACTTTTCTTTGTTTACTCCTTAGCCCAGATCTTATCCTCCTCACTGTGTCTCTGATGGGCCACCAAAGGTGATTCCTGATTTTAACCCTTAATCTATCTGCTCTCTTAATTCTTGTTAAGACTGTACTAGTCCTAACTAACCACTTAGGCTCTATAAACAACAAGTTGCCTCTGAGTCAGGCATTGACAACCTAGAGTAAAAAAAAAAAAAAAAAAAAAAAACAGGTAAGGGAGAAAGAGACTCTTGAGGGATTAGGGAAGCGGCAGATTTAGGGACCCTAGAAACCAAGTAAAACAGTCAAAAGAGAGACCCAGCTTCAAAAGAGAAGAGCCCTCTAACTGGCTTTGCTTTTATCAGGTTCAAACCGGTTTCTTCCATAACCCAGTCTCACAACCACAACTACCTGGGCCAAAGCAATTATCCATTGGAAGGCACAACTTCTGCACTTCTCTAGGAAAGCACTGTTCATAAAATAGGTCAGCTGGAACAAGCCCGTTTGCCACAATTTAATTCACTAAGTGACCAATTTATAAAATTACCAGAACTTTTAAAAATCTATTTTTACACAACATGGCTATTTTTATTAGATGGGATTATATTAACAGCATTAAAGATATTGAAATTTAAGATTTTAATTCAAGAAATGAAAGTTAAGGCTGATACGGCATTGAGGAATTGGAAAAAGGATGATACAAATGTAAGCGTGTTACAAAACAGAAAATGACATTCAAAAGTACCTGAAAAAAGCAGCAGCTGAAAAAATCATGCCCAGTATAAGTGCAGAAATTTTGGTTTCTAGCAAGGAGTGATTAGGATGTTGATTTGGTAGCACTTTGCAGAAATATTTAACATGAATGACCAAAATCATTCACAGCCACGGATGAGAAATGAGGGTGGCCTAAAGGGGTTACTGTGATAGAGCCTCAGATTTGATATGTGTTAACCAGGAAAATGAATTTGTAAAGGACAAAAAAGTGAACATGCTAAAAATGAGGTATAGTAAGAAATTTACTAGAAATCAACAGGAGCAACCACATCATAAATCCATTTTGTTGGAAATAACATACTAAAGTGACATATAAATTGAGAAATAGGCAAAAAATTCCCCCAAATGCTAAAACAGTCTCACATGAAACTGAAATTTTGATTATTGATACTGAACAATACTTTTATGAATAGTAAATATTTTCATAGACTTAAAAAACAACTTTATTGAAATATGATTGACACAATCAACTGTACATATTTAAATTGCACAAGTTGATAAATTTCGACATATATTCTTATTTTCATAAGGACTTTAAATTATCCTGTGACTTCAGACAAATTTAATACCCCTTAAACTATTACCATGAACACAAAATAAAAACCTACCAATTCAAACTTCCCAGAAATATCCAAAAGCTTTTAAAACTAGCCTATACAATAGTAATTGCTGGGAACTTTATGAAGATGTAAAAGAAATATGTTTTTGGAGAAATGATATCAGGGTCCTCCCAGTTTGCCCTTTTGAGTTGTCTGGGTTTAGGATGAGTTGAGGGCATGTCTTTGACAAGCATAGTTCCTACATTCTCTCCTACTAGAGGATGTCAGAGGTTGGGATGATAAACCAATCTTGTTGGCTTGAAGAAGGTGGTGGTGCTATCTTCTCTGGACAGATCCAAATTCTCATTTTCATTACCACCTTTGGGGACAAGGAGCAGAAAAGCAGAATGAAAATGGAAAGCCAACACAAAGCTAACAATCCTCTGAAGGAGTATGCGATGCTTCCCCACAAAGAAAATTCAGGTTTGAAATCACTCTTTCACAGATTCTCAGCTTCTTGAATAACTCAATATTTACTGAGTGTATACTATCTGCAGGCAATGTTCTAGGTGCTAACGATACAGCAATAAACAAGACAGACAAAAATCATGACATATAGTCTACAAACAATAAACAGATAAACAAATAGATATATACAGTGGTATACTGGTAGATGTTTAACAACCAGTTCTCAAGAAGAAAAAAACAAACAAAGCATAATTTGTAACCTTTGACAATTTTAGTGATGTAAATACTTCCACCAAGGCTGTTTTCAAGCTACCAACCTCACATCACTAAATACAGAGTTGGGAAGAGATGGGCTAGCCCATATGAGCTGATCTAGGACACCACTGGATATTTAACTTAACAACAGGTAGTGATACGTGCTGTAAAGAAAAATAAAGCCTGACAATTTTAGGGAGGTAGTCAGGAAAGGCCTTTCTGACACTATAAAAGGAAGACAGACTACCATTTATTGCATACCTATTTGGTATATACATATATATACACTAAATGTCATTTCTTTTGACATATGAAGAAACTAGAAGCTACGTAATTTTCCCATAGTCCCAAAGCTAGTAAGACATTGAGGAGGGATTCATAGACAGGTTTGTCTGGCCCCAAAGCTTCTTCTATTCCATCTGACATTCTGCCTCATGCTGTCAGTACAGGAGACAAGGCATTGGTACAACCTGGGTAGAAGAAAGGCAGCTGCCTTAGGCCCCCCAAAGGAGTTAGCCCCAGGCCAAGCCACTCACTCTTAGTCTAAAATTAAAGAAATGCAGTTCTTAAGACTTACACTGGACAAACTTGCCAACTACGTGAATAATTTCCCAGCCCCATCACCCCCATATAGAGAATAGTAAAGACTCTCCAAGTTTATTTCCTCATCCATGAAATGGGGTTAATAGTAATGCCTCCCTCGAAAGTAGTTATATTAAATGAGATAATGGATGCACGTAATCATTGTCCTTCTGAAAAAACAAACAAACCCAAATCCTCAAAATTTGGAGGCAGACAGGTGGCTCAATTGGTTAGAGCGGGAGCCTGGGCAACGGGGCTGCGGGTTCAATTCCCACACGGGCCAGCGAGCTGTGCCCTCCACAATTAGAATGAAGTCAATGATCTGCCACTCATCTCCCAGGTGGCCAGATGGCTCACGTTGGTTGGAGTGTGTCCCCTCAACCACAAGGTCGCCAGGTTCTACTCCCGCAAGGGGTGGTGGGCTGCACTCCCTGCAACTAACAACAGCAACTGGACCTGGAGCTGAGTTGTACCCTCCACAACTAACACTGAAAGGACAACAACTTGACTTGGAAAAAGTCCTGGAAGTGCACACTGTTCCCCAATAAAGTCCTTTTCCCTTCCCCCAATAAATCTTTAAAAAAATATTTTTTTCCCCCACTGCACCAAGGAACTCAGTCCAGGGCTCACAATCAGCCCAAGGACAGAGGGGGAGCCAAGAGCACAACCGGATGCCCATGAGAATGGCCCAATTTGGGCTCAGGGAAAATGTTCTGAGAAACGACCCTGGGACCCTCGGAAGGCGTCTGACATAAAGCTGCGGAAAGGGGTCTCGAGGTGAGGATGCCACAGAGGAGGCTTTACTTGTCCACCCCCATTTTTATGGCTCATTGGCCCGTCCTGGGCGGGGGGGGGGGGGGGGGGGAGCAAGAGCACAGACACATTTGGTAGGAAGTGAGAAAGGAAATTCTAGTTTGCTCAAGCGTGTGACTTGTATACGGAGGGCGGAGCACAGAAAGGGCGCTTCAGATATTGGCTGAGTCCTGTCAACTCCATCTCCCAGCTCACACAGGTAGAGCTGAGAGCGGGTAAGATTCTGAGCCGGTGATGAACCGAAGTCCAACAACAAACAAACCCCACCGCACCACACCGGAAGGCAGGGGAGCGCACAGCCCACTCCCCCCCTCCCCCGCGAAGTGGCCGCACCACAAATGACCAAGCACAGGGGAGGACAACCCCTTGTTTTCCCTATAGAGACATTACTTGCCACAACAACCCCTTTCCTTACGTTTTTCACTTTGCTTTACTTAGTTGCGATTAACTTAAGTCAAATATGCGCTTTCTGCCAAGCACAGTCCAGGATTCCCTACCCTCATCTTCCCTGCGCACCCCTCTTTCCGCTTTAGCTTCCGACCCGCCCCACTTGTCTCAGCCAACCCTCGCTAAGCCTCTGCGTTGACGTCACGAGTTTCTGGGTAGATCAGGAAACTTCCGACCAGGAGCGTCCTCGCGCGCCCCCGCTTGGCGCCGCCAAACGGTCTGAGCGCGTGGCGGTACCTGAGAACGCAGCCGGCGAGGCGGCGGAGCGGGCGGATAGGCTGAGCGACCTTAGGAGTGGCGGGAGCAACGAGGAGCGACCCTCAGTGAGGATTTAGGTTTTGTTTTGTTTGCATAGGATCATGCCGGTGTTTCCTCTTGGTTTTCCTGTCGAATCTATGGAGATCTGGCCTCATGGTGGACTTCGCCGCCTCACGCTTTAGAGGGCCCGAAGCCCTGAGGCGCACTCATTGAAGTATTTTTTTTTCACATTTTTTAAAATGTTTTAAACACCATCTGCCTTTAAAAGCCTCATGGCCTGTTGGGCTGAGAGCGTGAGAGCCACGTTGTGGACACGCTTAGTGAGGAAACGTTTTCCGAGCAAGAACTGGTCTTACACTTTGAATCCAAACGGTGGACACAGGTCGTCTTACAAATATTTGTCAGTATTTTATCTAGTTCGTTCACTCGTTGATTCCTTCCTTCCTTCGTTAATTCATTCAAAGTTGTTGAACACCTAAAACCGTTCTGGGTGCTTGGGATCCATCCGTGAAAAAACCAAAGGGCCCCGCCCTCATGGGCTGACAGGGAGGGAGGCAGACAGTAGTAACAGGCCCGGGAAGTAAATGAGAGTGTGGTGGAGGGAGAAGCGCGTGCTATGGGCGTAGAAAGCAGTAGCATCGATTAAGGGTGTGCTGTGGTGCAGAGGGGCACCCAGGGTTGAAAAGAAGGTGGTCATGGCTGGCCTCATTGCAAAGCTACATGGAACTGGGTGAAGGAGTATTCGGGGAGGAGGAGGCGAATTCCAGGCAGAGGGAAGAGATAGTGCAAAGGCTGGATGTGACTCAGGTGTGTCTAAGAAACTGCAAGACGCCCTGGAATATAAATGGATGGTGAGAATCCCAGACTTGGAAAGGAAGTCAAGGTCATGCTACACGGCCATCTCAGTGTTTGTGGCCCTCCCCTCCCTGTCGACCCGAGGCTCCCTGCAACCCTTTAGTGGCTGGAGCACAGGTCTAGAAATTCAGACAGTGTACACCTTATATTTGGGATATTATCTACAGAGTAAGCAAAAGGAATTTGTTTTCTATAAGGGTTGCTGCTGTCTTTTTTCCTTAAGAAAATGGATATAAAATTTCATGTTTTAGTACCTGATCATAACATGCCACGTGAAAACAAGGATGAAATATTAGAGCTGTGGGAAAATGGGGTTGGGGGGAACACATGAAATAACAGAGAACAAAGTATGTGTCAGTACATAAGTACGAAAACAAAATGGACCCCGCCCTCGAATTTTTGTATCTGTTTGTGGGGCATGGACATATACTAGTGGCAACCACAAGGGAAAACCCACTAGCTAGGCTTATAGTGATCAGAGGTGGGAAGTCTTTTCTTAGCTAAGGCTCTAGGAGCAGAACATAATCTATGAGATTAATTCACAGCAAGATCAGGCTTTGCAGAGAAAGGTAACATCAGCAAGCTCAGGAGAGAGGAATAAAATAGAAAGAGCTCGTAGCTTAACCTCTATTCCGAATTGTTTGTGACACTGTGGCCCCATCAATGCACACATAGTCTGGACTCATTGACTATAAAGAAGCAGTGGAGTACTAAGCATTGCTCGGCAGTCAGGATGCCTGGGTCTGAATTCTGGCTTTACCTCTTAATTAGTTGTGTGATTTGGGGTAAGTTACTTTACCTCTCTTGGGCTCCATCTCCTCATCTGTAAATGTAGGAATAATCATTGGATTGCGGTGAGATAAACTAAAGCACTCAGCCCAGTGCCTGGAACATAGTATATGTTTACTAAATGTTAGAAATTATTAGACAGATGTGATTGAGAAAGTGTCATTGAAATGAGATATATATCAGTAGTGAGTGCCTAGCTTGGAGTAGGTGTTATGAAGAGAGCAGTTTATCTCAAGGAATTCAAAAGTTAATTGGGATTCTACAATGGATGAGTTAATGTGACTGATATTTTTTAAAATACTGTACAGCTAAATGAGTGTTATACATGCCCTTAAAACAGTGGGAAGGCCATTTTCCTTCACCCTTTCCATGCCACTTTCAAAATAATATTAGATATGAACAATTGATATTTTCTAAATCTTATGTAAAATGTGAAAAAAATACTTCAAACACTGCTATTTTTATTGATCTGTAACATACATTTTTAAAACCAATATGTTTAACTATGCGAACACAGCCTCTAGCCCCCATTTCCAACCAGACTGAGACCCCCCTAAACATCTGGATAGAAATTCTAATATACATAGTTTCAGAAATTACGCTTGGCATAAAGTGAGGTAGAGATACTGTGATTAAGTGAGGGATTGTGAATTGGACAGGGTTAATCAAGAAACCTTTCTTAGAAGATGTTAGCTTGAATGAGGTTTTGAAACAAAAATCTTGGTATGGATTGGTGGAGAAAGGAGAAGTGGACACTTTAGATTTAACTTAGCCAAAGTTATAGTCCAAAGGTTGCTTGGTGAACATGGAGGCACATCTGAAAGAGATGGATTATTTTGAGGGTTATTTCATAGAGGTCTTGAAGACAGAGGCCTGATGAAACACTTCTCCCTTATATCAGAGGATAGGACTCTAATGACCACATTTTCTAGAGTCAGGGTCACTGTCCACTGGACAGTGCTAGATAAACACTGCCAAATATCATTTCTCTAGACCTCGTTTTTCATGTTTCCATGCTAACAGCTTTCTTCTATTGACTCAGCTAGAGGCAAACATGTAAATAGATACCTGTTTCCCCGAAAATAAGATGTAGCCGGACAATCAGCTCTAATGCGTCTTTTGGAGCAAAAATTAATACAAGACTCGGTCTTATTTTACTATAAGACCTGGTTTTATATAATATAATATAACATAATATAATATAACATAACATAATATAATATAAAATATAATACCAGGTCTTATATTAATTTTTGCTCCAAAAGACACATTAGAGCTGATTGTCCGGCTACGTCTTATTTTCAGGGAAACACGGCAAGTGCAATACAAGCTTGTACAGGAGTCTCAATCTAATATCCCCTATTATTTTCCTGTGTCTTTTTGACAGGACTTTCACTTAATTTAATATCTCCTACTATTTTCCTTTGTCTTTTTGCTATACACATAAAGCAAAGTGAAATAAACAGAAGCAAGAAGTTATTTGGGTACCGCCCACAGCACTGACACTGCTCAATTTCTCCAGACTTTGTGAGAGGTTTCAGGAAAGGGGCTGACTTTTAACAATATCAAAGAAAGAATTTTCTATATATTTTTGTCACTTTCTCCAGCATTTTTGTCTCCTTTCTTTCTCTCTAGCTTTTGGCCCTTCTCATAATGATGAAAATGCTCCTGTTTGGTGTCTGGGCCCTGCTGGCTTTGATCCTTTGCCCAGGTGAGTCTATTTGGGAAAGTTTCTTTAGTCAGTATGTGCCAGGGTACAGGTGGCTGGGCAATGAGGAAGGGGAAAGAAGTCCTGAGTAGGGTGACACTTTCGTATTCACTCATCTGGACCCTTGGGAGGACTTCCTATTTCTTGGATCACTAGGACGCAGAATCTAGGTGTCTCTGGCCATATTGGGATAGCCCAAATAAGGGACAGGATAATAGACCATCAGAGAAAACTCTCCTTAAGAAATATATATACCTTCTCTGCTTGGCTCTCTGCTGCCCAGGACTGTCCTTTTGCTGCTCTTGAGAATATTTTTTACTTCTTTGTTGCCACCCTTTGTGTCACAAATTGGATTTTAATAGAACAGAGCCCATAGCTCAGAGGAGTGAGTTCTCTAAATGCAAGAAAGGAACTGGAGCCTTGGTGGGTAACATTGCGACAAGAGTGTGCATTCCCAGAGGGGACGGCTATTTGGGAGATGAAGGAGATGGTGGACTTGGAGTAGGTAAAGGGGACCTACAGGGAAGCTTTCCTGAGACTGTGCTCCTTACCTACATCGAGCATCTCAAATCTACCTGAGAAAGATGTCTCTCTCACTGCACCTGAGAAGATTTCCCTAACAGACTAAACTCTTAAGTATCTAAAAACATCTGTTAACTTACCACCAAAGCAAAATGGAAGTCGCACTTTGTGAAGAGGTGAAAAGTTCCATGGGAATTGAGTAACCCTGAGAGTCACTTTTAGATTAGTGGTTCTCGTAATTTAGTATGCATAAGGGTCATCAGGAGGGCTTGTTTTGTTCACTTGGATATTTCCAGGTCCCACCTTCACAAGTTCTTAATCATTCAGTCTGAAGTGGAGCTAGAATTTGCAGCTGTACAAGCATTCCAGGTGGTTCTGGTGACAGTACTCCTTGGGCCATAATTTGAGAGAAACACTGCTTTGAAGTACAAGTAACAAAACTCTTTTTCTTAGGGGTCTACCATGAGGGCCCTCAGCAGCCAATCCTAGGAGTTTCCAAGATTTCTGGAAGTTTAAGAAGGGAATGAATGGTTTCCTAGGAATAACGTTTAGCAATTCCATAGTTTCCACAGTGACACTAATGGAGAAATCAGATCCCAAGAAAGGTGGTGAATGGAGGGAATGGTGATGGAATCAGAGTTCTAACTTGTTCATCAGGGTATTTTTTCTTGTCTACTCCCCTGTACCTTTTCATTCAGGGTAGGTTTCCTAGTCTCTAACCTATAACTAGATAAATAGGCTCTGTATTTTGTTTGCGTCTTGTGGTCCTCACCAGAGTCTCTGGCATATGTGGTTGATCATTTCAGGAGCCACAGAAGAGCTCTTTGAGGTTTCTGTTTGGCCAGATCAGGCCCTGGTAAAGTTTGGACAGTCCCTAATGGTCAACTGCAGCACTACCTGTCCAGACCCAGGACCTAGTGGGATTGAGACTTTCTTAAAGAAAACCCAGGTGGGCAAAGGGCCTCGGTGGAAGCAGTTTCTCCTGGAGGATATCACAGAGAGTTCCATCCTGCAGTGCTTCTTCTCTTGCGCCGGGATCCAGAAGGACACAAGCCTGGGCATCACCATGTATCGTGAGTGGGGCTGAGGGTTGGGGAGGAAGAGAAGAACTGGGGAACATGACTAGGTCTCATTTAGGGAAAAATTAGAGACTTCTTTTAGGGGAGAGAATTAGGGCCCTTAATGAAGATTATTATTTTTCCATCATACTATAGGAATTCTAAAGCCAATTGTTTTTATTTCCCTTTGGTGTAGGCTTTTAAATTA
Organism: Rhinolophus sinicus; assembly: GCF_057876585.1. NCBI lineage: Eukaryota > Metazoa > Chordata > Mammalia > Chiroptera > Rhinolophidae > Rhinolophus > Rhinolophus sinicus. The sequence continues at coordinate 44,933,197 of NC_142512.1, forward strand.
GGAGTGTACCATTGAGGGCATCGAGGCATCTGTGCTTGAGAATATGTTCAAATACAGGAGGCATATGCTAATAATGTTGACTTATAAATGATCAAAAAACATGTAAAATTAGTGCTGAATTTTTGCCACAAATTCTTAGAATAAATAGTGGATGGAGAAAGGAGGGTCTTTGTAGGCTGGAGTAGTTGAAGAAGTTTTCGTGGAAGAGGAGGCTCTTGAGCTTCACCCCTGCAGAATGGGCAGGATTTGAAGTCATGGGGATGGGCGGGAAGAGTCTTTCAGATGGGCAAATAGCATTGGCAAAGGTAGGCTTTAAGAATAAGTGTGATCCCTGTGGGGGTAAGAATGTGGTTAACTAGGATATAGTTTTGTGTGATGCTAAAGAGCTCCTCAGAAGCTGCTCACACCTCCTTTAAGAGATAACAGTGCTCCAGAATGGCAGCAACAGTCAAAGCAAGGGACCTCCCCTCAGCAGTCACATTTCTTGGCTATGGCTTTAGCCACCTTTGATGGGCAGAAGAAGAACCAGAAGGCTAACTTGTCCCATCTAGGACAGAGGTGGCAGAAGGCTGACACTGTTGATCAGATGGTTTAAGTCACCTTCTATCACAGGCTTCCTGTCCTATCCCATTTCTTTCTGGAGAGGTGCAGAGGCTTCTCTCTTCAAACCCGCCTTTTTGTCTTAAAGAGCCACCAGAGCAGGTGACCCTGGAGCTGCAGCCTGCATGGGTGGCCATGGATGAAGTCTTTACAGTGAAGTGCTATGTGCCCCGTGTAGCACCCCTGGAGAACCTCACCCTTACCCTCCTCCAGGGTAACCAAGAACTACATAGAAAGAACTTTATGAGCCTGGCTGAGGCCTCCCAAAGAGCCGAGGTCACCATCAGGGTCAAAGCGCAAAGGGAGGACGACAGGTGCAATTTCTCCTGCCGTGCAGAGCTGGACTTGAGTTCACGTGGAGGCGAGCTCTTTCACTCCAGTTCAGCCATCAAGGTGCTCCGGAGCTTTGGTGAGTCAGAACTCAGGTATGGAAGCAAACCTGAGGCTCATTTTCCTCATTTTACCTTGGCCTTCAAGACTGAGGTCCCACAGGGTTTGGGATGAGAGTGTGAGGAAAACTGAGCTCCACCTCTTGGGCTTTAAACTCACCCTGGGGCACAGAGAGCTTTTTGCCCCACTCCCTTCCTACATTGTGGGGTCCTACACAACATGATTTATCATAGCTTTTCTCCTTTTTTTCCTTTTCCTCATTTCTTGGCAGAATTCTCTCAGCGCCCGCAAATCCAGGTCCCTCCACTTTTGGAGGTTGGGATGGCAGAGACTGTGAGCTGTGAGGTGGCTAGGGTGTTCCCAGCCAAAGAGGTAATGTTCCACATGTTCCTGGGAGACCAGGAGCTGAGCCCCTTTCTCTTCTGGGAAGAAGACACAGCATGGGCCAACGCTACTGTTCGGGCCATGGAGACTGGGGACCAGGAGCTGTCCTGCCTCGTATCTCTGGGTCCGATGGAACAGAAAACAAGAGAACCAGTGCATGTCTACAGTGAGTTACCAGCCTCTTCCCTTCCCCATGAGGGTTCTCTGCCATTGAAAACTCCCACAGTACAGCCTTGGGGATATGACTGCAAACATCCCTGCTACCTTTACTAGGCACACTCTCCAGTGAACAGTAGTCCTCAGCTTGCTCTGATAAGTGCAGGCAGGTTGGAGACACGCATTGACACAGTAGTTCTCTCCAGCCTTCACCCTGTTTCCCTAGGCCATCCTACTTAGACAGCGAATGTGGATCCTTGAACTTGTTTCTAGAAACAATTATTGGAGCTGAGGAAGAAATCTATAAGGTGAAAAGACATCTTGCTACCCTTGCTGCAGAAACAGCCAAGTGAGGGCATACTGCATTTGTTGTAGGAGAAGCTCTCAAATTTCCAAACCACCTCGTTGCTGCTGCCATTCCGCACAGAAGCAGTCATGGTATCCATAGTCTTTCCCCTGGTGCCTGCTCACCCAGGGGATGCCAGTAGCAAGAGCACAGGAGTGCCTGCCAGTTTGAGAAATATGTTTGCTTCTCCTTTTCCTTTCCTTATAGGCTTCCCTCCACCAATCCTGGAGATCGAAGAATTATACCCATTTGCAGGGACAGACATTAATGTGACCTGCACAGGGCATGTGTTAACATCACCCAGCCCTACTCTTTGGCTTCAGGGAGTCCCAGACCTCCCTGCCCCTGGGGAGCCTGCCTGGCTTTTACTTACCACCAGGGAGGAAGATGATGGTCGAAATTTCTCCTGTGAGGCTTCTTTGGAGGTTCAGGGTCAGCGGTTCATCAAAACCACTACGATCCAGCTCCATGTCTTATGTGAGTATAGGCCTGATCTTTCCTGTCAAAACAAATTATTAGTCTCCCATTTCTAGAGGTCTTGGCCAGCAGCTTTATTATTAGAGTTGCCACATTTTTCTCATTAAAATAAAGTCAAGAGAAAAAGTAAAATTAAAGCTCTCCAAGCTTACCTTACACCCAGCAAAGTGAGTGGGAAGAAACATTAAGGGAAACTGGGAACAGAAAAGAGAAAGTGGTTAAAGTGATCAGGCAATATTAGTTGAGGGCCAATGGCTGAGAACATAGGAAGTGATAGTTGAAGTTTATGCTGAGGGAGGAAATTTCCACATAAAAATGTATATTTTCAAAAGTAGAAAAATCCCCATCTCTGGGTTCACCACTACCCCTGTCCTCACTCCCTGAGAAGCAAAGATGGGAAGCAGGGGCCCCAGAGCGACCCCTGATAGAGCGGCCTGGATGATTTAGTCAGAATCCAGTAAAATGCCCTATGCTACATCCCAGACAGACTCCATGCTCCTAGGGAAGGGAGGAGAGAAGTGGCTCAAAGCAGGGGACTGATGATCCTCCCCGGGAAAGCTGCTGGATGGAGGGGACACAGCATTTGGATTAGGGGAGGGAGAGGTGAACATGACAGTGAGGAGGGGATGTGGCACCCTGAGCTCTGTCCCTTCCGAACTCGAACTCGCTTCCAGATAAGCCACGGTTAGAGGAATCTGGTTGCCCTGGCAACCAGACCTGGGTGGAAGGGACGGAGCAGATGCTTGCCTGCATCCCAAAGGGAAACCCTACTCCATCGTTGGTGTGTACCTGGAATGGAGTGATCTTCGACCTTGAAGTACCACAGAAGGCCACCCAGAACCACACTGGAATCTACTGCTGCACAGCCACTAACCAGCTGGGCTCTGTCAGCAAAGACATTACTCTCATTGTTCAAGGTGACTGTGCCTCACTTGCTGCCAGGCCCAGGACGGAAATCCCCCAGGGGTTTGGGATTCTTCTCCCAACATGGAAAGAAGAAAGATTTCAGTGGGCTGGGGAGGGTGAGACTGAGAAGTGGGCTTGGGGGCTGCGGTGGGGTGATTTTCTTGCCCTAGAACCCTCCCAATGCTCTGTCTTCTGTACTTGGGCAGGACTGGATGAAGGAAACAGCTCCACCATCTTCATCATCATCATTGTGGCCTTGGGAGTGGGTGTAATCACCATAGCACTATATTGGAACTATCGGCCCTGCAAGCTAGAGAGGAGGAAATTGCCCTCTAGGCAGAAAGAGAAGGACAAAGAGGAGGAAAGCCAGTTTGCTGTTGGACAAGCCGAAAAATGGAACGCACACGGTTGTTAAATAGAGATGGCTATTTGGTTGGAGGTGCCCTCTACTACTGGGGTTCACTTCAGGGAGTAAAGGGGTAGCAGGGAAAGGAAGAGACATTATCCTTTATGTTGTGCAGTCCCATAAAATAAGTGTTTCAGGCCCCCTCTGTCCCTTGTATCCAATCCATCCACAAGCTGTACTCCGAGTTCTCTCTAGTCACTAGGAATTTCAGTCTCAGTGTTTAGCTAGAGAAGGCCTCTTCTCCTGGCTCTACGCTTCATCAATCGACTGTTAGATTAAAAAAATAAGACGCTGCCCTTGCCTCATCATCCCCATTACCACTGCCCTTTGCTCCCAAACATCAGACTGAAGAGAGAAATGTCTCAGAAATGCAGCTCATTTCTCATGGTTTCCTCGTGACTAGGTGGGAACCAATTTCTTAGTCCAGAGACAGGACTTTGAAGAGAGTGAGTACCAAACAAAAGGGACAGGAATCGGAACCCTGTTTCTGTCTACCCATTTCCCTGCTCCCCTAATCTGGGGGTCTGGAATGCCTGCTCCCAGACCCAAGCTTGATGACATCATTGAGAGTTAGTGGCTGGTTAGATTTCAACTTACCATCTAGTGTGTGCGTTGGAGGAGAATAAAAAGCATAAGAAATTTCACATTGGGTCAGACAGGCAGCTTACCTAGCCCACTGTTCTGCCCTTGAAGTGGAAGTTAGAGTTCTTCCATGAAATTGGCCTCATAGGTTAAGGGCTCCAAACATCTCCCTGAATTCCTTCTCATAATCCATTATAATCATCTCTGAGTTCACATTCGACATATTAGTTGTTTTGTTTTTACCTATACAGGCTCTTATGGTAGAGTTCCAATGTTTATTCTTCCTTTCCATAAATAAATATGTATTCTCATATATCTGCAAACTTATTTAAGCTTCAGGAGGATTCCTCCTGTGACAATGTTCACTGCGTGATTTCATGATTCAGCTTCCCTTTCTGTTCTTTGGAAAGAGAAGATATGAGGAATCAAAAGCAGATCTTTTCTCCCAAATCAGTCACATATGGGTTACTGAAATGGTGGATATGGTAAAAATAAAAGCGATTTTATAATTTCTCAAAGTATTCCTCATCTTTGTCTTTGTTGAAAGCTTGTATTAAGCCACATGGTTGCACTTTGAATACAATTTCTAAGAAAAGAATGTCAAGTTGGTAGCGTAAACAACCAGCCTGGGGCAGGTGGTACATTAGCTCAGGCCAGCAGCCTGTTGGACGTGCCCTCAAAACTACAGTCCAGACTTCCAGATAAAGAGAGGTCCACAGAATTCCAAACTGCAGACACTCGCTAGAACACAGCATCAGGCATCAAGGGAAAAAATTTCTCCTTCCCAGAACTTCCCTGAGTCAGGATTATGGATTAGGTATAAAAATAACCCTTTGGTTTCAACACACACAAGGCAGTGGGGAGAGAGTCAATGGTGGACAAAACACAGTCCCTGCCTCCTACAAGCTTGCAGTCTACGAGGGAAGCTAGAGCAAGTCAACAGGAAATTACAGTTGCCCCTTAACTCCTCTGAGTGGGAAAGCACAGGTTGGTGTGAGAATGCCTAACTCAGGATCAAGAAAGGCTTCCTGGAAGGAGACTGGAAATAACATTGTTTCATTTTGCAAAAAACGCATCCCCCCAAAATAACCTTTCCAGCCTCAAATTTTCCACTAAATATAGTAGCCACTGCTGTCTCATTGTATAATATAAATTGCTTTTCTGAATTAAGCACTTGGAGAAATAAATTAGGAAGCCGATTTAAGAGAGAAGAGTACAGAGCAGTCTGATCCAGTTACCTCCAGTCATTTCCGTGTCTTAGGATCAGCAGCCGCAGGTCTGGAATTAGTGTGCAAACCCCACTTCGGGGCCCCGTGCCCTGAAGCACAGTGAATCCTAAACAGGAGGGAGGATGGGTGTCATTAGGACTTCCTGGTTCCACCATGGAGAGCCTGGAGGCTTAGCCTTCTCCTGCCTTTGCTTCTCACTGCCACATGGTGTCACTGTTGACAGAGTGTCCTACACAGTCCATTGAACTCGGGGGTTGGCAGATCCGCGTTCTGGGTCGGCTGCCATGGATCTTTCAGGAGCTTGATCCGCTTCCTCAGGTCTTGGTCCAGCTAGGAGTGGCTTCTTTGCATGGGTTTCCAGGGTTACAGTTCTTCGAGCTCAGTACTTTAGATCAGCTGCCCAGCAAGGCTCTTCAGATTTGAGTAGGCTCCTCCCCACGTAGACTTGAAAATTCTGTTCCCTTTCTGTCCCCAAGGATCCACACAACCAGGGGTCCAATGGCCCCTCCTAGTCAATTCTTAAAACACAAAGGGCTTCATTACATCTCTTTTCCAGAATAACAGAGCTGGTCTCTGCCTACTCTCTCTCCTAAGGGTAGCTGCTTTGTCTCCAGGGAGTCCCACATCCAAAAAGGTTTGGATTATGCTCTTTTTCTGAACAGTAGAGCAAACAGCTCACACTTCACTGCAGCGACCCTGATTATCTTCAGGAGAAGAGCTGCCTTTAATACTCCAAAAATTTACCCTCTTAAGAAAGTCAAGGTGACCAGCCCGGTGGCTCAGGCGGTTGGAGCTCCGTGCTCCTAACTCCAAAGGCTTCCGGTTCGATTCCCACATGGACCAGTGGGCTCTCAACCACAAGGTTGCCAGTTCAATTCCTTGACTCATGCAAGGGATGGTGGGCTGCGCCCCCTGCAACTAACAACGGCAACTGGACCTGGAGCTGAGCTGCGCCCTCCACCACTAAGATTGAAAGGACAACTTGACTTGGAAAAAGTACTGGAAATACACACTGTTCCCCAGTAAAGTCCTGTTCCCCTTCCCCAATTAAATCGTTAAAGAAAAAAGAAAAAAAGGTAACTTTCCAGTGTCTTTATTTTTAGGCCTGAGGAAAAAATAACTTGAATCATTAGTGGGGCTTCTTACTGTGGGAATTATAATTGTATTTACCTATTATAGGATTATAGTTAGAAAGACATAGTATTTGTAAAAACACTAGCATGGTGTTGTATACATGAGTTCACAAGTATTAGTTTTTATTATTACACTAACAGTGCCGGTGGTAATCGCATCCATAATTCTGACAAGCTCAAGGCAACAGTCAGAAAGCCATGGTAATCATTGACGGCCATCCAAAGACATATATACCATGGACACTGTCTTTCTCTTTTTCATTCTGCTCTCTCTTCCTCCTTTTCTTTTTCTTTTCTTTCGTCTACTTTGCCTTTTTTTTTGTTCCTTAAGATTCAGGACTACTAGTAGGATGACCAATTGTTCCAGTGTGCCTTGAGCTGAGGGGTTCTGGAACATGGGACTTACAGCACTAAAACTTGGAAAGTCTCTTGCAAACCGGCAGGAGTTGGTGACGCTAATACTGGTATCACTCAAAGTGTTTCTCAGCGTGTGTGTGTGTGTGTGTGTGTGTGTGTGTGTGTGTGTGTGTGTGTAGTGCAGGGGTGCAGGGGGAGTAGGTACAGGGGAGTAGGGGGAGTGAATTTAAAAAACTGCAAGGCCAAGTGTCATGTTTGCTTGACCCAGAAGCCTAGGTCTTGTCATTCTGAGGAGGACTTGTGTAGAAAGGGAAAATGTATAAAAGAAACAAAAGTCACTATGTGTGCTTCAGCAGTGCTGATGGAGGAAATTCAGAAGTGGTCATTTTAGGTGAGAGTAAATTAAAAAGGTTACACGGAGTCAGAAAAACATTATTCCAGGGGTCTAAGATTGCTTGAGCTCTGCCAGTTGAAACCTTTCTCATGCAAATCTCACTAATCTTACCGTCAGGAAGATTTTGCAGGAGAAAAATACTTTGAAAAAATTTTAAATTGTGGTAAAATAAACATAACATAAAATTTACCATCTTAAATGCTTTAAGGCTGTAGTTCAGTAATGTCAAGTACATTCACATTGTTATGCAACCAATCTCCAGAACTCTTTTCATTTTGCAAAACTGAAACTCTGAACCCGCTAAACAACTCCCCATTCCCCCTGCACCCACCCCCACCCAGCCCCTGGTAACCACCATTCTACTTTCTGTCTCTAAATTTGACTACTCTAAGTACCTCACATAAAAGACATCACACAGTTGTTGCCTTCTTGTTACTGGCTTATTAGAAAACAATTAATGACTGGTTAGAAACAGGGAGAGCCCAAACTGGCCAGGTCTTTCATCTCCTTTGGCCCCTTTTTACCAATAGCTGTGACACGTGTATCTCATCTTTGTGGTCCCTAACTCCGTAGTAGTTCTCAACCTGGTTTGCACTTTAGACTCACCTAGGGAGCTTTGAAAAACACTCTTGCTGGATCCTTTCACCAGACCAATTAAATCAGAATCACAGGAAGCGGAGGCTACTACCGTAAGAGTTGTTGAGAAAACATCCCAGGTGTTTCTAATTTGCAGTGGGGGTTGCCATCCACCGCCTAATTGAGGGCCTGAAAGATGAGATGATATTTGTCACATCGAAGAGTTTAGGGTAGATGGTCTTTAAGGTCTTTTTAAATTCTAAAATTTTGCAAAATCAACTAGCATCCTTGGAATTCTCAACCAGCAGGGGTCGACTTGATTCAGCTAGACCCAGAAGGAGCTGAACTGACACTCTCTGGAGTGTGGGTCCCCCTGCAGTCAACTGCTGCCATGACAACCCCACTTAAGAATCCTCTTACTAATAGCTATTAACACCTCTGTAAGCACCCCTCTCCTGCCACATTCATTCAATAAATACTTAAGATGGCTCACATTTCCTTTTGAAACACTTATTCGAGCCAAGAGATATAATTATATTTGTGCTAATTATAACTACATCAACTTAAGACCATGAGATTGCCAAATAAGTCTAAAGCCAAATGAAGGATATTACAGGGATATTGATTTCCGCTTAATGTAAGAAATGCTTCCCTGAAATCAGAGCGGTTTAGTAGCGTGAGTTAAAATAGCGATTCCCTTGACGCTAGTCCCACACAAGTGAATAGCATCTATAAGGGGTGACATAGAGTAAGATTCCTAAATCAGAAGGAATTAGAATGACCTATGAGGCCCTTCTAACTCCAAAACTCCAAGACTTTAAAGTCAGACAATAAAAGAATGATCTAAGGCAGACAAATTGTTTCTGAGCTAAGAAATGGAGCTCTAGGGTTCTGATTATTCCAACTTTCAACCACCCCAAGAACTTAGGTTACTAAATGTAAAATATCTAAAATAAATACAGGTGGGTCCTGTGTCAAAGATAATTCATTATAGCAGATAAAAATCTGAACTTTGCAGGAAGATTAATGAGTAAGTTGATCATTTGTGTTGCAAAAGAATTACTGACTTTGTAAAATCTTGTTTGGGTAATACAGTTACTTTGAGGATCTAAGTATTGATTCACTTAGCCCAGGTGCTTAGGTGCCCTTTTAAGTTCACTAGGAAATTAAAAATAAATAAATATTGGAGATGCCATTAGGAAAAGAGAATATATTTAATACTAAGTATTTAAAAATTCCATCAGAAAACATGGAACACCCCAAAATTCAATGCAAAACAGCGACAATTTCTTGAGTGCTGTAATGTGTCAACCACTTCAGAAATGTTTCATTTAATTCTCACATAAGCCTTGTAAGGCAATTTATTATTATCTCCATTTTATAGGTGAGGAAACTGGTTCTCAGGGAGGTTAAATAATCTATTTATGAGCATGAATTCAAATCCAAGTCTCTCTGATTCTTTCCCTTATATCAGGTTATCCTAATCCACTGTTCTTAGAACAAATTGCTCACTGACTGCTTGAAGACCGTATGTGTTTGGCTTAATTTTTCCCCTTAAAATGTTTTCAATGTGAATTAATTGCCAACGTTTAAAAACTAGATTTCACATTAAGGTTCGGACATCCTACCTGTCTTAAAGAGTCAGAAGGCCTGGCAGCTGGGTCCTGCAGTCCTGAATGACAAGCCTGGATAGGCCCCGTCTTAGCAGAGGCCTGAGTACTTTAGGTGGCTCTGGTCCCCACCCTTCAGTGTTATACCCGGGACAGAGAGACTGGGCATCAGTTCCGATTTATCCCTTCACAGTCAGCCGTCATTACTTATGTAATTATCCACCTGGCACCTGTAATTATCTACCTGGCGCTGAATTGGCAATCCCCAATTTAGAATCTTCTCTTCACTTCCCTTGCCTCATTTCAGATCCCAAAACAATTCTGGTTCTGTTTGTCCCAAAGCCATTTTGCCTTGTTCCCATTTCCTAAGGGTAGTTGGGCCTAATGTGTATTCACCTTAAAATTTCTGCACAAAAGTAATTCTATGATTTCTCTCATTGTTTTCGCACATGTTGGGGCATTTTGCTCCTGTACTTCATCGTTGCTTTGCTTTCATTTCTTCCCATTCTTGGGGCCTGGGTTTGGTGTCGTGGTGCTGGAACAGGTGGCGAGAAATGCCTCCAAATACTTTCCAGGGGTGGCTGACCTATAACTGTCCAGCAAGCTGGGACCACGGACCTAAGGAGTGAACTTGGTGTGTGACAGAGAGGAGTGAATATGTCAGCCTCTTTCCACTCAGGAAGAACCGGGTCAGTTATCGGCCAGTGGCCTGGTTCCCAAGAGACCCCACAGGATCCCTGCAGGTTGTCTTCCCACCTGTCCCTCGCCCCATACGCAGCAGCCCTACCCACTTCATAATAGAATGACACCTACTCCGACAATACGATGCAATTTTATTTTATTAGGAAAGGATGGTGGGCACTGGAGAGGCACTTTCCAGGGTCAGGGGAGGCCCTGGGGAGGGGTAACAGAGATGCCCAGCAGCTAGAAGGCACAGCTGCTTTCCACGAAGCGGCGACACTTCATGACCCGCAGGTACGTCTCAGCCTTGTGCAGGTCCTTCTTGAAGCAGGAGAGCAGCCCGTAGTTCTTGAGCAGTGCATCGTCACTACGCAAGTTGGTGTCAAACTTGTCATAGGTTTGCTTGAGGATCTGCCCAGCCCGGGGGCTGCCATCTTCCAGCTCCTGCAAAAGGGATGGAGAGAAAGAGACTCAGTCCTTGCAAGTTGCTCCCTCCTTTCCCCTCCATTCCTTCATTCGCCCCACCCCCACCCCCCCAGGGCTTAGAGAAAGGTGTGGAGGATTCTAAATAGGAAATGAGGAGTAAGATTTCTCCTGGGTCAAGGCTGGACTGCTACAAAGAAAGCGGCAGTATCTCTCTTCTCCGGCCCATGTAAGCCCCCCACCCTTCAGCTAAGCCAGCTGGGCCTCCAGGCCCAGGAGAAGGGCAGGCCCCTCCCCCAGGTTCGGGGACCCACAGTGCCATCCCCACCCGCATCAGAGCTTGGATGCCTTCCTCCAGGTCCTTCAGCTTCTCATAGACACGATCTGAAGTGCTGAACACCAGGCTGTTGGTGAAGACCCTGCTGAGGAACTGCACAGGCCCAAGCCATGACTGGATGAGCAGCAGCGAGAAGCGAAGCAGCTCCATGTCCTGTGGGGAGGGGATGGATGGTGGGTACCCAGCAGCCTGCCCTCAGGCCTTTCCCTGCCATCCCACCCACTGCTACCCTCCGCCCCCTCGTGGTGAAGGCAACCCAGGGCCCTGGTGCAGGCAGGCTTGCCCAGGCTCCTGGCCAAAGAAGGGGCAACCTTAGGAAGAGGGAGGCCTCTTTTCCTTGGCTGGGCCGTGACAGCCACTCACGGATCTCTGCTGGGCCTCGTCCTTGCCGGTGGGGGCTGGAATGGTCTCTGAGAAGCAGTAGGCAGCCTGGGCGTTCTGGATGGAATATCTCTGTCCCTCTGGGATATACGTGCGTTCCTGGGAGACAGAACGCCCGTCCAGCTCTAAGCCAGTGCACAGTTCTCACCACTGCTTTATTCGGAACCCTCCCCAGTTCATGCTCACCTGACAGCATCTTCACTTGGATAAAATTACCCTGAACTCATCAGTTTCTTCCTGTTATGGCCCCCTTCCTGCCACCCCCACCAGCACCCATTCCCGGGGAGCTTACAAACTCTTTGTAGGTGTCAGCAGCTAGTTGGTGCAGGTGCTGGGCTCTCAGCACCGCGTTGGCGAACAGGCTGGACAAGGGCATGTTGGGAAAGGCGTCTACCTCCTGAGGCCAGGGCAGGCAGAGCAGGGTGAAAGCCAGGAGCACAGAGGTCCGAGGGCCTAGAGCGAGACATGGAGGTTGAGGCAGGGGCCCAGAGAGCTGGAGGCCTGGGTCTCCTGCCCACCCTCTCCCTGCCCCAGGAGCATTTCCTTCCTCCTCCCCTTCCCCCAGGGACTGAGAGCGTTTAAACTTGGCCAGGTGTCTGGGCGTAGATGTCTATGATCGTATTCAGAAGTCCCAAAGCCCAGGGTTAGTGCCCCCATCCATCCGCAGGGTCCCCATGTTCCCCCTCAGTACACACCAAGACCAAGGGGATTTTCGGAGCTCCTACCTGCAGCCATGTCAGCTGGGTGAGCTGTCGTCAGGTCCCTGAGCAGTTTGGGGAGCTGGGTCCTAGGATCCTGGAATTGGTCCCAGGCGGGCCCTTCTTATACCCTGGCCCCTTCGCTCTCCCCTCTGCCCTACCTATTTTCTCTGTACATTTATGCATGGGGCTACTGACGGGCCTCTACTGATGGATAATTTAGAACCTCCTCCCACTCATCCTGTTCCCGCTCCTCTCCTGGGGTCATGTCCCCCACGTTTGTCATCTTCCCCTCTCTACCGTCACTAGCCCTGTGAGGGTGGCACACACAGGGTCTTGGCTAGAGAGACCACCCAATCTGTCCTCTTTTTAAGGGAGAGGCGGCAGAAAGGAGCAATCTGAGTCCACACACATGCTGGCAGGATATCACCGTGGAGTTGTCCACCAGGGTGAGGCGGACACAACCTGGTCTCCAAACGGGGGGCTGTGTCAGGATGGCTGTGCCTTGAGCGCTGTGCTAATCCCTTCCTTACTCTAATAACACTTCCCGCCTCCTTGCATCACGCCCTTCCACTCACTAGAGAGAACGTGTGTTGGAAAAGGGGGCTGAGGCAGCAATAGATTCTGGCATTTCTGGGCACAGTTCAGCCCCAGATTCTATCTTCACACTCTATCACCATCCTCAGGCCACTCCCCACCTGGTCTGGCCTCAGACCGCTGGATGCCATGCTAATTCTGACCTCTAGAGGGCACAAGCCCCACACAGTGCCTTCCCATTTCCCTTAGCGTTGGGGTTCCCCCAAGGGTGGACAAAAACTTGAGGTTGGACCTGCACAGAGATGAAAACTAAGAAGCAGAAATCCCGGGAACACAGATGCCACAAGTGCTTCCGTCTGCAGTCCTGTCACCTTCAGGAAATCTCAAAGTTGGAAGAGACCTTGAGAGCTTGAGTCTTGTCCCTAGTGCTGGAACTCAGGGTACAACACCGTGAAAGATGCTGTCTCCAGCCATTGTAGTCTTCTACCATTCTGTCTTCTTTTAATATTTGTATAGAACTTACCAGGTTGTGAAGAGCACGCCTTTGCATTCTCACATTTGACCCTCCTGACCATCCTGCAGAGGAAGTATTATTATCACCCCATTTTACAGAGGAAGAGACCGAGGTGCAGAGAGGCTGACTTGCACGAGTTACCTCGGCCAAGGCAGCAGATCTCCAAAGTCTCTTCCTATGTGGCATCATCCCAAGCCCTTTCTCCAAAGCAGACAGGGTGGGCGCCCCTTAGTTATGGTAACTTCCTATCCCTCTGAAAACAAGGATCCTATTCCTAATCGCAAAGACCCCTTTGCCTAATTTTGTCCTCCCCTAAAGGGCAGATTGTTGTCCCTCATTTTCCAGGTGAGAATGGCCCAGACAAAAGGGGTGCATGTCAGAGACCACACAACAGGCAGGGCTAGGCCTGGGCAGGCTGGAACTGCTGCCTTCCAGCCTCCTGGTGCCCAGGATCCTGGCTATTTCAGCATCTGGAGGTCCCCAGCATTGAATCACCCCCAGGGATAAGAGCAGAAAAGAACACATTTCCTTCCATTTAAACCTTCTACCCGTTGAGTCTAAGAACATTTAGCACTTGACCCTGCAAGAAAATAAATAAGCAAACAAGAAAACATTTCTAGAGGTGGTTGTTTATGGTGTTGGCAACCAACATTGAAAAGTCACACCCCCACGGTCCACAACGTGAGTACTTGTGCCTTGCTAGCTCCTCCTTTTCGAACCAGAAAATAGAGCTTTCTTTTCTCCCATCGTTCCTGAACCATTGTCCAACTGTGACCCTGATTCATTGTCTGCTAAGGAGGTCGCGGGGACCTGTGGGAGCTATTCTCCAGGCAGGACTGTGGGAGGATCAGAGTGGGGTGTCATCAAAGCTACAGGCTCCGAAGAAGGTAGAGACATTCCTTTCCTCTCATCCTTCCAGCTCCACCCAAGAGGGGGAGCCAGGAAGTGGAGGAAGGTCTCTGAGCCTCACACAGACTTCTGCCTCCCCCACTATTCTTTCCTCCTATGTCACCTGGGAGAAGGGACACCAATGTGGAACCCCTCATGACAGGCTTCTAGCTAATGCTGTGGGAACTTGGATGGGAACTGTGGACCATATCTATGATTCATTGCTAGTAGAAGATAAATTTTGAATTAGATGGGATTTTCCCTCCCGTGCTGGGGAGTCACCCACCGTTTCTTGGGGCACCACCTGACGCCAGACCCCTGGCTTCTCCAGGTTCAGAGACTGCCCATCAGTGGCCTCTGCATGGTGGTCAGTGAGAAGCTGTAAGTACCATCTCTGAGGTCAGCCTGGAAAGGCTCGGGATGAATCCCCCATGATTTTGGAATCCGTGAATTTCAGTGTGTTGGGAAGCCTTCATACTTCCAGATTTGATTATCTCTGGGGTTCTCTGTACCTCCCGTGGAAGCTCACAGATATGGTCTCAATCTGAAGTGGCCTCTTTCAGGCTTCAAGAGCCCCTCTGAGGTTCAAGCCCGTGGAGTTTGGAGCCATCTCATTATTTAGGGTCACATTCACTCTGATCTTAGGGACAGCCTCAGAGGGACTGGTGGCAGCTCTTTCCACCCGCCTTGGTCACCTGAGGCCCACACTTCCCACTACTCACTCTGTCCTGCTTTGCTTGAGGCCGGAGGCTGGGATCGCCCCCAGGACATACTTTACCTCTTCTCTGCTTCCAGCATGGGTCTAAGCATCCCTCTGGTCATTCAGGGCATTGGGTCAAGGTCTTCAGAGAATATTATGTGGGGATTCCCAAGGGCTCCTCCAGGGCAGATGGGGATGGAGATCCACATTTCTGAGTGCCCACCATGTGCCAGACACTGAACTGGGCGAGAGGGGGGTGAGGCCCATTTCATAGAGGACACAGAGGCTCAAAGAGATAAAGCAGTTTGCTTGGAGACTCCCAGCTCCTAAGTGATGGCTGCCCAGCATCCAGTGTTCCCACGGTGCCAGGCTCTTTAGAAGCCTCATCCAGGAAAGACAGTGGCGCTGCTGGGTGTGGACAGAACTTTCCTCAGTGCAAAGCTAGCAGGACAGCATCAAGTCCCCACTCACGTGTTCAAGGAAGGCGGGGGCAAGTCAGCCCCAAATGAGGTCCACAGGCACCAAGAAAAGTGGCAGAAAAACAACCCACAGTCGCCCGATTTAATGAAGCAAGCCACACTATCCTTCACATTTGTATTGCACGTTTCGGTGTACATCGTGTTTTCACTTCCTTTATCTCATCAGACCCTTGGTTAGCCAGAGGGTTCAAGCATGGAGGACCGGCCTTGGAGGGTGTTGTTTACACTGGTGGAGGATCTCTGAACACTCTAGATGTGCATAGCAATCTCCATAACTGGACCTACTAAGTAATTTCCACATTGGGGATTATTTCCCAGGAAGACAGGCTCACTGAAAAAGAAGTAATGAGAATCGAGGTGTATCCAGCAGCTGTGGGGAGTCTGGGGTGCTTTCCTGATGGGTCACCTCAGCTGGAAATAACTTCTGCCTCCTTTTACCTTATTCTGAGGCTATTTGTGGGCATCGTATCCCTCTTATGGGATTGTAAGCTCTTTGAGGCTGGATTCGTGCCTTTCATCCATCCATCTATTCACTCACTCATTCTCTTATTCATGCACTAACTGGTTCAATAAGTAGTTGTTGCTCCTTCCACATGCCAGACATTGTACCAGGCAGATGGGCATACATAGCTGAACAAAAGATACGATCCTTTCTCTGCTGGAGCTTACAGTCTATGTGAACGAGAGACAATAGCAAACAAATAAATACCCAATGGTAAAGTACATACAGACATTTCACATCGTGAAAACTGCCATGAAGGAAATAGCTAAGATTCAGAAGTGAGAGAACAGCCTGGGGAGTGGGGAGAACTGGCAGCTGGTGTGGTCCCAGGCCCAGGAACTCAACAAGCATCTGCTGAGTGGACGGATTGGTTAGAAGGACAGTGCTAAGGAAAGAACTCAAGTATCCACCCGGCCAGAAATGACAAGGCAGGCCATGCTGTGTCTCCATGTCCTCTTCATAGGAGAGTGAATTTAAAATAACAAGTACTAAAAATAAGAAGAACAAGTACAGGATCTTGCAATGCACGGCAATACATACATGAAAACACTTCCATAAAAAAAGTAGACGAGGCAGTGTGTGTATGTTGATCTCAAGTACACACAAATGTTCTACGTGGACTTACAACTTGCAGAACGTGAGCCATGAGCAGGACCTCACGAGGTATCTAGCCATCTCATTCCTGCCATGTGAGAAAGTGGTGTTAGATCTCAGAGAAAGGTATCTTTTTTAAAAACAAAATTGCGTCAGGATGCACCTAAATGTGTTTTCACAAGCTACTCTGAATTTAGGATTGAATGCTTGTTCAGTATTGTTCTCTGTGGAATCACCTGTTTCCAAGTAAAGACTTTAAGTTGGAAAGGGCAGCTGAGGTGTTCCAAGGGGAAGGTTTGTTGTTGTTATTTTTTGTTTTTGTTTGCAACTGAGTGAATGCCAGGTCCCCAGGATGCAGCATGGAGAGCAGAGACAAATACAGGAATTTCACCAATGTGGGCCTGAATACAGCTGCTGAGGTCAACTAAAGAGAGCACAGCCCGTGTGGACAGAATCCAGGAGTCCCAAACCTTGTATGCCGAGATGGCCTCTGAGACCCTTCGTAGAAGACCCAGCCAGGTTGGACAACTGCTAAAGAATGAACACCACCTGCCAGGGACACCCAAACAGAGCAACTTTTCGCGTTTTGGTTTGTTTTTCTCTCATCTCCAATCTGCTGGAAAAACACCCAAACCCCAGGGTCAGAGCACCCCAGGCTTAACAGCACCTGCAGTGAGAGGGCCGGAAGTCAAGCTAGAACAGAGGAGGAAGCAGCCTGTGCTTACACCCAGGCCCCGAGGGACCGGGCTGGATTCCCCCAGTGGGTAGTGGGGCATGAGCCCACCAAGGGGCCTCGGCTGCATTCTGGGGAAGGGGAGGGCTGAACAGCGGCCCAGAGCTGGACTCCCGGAGGACGTCATTGGCAGACAGCAGGACTGTTAGGAAGGAGTGGGGTCTTTGAGGCTTTGGGACTTGAGAACAATGGAAAACCTTGGCAGAGAGGGTACCCCTTCTGGGTATGCTGGGGCTTACGCAAGATCATGGAAATGAATACAGAGATGCTCAATACAATTTTATTGGCATTCAGAGTTGCTCAATAAATAGATATTTGGGGGGCCCAGTAAAAAAATTTTGGCTTCTGTCCTGTATCTTGACTGTGATAGCGGTTCTACAAAACTGTACACGTGCCAGAATTCATCAAACTATACACCAAAAGAAAACAAAGTCAATTTTACTGTATGATAATTAAAAAACAAACCAAAAAAACCAGCATCTGGTTCAACTCCCTTCCCTCAGACAGGTTTTATGATTCCCATTTTACAGATAAAGCAAATGAGACCTGAGATATTCATCATCCTCATCAGCATCACCGAGCTTTGTTTCTACCACCTAAGTCAATTCTGGGGCCCAGGGACCCATGAGACAGACATAACACCCTAAAAAGAAAAAAAAGACCAGAGAGGGCTTCTAGATTGTAACCATGGAGGCAAATTCCCTTTATACGGTGGAGGAGGCTGGCCTTGCTGCTCAAATGAGTCTCTGCATTAGGGGAACTCAGTTATTCAAAGGTATTAAGTTGCCTTTCTGTAAAGCCAAAGCCTCCCCCACCTCAGGGCAGCCCCAAGCAGGGGGAGACCCTTCTCGGGGGGGAGAAGTGAAGACTCTCTCCTACACCCAGCCCTGTTGCCCATGGTCCCTGGTGGAGGTAAGAGGACAGAATTAGCGCCACTATGCAAAGCAGTAGGAGAGGAAGGGCTCCAGCTCAGTGGAGGCAGATGCCAAAACAAGCCAGTTCCCTCTGGCAGCCCAGAGACTAGGGAGAGAGCAGGCCTGGCCCGGCTTGGCCCAGTCTGGTTCCGAGGGGCCATCACTGAACAAGGAGAGATTGACTTGAAATCCCAGGCCTGGGTGACTTAGCCACCCACCCTACCTGGAGTTCCAGGGGAAAGCTGGTAAAAACTGGTGTTGCTTTCACTGGTCCCCACATGTTGGCTTCCGCTCTCCAGTTAAATTGGCAGCTCCCTGAGGGCAGAGATGTCTCCCACCTGAATCCAGAGCATGCATGGCAAAGAGGTGTTTGGGGGTCCCCCCAAGGTCAACAGGAAGTAGAGCACAGCCTGGCTTTGCACAAGGAGGTGAACTGCGCTTGAGCACTCAGGTGTGAGCTGCTCCCAGTCACTCCAGCAGCTGGCAGGTTGGGGCCCTAATTTGTAGGGCCCTAGGGACCATTTTGTGGTGACCTTGTAACCCTAGGGGGCTTCTGATGTGATGATTGGAAAGTGAAGGGGTCACCTGACTAAAGACCATCA
Organism: Rhinolophus sinicus; assembly: GCF_057876585.1. Classification (NCBI taxonomy): domain Eukaryota; kingdom Metazoa; phylum Chordata; class Mammalia; order Chiroptera; family Rhinolophidae; genus Rhinolophus; species Rhinolophus sinicus. The sequence continues at coordinate 44,951,726 of NC_142512.1, forward strand.
TCTCCTAAAGTTCCCACCGCAAAACCTCCCTCTTTAGGAGTCTCTCATGTGGCTTTGGGTCAAACAACAACAGCTTCCAGGCTTGGTGGGGGCCAGGGCTTGGCAGGTGTAGTAGAGGCAAGGGAACCCCTGCCCTCAGGCAGCTTCTGGTTTAACTAGAGAAGAAGGCCAGCAAGAGCAGCGCAAGGCTATAGCTAAGCCAGAGCCGCAGAGGCTGGGGTCCCAATAGGGACTGGGGCGCTTCGCGAGGGCGTCCCATAGGTGGAGGACCTTGAAAGAGAGTAGGATTGGGATGGATGGGGGTGGGTAAGCGCCTTCAGGGCCCAGCTAGGGTCGGAGCAGGGGAAGAAAGGAAGACATGACTACAGGTTCCAAATGGACCTTCAGAGAGAAGTAGCAAGTGAGCCCAGGAGAGGTCCATGAGCCCCATGGCGTTGTCCCCTCCCACTCCCCACGGGCCCATAGGTGCCCAAACATTTGTGCTCAAACAGATACTCACATCCACCCCATACCCATAGATGTCACAAGCCTGGGTGTGGTTTCTCAAGACATACTGTTTATTCCATGGGAGAATGGGCTCAAGGCTAGGACCCCCCCTGAGGGGGGAGAGGGGGGGAGAAGGATGAATTTCTCACTGGCCCATCTGTGGCCAAGGGGGGCAGGGCCACGGCCCTTCCCAGGCTTCACAGGAACCTTTGTAGGCTCCAGACAAGTCTCTGCCTTCTCCGTCTTGAACGTGGGGTGGATCCCCACATAGCACCCCAGAAGGCTGGGTCCAGTCTATCCCCAGAGAACTCCCTGCTCCAAATCACTGCCCTGTGGCCTTTCCACTCCAGTCCCTTTAGCAAGAGCTGGGGACCAGGGGCTGGAGGGGCAGGCGGATCCGGTGGGCCAGGTTTGGAGGCCAACAGGGGGTCCAGGGCAAAGGGGACGGACTGGGAGCCAGGTGGCTCTGAAGCAGTCACTGAGGGCACAACAGGCTGTGCCCAGGGGCATGGGGAGGGCAGGCCTCTCACTCCTGGCCTGGGTGCTCACCCACTGACCACTTCACCTCCCCAGTCCGCAGAGTCACTATGTCCTCGTAGGTGGCCGTCTGGTCAATGTTCAGGCCCTAGAGACAGGGAATGGAGCTCAGGCATTGATTACTCCCCAACCACACCAACAGATGCTGCTGCTGACCGTCCCCACAGGCCTCAGAGCTGTGGGGTCCACCCTGCTCCTTACCTCGTAGGTGTGATCTTCCTCCATTCCAGCCTTGCTGTCATCCTGGTGGGGCAAGAGATGGAGAGCAGAGATGTTAGCTTCCCCTACCCCATGCACTGCCTGGCCAGGCCGGGGAGGGCCAGGGAGACTGGCCTGGGGGCAGGGGGGAGGTGTCAGGCCTTAGCGGGTAAGGTATGCTCTGCAAGGACAACTGAATGAAGGAAGGAGTGATTGAACAGGGAGTCAATGGGCAGGCTCTGAGGCTGGGGAGGTGGAGACCCTGCTCGTGTCTGGCCTGCCCTGTGGCTGCCGCCCTGCCCCCGAGGTCACCTTGTCCAACAGCAGGAAGATGGGCACGACGATGAAGAGGATGATGAGTAGGGTCTGGATCATGATGATGCCATCTTTCAGCGTATTCCGCCGCTTCAGCTGTGCCCAGGTGCTGAACCCTGGGGGGGGGGGGGTAGGACAGGGAAGGTGAGGCTAAGCCCCCTCTTGGGCCTGCACGCCTGAGGAAGTTCTTCTCAGCGGCTCTCGGGTGGTCTAGGGCCATGGCCCCCTCACTGATGGCAGGCTGGGGTGTGGTGGGGTGTGGATGGCTCCATGAATACCCTGTGGCCCCATCCACTCCCGCTCCCCTCCCTGGCTGGAGAGCAGGCCCCGAACCCACCCAAGACTCGAAGTTCGGTGCCACAGCCCCTCTGAAGTCCTTTCGAGCACTGGATCTGACAGTAGTAGACGCCGTTGTCCTGAAACTGGATGTCTTGAATGGTGAGCGTGGCATTAGAGCCGGTCTGATTCTGTAGGATGCGCCCCTCTTCCAGGTGCAGTGGCTTGAGATCTGAGTCCTTATCCTGTTTCCAGAACCAGGTCACGTCGCCTGAAATCCTTACATCGCATATTATTTTCACCATGGAGTTGCGTTTCTTGGCTATGAAACGTGGGTACTGCCAGATCTCGGAACAAGCACTTCCTGTGGGCACCAAGGCCAGAATCAAAATCCCTCTCAGTGTCTTCCTGATGGCCAGCCCAACCATGGGTCCCCGCCCTGCTGGCAAATACCCCTGCCTCAGCCCCCTGGTTTGTCCTTGCTTCTCAGGGTGTGGGACCATCATGAGGCAGAGGTGTGGGGGAGCCAAGCCACGTGAGAGGCCACAGGCCAAACCACCAGACCCTGCCCCTTCCTGAGATTTGATTTTCCTTTAGAAGGGCCCTGGAACCTTCCAGTTCCTCTCCGTCCCATTATAGCAGCCTGATTCAGGCCTCATTCCCCAGAGCCTAGAGGCTCAGAGGACAGCTTCCTATCTGATCTGGTGCAGCCACCTCTCCCTGCCCTGGCTGCCTTGCACTAGTCTGAAATCCTCAGGGGCTCTCCACAAATCCTTAGCCTGGCAATTGGGGCCCTCTGCATCACTCCCTTGCCCATCTTTCCTCCTTCACCCCCGTACACCCCGCCACTGCGTGGACCTGCTCCATGTTTTATTCCTAAATCTTCTTTCTCAGCTTGGCATGCTTTCCCCACCCACCTGCTCCAAGAAGCCTCCCTCTTGCCTCACTGTTCCCAGCAAGTGGCCCCCTAGTCACCCCTGAGCCTCTGCAGCCTGTCAGAGCCCCTAAGGTTATGAGTACCTCCTGGGGCTGAGCCCAGCTCCCCAACTTGACAGACTTGGCCTGAGTCTTCAGGGGGTTGGGTTCTCTTTGGTCCCACCTCAGACTGACTGGGGGCGGGGGTTAGCCCAACCCCTCAGTGGCTGGGACTGGAGCACTTGTGTCTAATGTGCTGGTGGTAGCTGCAGGGATTGGGAAGGTGGGGGTCTTGGAGCCAGGCCTTGGAGAGGGAGACCCTAAGGAGGCCTAGGGATTTGGGTTCTGGGTGGGGAGACCCAGGGGGACAAGAGCACAAGGGCGACCATAGGGACAGGAACTGGTGGTGGACACAGGCATCCTTACCCCCAGAAAGGGCAGGGGAAGTTGCTGACCTTTAGAATCCACGAACTGGTCCACTGTTTGGGCTGCCGGCTCACCTGCTGGTTGGGAGGAAGTGGGCGGGGCAAGGTCAGGACCTCGCGGCAGAGCTGGCTGCTCTACCCCAGCAACCCTCCCTCCACATTCCCAGACCCACTTTCTCCTCCCCGACAGCAGCTTCTAGACCCCTCAGCCCTTCCCAGCCCCGCTCTAGAGAGACAGGACTGGGACGGGTCCCTAGAAGATCTGTCTCCCAACCCCCCTTCTGCCTTGAGCAGGCCTCTGGATGAGACAGGAAGGAAGTCACACTTGGAGGACTCTCCCAGCTTTCGGAAGAAACCATTACTGGAACATGTATGTCCCAGGGTCTGACTGGGATCACCCTGTCCCATGCCTCCCCCACGTAGTGCCCTCATGGGCTTGGGGGGGAACCACATTCTCTCCTCTCTTCCTCCCTGGTCTGGTTCTTCCGTGGTCAGGGCCACCAACCCCTCATACCTAGCTCAGCCTGACACTTCCAGGTGGGAAAGGAGGTGGGGCCTCAGATCCCTGAGCCCATTTGCATGGTTGATACCCACAGAACAGGGCAGTCAGAGAGAGACTGGAGGTAGAAAGTGTGAGAGACAGGAGGAGGCTGGAGAGAGCAAGAGACAGAACCAGTGGAAACAGAGAAACAGAGTGAAACCGACAGGTCTCATCAAATGGCTGTACCTGAAAGAAGCAGCAGCAATACCACCAGCCAGTTGCTGGGCACAGGAGACAAAGCCAGCCTGGCCATGGTCACCACTCCGTCTCTGAGCCCAAGCCCGTGATGACAACCAAGGCTCCTGGGGGGAAAATGTGTAACTGTCTGGGCTGTAGCCTGTCCCCTCCCCGCCCCTTCCCCATCAGGCCCCTTCCTGTCATGCAAATCAGGACCCAGGGGAGGCACCAGATCTCTAGGGACCCTGGGGAAGGGCGGGCTCTTTTGTCAGCTGTGCTGCTGAGGCTCAAAAGTCACCCAGCTTAGGCACCACAGTTCAGGTCCACGGTGGACACCCCTGGGGGGTAGAGACCTCTGAGTCCTCTCAGGGCAGCCTGTGCTTTCCTCCATGTATCCCCACCCTACTGATGCCCTGGGGCCTGCCAGCCTCTCATCCCCAAGGCTAGATTTGCAGGTGCTTAAATGAATACACATAGGTGCTGTAGACGAACTTGAGTATGGCCCCTCTGCCTTGGACCAGCCTGCACCCTGCAGGAAGAGGAACACCAAGGAAGGATGGTGTGTGTGTGGGGGTCTTTGGGGGAGGGGCAGCTATGGGCTGAGGCCAGGCACCTGGAGGGGCCCAGAGTACAGCCTCTTGTCTGGAGTGCAGGCAGCCATGTCAAGGGTTGATGGAGATTTGACCCTATGGAGTAAGGGAGCCCCAGAGGTTCTTGAGCAAGAGCAGGTCAAGTGTGGCAGCCACTTGGGAGAAGATTTGGTCCAGGCCCTGGTGAGAGGCCTCCCTCCCGCACTTGGTGGGAGTTTGCTGGGAGCTGTTGGGGGGTGGCCTTGGGTGGAGATGGCTTAGAGAAAACCCATCACCTCAGCAATCAGGGCACTCCCAGGGCATTGAAGTGTCCATAGCTCTAAGTGTCTTTGGGTGGGGGACAGGAAGCTAGGGTTGGGGAGCCTCCAAGTTCTGAATCTAAAAGGCTCTTTGGCTTTATCTCACCAGTCAGCCGGGTGGATGGAAACATAGTGACCAGGAGCTTGTCTAAGCTCAACTTTGTGCCCCTGCTCCTGGGTCAGACACAACCTTCGCCCCTTAGTGGTGGTGGTGGGGCCCTTGTGCAGTGCACAACCTGCACAGCTGCACATAGCAGGCTTGCATACCTCAACCCTGCAGCCGAGCCCACTCTGAGTTTTAGGTTTCCTAGCAGCCTCTTCTCTCTCTCTTTTCCCCTCTCTCTATTATTTTGACCCCCAGGAGGGAAAGAAAGATGCTAAATTCTATGTGTCGTCTGCCTACCTCTCATTTTCCCTACCACCCTCCAATTTTCAAACCGCCTGTGCTGCTGGTGGGTCTGTTTGGGTTTAGGCAGACATGGTCCTGTCTCCCAGGCCAGGGCTGTTGGTGAGGAAGGCAGAGGTCTGGGTGTTGCCCCCTCAGCCCTGGGCATAGGCCTCACCTGGCACAGTGGGGGCCGTCCCACAGGAGCACAGGTCAGGACCGCTGCTGCAAAGAGCGGGTACAGGAGGGTTAAGGTTTCATCCAAGGAGCAGCTTGTTCCCGGCAGCCCCAGATGTTCTTGCAGTTTCCAGATGTTCCAAATGAAAAAACATTTCCCTGAAAAGGTGTCAGATGTTCAGTTCACAGAACAAACAGCCCAGGATTATAAACATCACCTGAGGTCAGCTTGGGGACCACAGGCCCTGGGTGCAGGTGGGGGTGTTTGGACATGCCCCAGCAGAATGAGGGAAAAATCTAGGGGTCTCTTCCTTTAACTAAGTACCTCTTGGCGATTTAGGCCTTGGTTAGCTTTGGGGTTCATGTCCCCCCCCAAAGTTGGGAGATTGGGGAAGGCTAAGGCTTGGGGCACACAAGTGTATGTGTGCACGTGTACGCTCACACAGGTGTATTGCCTGGGCCGTGTGGCACGGGGCCTGCTCGGAAGCTGGTCCTGGGGCCCAAGGTGAATATGGGGGCACGGAGGCTAGGGAGGGGAGTTAGCATTCTCCAAACACACACAACCCCCCCCCCCCCCCCCCCCCCCGGGGACAGGGAAGGGACGCAGATGTGTCCTTTGGACTCATTCTCATGCATGCCAGGCAGGGATCTGCTTTCAGGAGTGGGTGGGGGTAGACGGGCCCCACCGAGTGCAGGGTTATTTGTCACAGTTGGGGCCGTGCTGTTCCCTCTGTGGTGACAACAGTACCAAGCTCTGTCCGGGATTCATGACGCCTTTTCTTTCCCGGAACATGAGGCCTCCTTAGCCCACTCCCACCTCTGCCCCTGGCTACCCTGGGCTGCACACGCCGACATCTGGCAGCCTCTACTCCACCTTTCCAGGAAGGCAGCATCAAAACAAGAGATGGGGGTGTAGGTAGAGGGGACAAAGGGCAGAGGTGTTTGGGGAAGCAAGACAGCAGGGACCCCCAGCAACCCTGGGAGGGATGGGAGAGGGTAGAAGCTCCATTTGGAAAGAACGGCTCAGACCTCTGCTCCACCCCCAATCCACGCTTACTGGCTCCATCCACCTCAGGTGATGTTTATACTCCTGGGCTGTTGGTTCTGTTCCTGGGAGGAGGCCTACTGGCTAAAAAGGATGCAGGTTTGAATCCTGGCTCTGCTGTGTACCAGCCAGAACGTTTCCTCAAGTTACCTGGTGGGTCTCAACGAGGGCTGGTCCTGCTCCACCCAGGCAGTATTTGGAAATGCGCCAGGGCCATTTTGAAGGTCACAAGGACACATCGGTGCTACTGGCATTCATGGGTCAGGGGCGCTAAAGGGCCTGCAGTGGGAGGGACAGTGTCTCACAAAGCAGAATTTCCCTGCCTCACACATGCATTCTTAACCTCTCAGAGACCAGATTTCCTCGTTTATGTAAAATAGAAGTCATCGTAATAATATGTTCTTCATAGGGCAGTTGTGAGCCTGGAAAGAAATCCGTTACCTGCAGGGCTTGGTGAAGTATCTGGAAACACAACTCACCCTCAAGCTGATGAGTAGCATTGCTAACTGGGGAGTGAGGGGATGATTCTGAAGCATTGGCTTCTGTTATCTATGTTTCTTAGTGTTTTGCCTTTTTTCTTCTGCCCTTCAAGTCTCAGGGGAAAGTTGGGCTGGAGCACCCTGCAAGCTCTCCTGTCCTTGGGGCCAAAGAAGTTCCCAGGGGCGGTTTGGAGAAACTTAAAGTGAGAAAAAGCCACGATCTCAAGGTGGGAGGTCAGCACCTGAGCGGGGACTGAGAGATCCCTGCAAGGATGTCGGACTCCTCCCCTCAGCGGGTGAAGAGGGCCCTGGGGGACACGGCTAGGGATGTGGCTGAGGGATGTTAAGGCAGTCTGTGTGTATCCCTCCCTAGTTCCCGCGGGGGCCATGTAACCTCAGGACACAGGATAAGGGGGTGCAGAAATCTTGAAAAAGGCTGTTTCCTAGTTTGGAGGAACACAGCCCTGGGAGTCAGAAATCAAGTTGTAGGAAACAAAATTATACATAAAATTATATTTCACCCACTGGGATTATGGACTAAGCTCACTACGTAACATTACTTTTTGTCGCAGGCTCTCTGAGGTCAAGGGTCAGAGACAGGGTCCTGGGGGTGAGGGGATAGTATTCCTGAGGAGAGGGACGGGCCACACCATGTTTCCCACAGGAAAGTTGGGGCCTCTCAGGGGCACAGAGAAGTGAAGGGGGCTTCCAGCGAGGAGGGCCTGGGGATGCAGGGTTCCAATACCTATTTCCTGGGCACTGTCGTGGGTGGGGAGAGCACGTGATGCTGCCTGTTAAGAAAGGAGGGATGTGACTCCGGGCCTCGTCTGGCCTCTTGGACTCTGGCTGAGGCTGGAGTCCAAGCCCACTTTTGGAGGGGGGCAGGAGAGAGCCAGACTGGGCCAGAGGAAGGAGTTGGGGCCCTCCTTATCCTGCCCTCCCCAACCCCGCTCAAGAAACTCCCCAAGTCTTCCCCACTTCGTTCGAATCCCCACCAGCCCTCCTTACTTCTTGCTACCCTCATCCCCCATTGACGTCCATACTCGGAGGCACAGAAGGAAGAAGCCCACAGGTCAGAGGCACCAGGGGGAGATTTATTATAAGAACTGTACAAAGGAACCTGTCCACGGGCCTGGCTTGGGCCAGTTCCTACCTGCTGTAAATGGGTGTGGGTCTGCAGGTGGGGATGGGGCACAGGCAGGGGGAGGCTTTACAAGCTGGAGACAGTCTGGTGAAGAACATCCAGTCCAACAGATGCTGAGGCTCTTGGGGCCATGCCAGTCCAGGGCCCAAGGAGGGCAAGGCAGTGGGCAGGGTGCTGGTCAGGGAGGAAGCTGCCCCCCTGTAGGGTGAATCTTCTGAAGGAAGAGACGCAACTGCTACAGGAAGAGATGGAAGGAGTGAGGCCTCCTTCAACAGACGACACAGCAGGAGACAGGGAGCAGGATGGGGCAATGGTGTGATGCAGAGAACCAGCAGGAGGGAGGAGAGTGGAGTCACGGGCAGTGAGAGAGAGGGCCACCCAGGCAGGGTGGTGAGGAGACCAGACAGCAGGGCAGATGGAATGGGGGGCTCTGGCCTATGGGTGTGTGCACACGCAAACACACACACACATGTTGTTTTGGAGGTTTTGCTGCTTCCTGAGTTTTAATCAAACTGTTCACGAGAAACAAGAAGAAAAAGAAGAGGAACTAAGGCCAACAGGGACTCAACTTTACCACACATGTTCACACTCGTACACACATTCACAGCACAGGCACACTCACATGGACAGGCCTGCACAGAAGACACACACACAGCAGGCAGACACTACAGGGGACACTGACACACATTTACACAAATATACTCATACATACAAGCATATGCAGGCATCATGGGACACAGGGGTTCACACACCTGAACACACACACACAGGTGCACACACAAGTGCACACACAGGTGCACACACAAGTGACTACATCCAGTGACCCCTGAGCAGGTCTCTCACCCCAAGCTCAGCCTCTGTTCTCTGGGAACCAGAGGCCTGGCACTGCCATGCCCAGATCAGCCGTGCCAGCAGGAGTGTCGCCCAACTATCCAGGCAGCAGGAAGTTGGAAGGTTGGGCCTGAGCAGGTGGGCCCACGTATGGCTCAGTGGGGAATCTCTAATGTGGACTCAACCTAACATTCTGAGGATCACTTTGAGGAGGGGGAACCAAGGATGAATGAGGAAGAGAGGGGGAGAACAAGACTTTTCCTCCTGAGGGCTGGGGTCCCTGACCCCACCCCAGGTCTGGTTACTCAGGCCAAGAAGAGCCCCCAGTGCACCGATACTCTGTACCCCATCTGTGCTTCCTAAGAAAAAGGCAATCGTGCTCTTCCCCCAGGGGCCAGCCAGGGGCGTGGAGGCCTGGAGAGTGGACGCATCAGGAAATGGTGTCGGGGTCACAACCCCAGCCAGATGCATCGGGATCCAGTGTCCAGTGAGGCTGGTGGACTCATTTCAGACCAGTGTCATTGCCCTTTTGCAGGGAAATCTCTAGCTGGCAGGTGAAGCTGCATCCCAGAGTTGGGGAGGGCTGGCAGGCCCTGGGGTCAGGTGTCTGCTTCACTGAGGTTAAGACATCTTTGTCCAGGAGGGCCTGGGGGGCCTGAGCCACTTCCTGGGGAGAGGCCAGCAGCCCTTAAGACTCTGGTGGCAGGAGGACAGCCAATCCTTCCATTGTAGGCTGGCTCCTCTCCAAGTAGGGGTCAGACATTCTGATTTTGCGACCTCCTCCCGGGGCCCAGAGGAGGGGCAGCAGGGCCCATGAGGAGGTGAGAGCAACTTGAAGGTGAAATCCAGGAGGCAGGGGCCTCAGGCCCAGTGTGGAGCCTCAGATTGCAATTTCCATTTTTCATGGCCTGGGGAGGCAGGTGCCCCAGCCTGGGTGTCAGCCCCAGTATGGTAACATCCTGTCCCCAGCAGGGAGCTGGATCAGTTCCAGACTCAAAGCCCTGCTACCTCAGCGAGAGGGCAACTTTGGGGGAACTTCAGGGCTCTACCAGGCTCACCTCGCTGCTGCCTGCTAGACCAGAGACTCTTTGACCCCCGGGCGTACTGTCTGCCCCGGGGGTGGGGCGGGAGGGCGGGCAGTGTCTGAGGGGCTGATGTGCGTGAGCGCCATAGCAGGTCCAGTGTCCTCTGTCAAGCTCCTCTCTTCAGCCTTGTCCTGCACACCACTGTCCCCGTTCTCGCGGCCGTACATCTTGCTCATGGCGTTGGCGATCAGCCCCTCCTTCTCGGGGGCCCCGTCCCCACTGTTGTCCTGGCTGTGGCGGTACATGTAGGACGCCTGCTTCACCGAGCGCTGGAGCAGGTGCCGGCGGTAGGCCCTCTGGATCTTGATGGCGCACACCTCCTCTTGCTTCCTCTTGAGGGTGGTGGTGATGGGCTCATAGGAGACCTTGGAGGGGTTGGCAGCCATGAACTTCTCCTCCATGGTCTCCTTGAGGGCGTCCATCTCCCCCGAGTCGCCCAGGACCTCCTTGGTCAGGGCGAAGAGGATGTCCAGGCAGTGGATCTTGTCACCAGGCACCATGGGCAAGTCCAGCGTGATGAGCTTGATCTTGTTGGGCTTGGGGATCCTCAGCGGCACCTGCAGGGTGTCCACGAAGTCAGAGAGGCGTTCGTAGGCGATGAACTGCGTGGCGTCGGGGTCGAACTTCTCCCACGTTTCGTAGAACATCTCAAAGTCATCCTCGCCGAGGGGCTCACTGCTCTCCTCGGTGGCCACGTTGAAGTTCTCCAGGATGATGGCGATGTACATGTTGACCACAATGAGGAAGGAGATGATGATGTAGCTGCAGAAGAAGCAGATGCCGATGGAGGGGTTGCCACAGTTGCCCTTGACGTGACTGCCCGGGTTCTCCAGGGTGGGGTCACAGTCAGGGGGCCCACTGTTGAGGATGGGGTTGAGGAGCCCGTCCCAGCCGGCGGACGTGGTGATCTCAAAGAGGCAGATCATGCTGTTGCCGAAGGTCTCAAAGTTGAACATGTCATCGATGCCTGACTCCTTCTTGACGTAGGCGAAGTTGGACATGCCGAAGATGGAGTAGATAAACATAACCAGGAAGAGGAGGAGGCCGATGTTGAAGAGGGCAGGCAGAGACATCATGAGAGCAAAGAGCAGCGTCCGGATGCCTTTGGCTCCACGAATAAGCCGCAGGACACGCCCGATCCGCGCCAAGCGGATAACACGGAACAGTGTGGGTGACACGAAGTATTTCTGGATCAGCTCAGAGAGTGCGAGGCCTGCAGGGAGGAAGTAGTGAGGATGGCTGCCCTAGAGTGGGGGAGTGGGGGGGCATGTGGGGCTTAAGAGGGCCTGGCCTGGTATGCTCTTCCCCAAGAAAGGGTAATACGAGCTCAACCCTTGGGACTTAGCCCCAATGGCCTCACCCACTAGAGTAGGCTCTCCCAGGGGTCTCAGGGACCAGGGGCTACATCTTTGCCCCGACACAGCTGGACAGAGGTGGGATGTGCCGAAGTTGGAGGGGTTAGGGTGAGGCCCATTCTCAAGGCTGTTTGTAGATGCCATAGTGAGAAAGGGAGGGAGGGAGAGAGGGAGGACAGCTCTGTGTGTGACTCTGGGCATGTCACTTAAGGTTTCCAACTCAGTTTCCTCATCTGTAAAATGGAGGTGATACCTGCCTCACGGCGTTGTTATGAATAATTAGCGAGCTAAAGCTTACCAAATGCATAGCAGTGTCAGGCAAATAGTAAATGCTCAATAAATAGTTGCTACCTCCTATCATAAGTACATGCATGTCTGTGCACTTCTCCAGTGTGTGTGGCTACTGGAACAGTCTTCTTAATGTTTTCCACTGAGCACATGGCCACCTGAGTGTGTACCTATTGGTCAGGTGAATGTTTCTGGAGGTGTATTCACGTGTGTGCAGATGACAGGCGGCCTGCGAGCCCACACTTCTGTGCATTTATGCATTAAGTGTGAATGCCAGGTGCACTTGTATGTGCGTGTGTGTGACTATGTGTGTGAGCATGCCAGGTGCACGAGCAGGTGTGTGTACATGGCAACAGGAGCACCCACCTTCCCGAAAGACTCAACCCGGCCCAGCCCTGCTCACCTGCAATGGACAGGATGACAACCACAAAATCGAAAATGTTCCATCCGACAGTGAAGTAGTAATGGCGCAGGGCCAGCATCTTGAGCACACACTCTCCTGTGAAGATGATGATAAAGACCATGTTGATGTTGTACAGGATGTCCACCTTCAGCTGGCTCTGGTCGTCTGTCTCCACCATCATGGTGACCATGTTGAGGCAGATGAGGACCATGATCATGATGTCGAACATTTGCTTTGTCACAAAGTCGTACACCTTGCCCAGGATCTTGTTCTGCAGCACGGGAAGGAGTGCAGAGATGCACATGGGTGGGTATGGGTGTAGTCGGCAAGCACACAGGACACAGACAGGCAGAAGACACAGGATGGAGAGAGAGAGAGAGATGTGAGGGCTTGTGGTGGCATTGGCCAGGAAAGGGAGGACAGACCCATCAGACCAGACCATTCTGTGGGGTGAATGGGCATCCTTCCTCACTCTGAGACCCTTCCTTCCTCATGTCAAGTTCCCCAAACAGCCCCTTACCCTTCCCCCAAAGCCATTGCTCACTGAGGAGGGTGTCTGGCCATCCTCTTCCTCCCCCTTCTAGGAGCTCTTGCCACAGAAGCCACCAACTGAGGAGACTGGGGGACTATTGGGCCAGGTGAGGGGTAAACCAGCACCTGGAGTTTAGCAGGCAGCTGCCTCTTGTGCACCCAGTGCCTTTGTACAGTTACAAAGAGGCAAACTCCAGGCAGGTGGATCCAGCCTCACGCCAGGGTCACAGTCTGGTGGGCAGAGTGCAGGCTGCGTTTTGTCCCCCTCCCCCCGCCCCCAGGCAGGAGCTTCGTACAGACTGTGAGGAGAGGGGCCCGGAGGGCTGGTACCTGGGGCCGAGGAATTGGCTTCTGAGGCTTCTTGGAGCCAAGCTTCTTCATGGCATTGTAGTATTTCTTCTGTTCCTCTGTCATGAAGATGTCTTTCCCTCCAAAGTATAGTAAGATGGGGCCCATAAGGTTGGGGAGGCCCCCTTCTCTGCCTCCAGGACCTCCCTCCTCAGGCACCATCCTTAAAGCAGCCCCTACCCCAGCAGGGGGGCCGGGTGGAAAGGGGAAAGGGGACCAGGAGGGGCCAGAGAAGGGGACCAGTGCTTCCTCACAGCCTGTGTTGGGCCACTTTCAATCAGTATCTTGTTGGGTCCTCAGAATGACCCAGAGAGGTAGGTAGGATCACCCTCATTTTATAGATAAGGAAACCAAGCTTCAGGGAGGCCAAGTCACGTGTTCAGGACTGCCCAATGGGATCTACACCCAGGTTTGCTGCTTCAAGCATGCCGCCAATGACAGCAAAGTAGGTGCTGAGGCAGTGTTTTGGAAATATGAAGGGATGCGTGACCCAAGGAAGGGAGGAAGGGCCCGGCATGGGGAGACCCAGGGGAGGTGGGGCTGGGTACTCATCTTCTTTTTCTGCTGGTTGAAGTTGTCGATGATGACACCGATGAAGAGATTGAGGGTGAAGAAGGACCCGAAGATGATGAAAATGACGAAATAGAGGTACATGTAGAGGTTCACCTCGTATTGTGGCTGTTCCTCCTTCTGCAGGGGCCACAAGACAGGACGGGGTGCGCTGTGTAGGCTGAGGGGCACACGCTGGCTGCTCTGTGCTCCTCATCCCACTGTGAGCAGGAGGTGCTTGGGGACCAGAGGTGGACCTCTCCACCCCCGGGGCTCAGGGGCTCCTAAGGAGGTGGCCTGAGGGGGACAGGGATGGGCAGAAGGTGCCACTGTGCCTCCAGCCTGAGTCCTCCCCCTTGGCTCGCTTACCAGCCACATCTCGGCAACCGCCACTCACCTCCCGGGAGTCCACGGCTGCATACATGATGTCCATCCAGCCTTTGAAGGTGGCCTGAGAGAGTATGGTTGGGTGTGAGGGGAGGAGGCTGCTCCCGGCCTCCATTATCCGTGAGTTCCCCGTCTGCCCCAGCCTGATCCTGCCCAGAGCCCCACTGGGCATGTATCCAATAGGGACCAGAGACGTCTAGACACTACTTCAGAGTCCCACAGCACTGGAAGCAGGGCGGGCAACCCCCTAACAAGGTGTGGCAGTGAGCTCAGGTACGAGAGATGGGGGTCACCTCCATCCCCAGTTCCTACAGCTCTAGGGGGCCCCACTTACCACCTGCAGGAGGGAGAGGTAGCCTAGACCCACGTTGTCATAGTTGACTTTGACATTGACCCAGCGGACCTGGCCCGTGTACATCAGGCTCTCGCACTCGGACTTGTTGTTGATCTCAGAGATGTCGAACCTCTCAGAGGTGGTGGTGTTGATGCAGTGGTAGAACTTGCCGGCAAACAGGTTGACACCCATGATGCTGAAGATGAGCCAGAAGATGAGGCAGACGAGCAGCACATTCATGATGGAGGGGATGGCTCCCAGGAGGGCGTTCACCACCACCTGGGGGCCAGAGACAGGGTCATTGACAGAGCTTCTCCCAGGCAGGTGCACGAAACATGGGCTCCTTGGGAGATGGCTCCCTACTTACACAAACCAGGAGACCAGGCAGGGCTGGGCATAGCTACTCAGGGAAGCCTTCCTGAAGGAGGGCCAATCTGAGCCAGGCCTGGGGAGCAGTCTGCTGAGGTGTTTGGCGGGCGTTAGCGGAAGCAAAGAGCAGGGTTGGGGACTGCCAGCCTGGTGGTTGGAGAGGGCCTCTGCTTGGCTGGAACAATCAACTCAGACTAGGGGTGCTGGGTTTCTCTGGAAGCAGCTTGGCCATGGGTCACCAGGCAGGAGACAAACACTCTTTCCTCGGCCCCCATAGGAAACTCAGCCCCCGTGACCAGCCTCCTGCTCATCTGCTCACAGCATTAGAGACAGGCACAGAAAAGAAACCACCAGGTCTGCAAAGCAGCAGGGCCCTGGGACCGGAGCGCTGTGCCCCACCAGCCCTGGCTACACACACCAACCTCACTATTTCAGGCTGGGCTGAATCAGAGAACTGTCCCTTCTCAAGAAGAAGCTGTTTCATGACCTCCAGACAGAGTGGGTGGCATAGGCCTGGTGATGCCCAGGGGGCTCTATTCTTGGCTAAGAACCACCTGTGTGGTGGTGGGCAGGTCATTTCCCCTCAGAGGGGAGGAGTCCCCCACTCTGGGGGTGGGAGGGCCCAGCGCTGGCTGTCTCCTTGCATGACCAGGAGGGAGCCACTCGGGCTGAGTGCACTGTTGGCCTACAACCAGCCACTTCACGGAGGTTTGTCTCTTCTGAGTGGTTCTAGTTCCCAATAGACCTCTCTTTGCTGGGGAAGTCCCATTTGTTTTGCCCAACCCGTGTTTACCTGTCACTTCCGCCCTCAAGGATCTTTCCAAACTTGGCATGACCCTAAACTCAAGGGCCAGGAGGCTCAGAACCTTGGGCACAGGTACTTGCCCGATTGCTCAAGTCTCAGAGTCTGAGGCTGTGAGGGACACCCATAAACCCACAGACCTCCATCTGTCCTCCCTGCGGTGGTGCCCTCAAGCCCTCCTGGGAGCTGCTGCAGCCTCTGCTGCCCCCTAATGGTGGCAGAGATGAGCTAAGAAGCAGGACTGAAGGCAGGAATGGGATAGTGTGGGAGGGTATCTTGGGGTCCCCCCAAACCTGGCCTTCAGCAGGGGCATGGGCCAAGCCTTCTGCTTCCCTAGGTGGTGGCCAGAGTACAGACATACAGCCCCCTGCACCTGGCTGCTCTCCCATTCCCCAGTCCTACTCAGAGTCCCCCTCAGCACCCACCCTCATGCCCTCAAATCGGGACAGTGCCCTCAGGGGACGAAGGGCCCGCAGCGTCCGCAGGGACTTGATGGGTCCCAGCTCCGAGTAGCCCAGCCAGTTGGCCACCAGGCTGATGATGGAGACCTGCAAAGGGAAAGTGGGGGTGTGTGTGTCAGGGAGTGCAGGGCCCCTGACCCTCCCAAGCGCAGGGACACAGTCCTTGAGGACAGGTCCCCCATGGGGGCCTTCCTGGATTCATAGCTCTAGGGTGTCTCTTCCAGACCCCGTCCCTAGTGGGTGGTCCTGTCTGGTGGGACCTGTCCTAGCACCTATAGGAGCCTGAGCTCCATCTCAGGGATGTCATCAATTAAATAGGATGACGGTAAACAGGAGGCCTGTGTGCCCATCAAAGAGGATACAAAATTCTCCACAGATATTGGCAAGAATGATAAGCAATCCTTCTATTTTCCCCTTTGCCCCCAAGGCTCCCTTTCTCTCAGGAAAAGGGAGGTTCCCCCAGCCAGTTAGTCCCCTTCCTGGGCAGCTGTGTCCAAGGGACCTGGAGGCCAGTCTCTGCGGGGGCACGCTGATGGGGTCTGATGCACTATGCGGCCTCGGGCAGCTGCCCCCCCTTAGGCGGGGGCTTCCTAAAGTCCTGGGCTGTGGGGCCAGGGCCAGACTCACATCCACAATGAGAAAGTCGAGCCAGCACCAGGCGTTGGTGAAGTACACCTTGAAGCCGTAGGCCACCCACTTGAGCAGCATCTCCAGGATGAAGATGTAGGTAAAGACCTTGTCAGCGTACTCCAGGATGGTGCGGATGACGCGCCGCTGCTCTATGTAGATGTCCTCGAAGGCCTGGGGACACCAGCACAGTGGGGTGGTGGCCAGGGCTCAAGAGGCCGGGGCAGCAGCCACATTCCCTACCCTGCCTGACACTGGTGGTGCCCAGGGGATTGGCACAGGGGCCAGGCCAGGGGCAGGCTGGTGGCTTCTCCCAGACTCCCCATGCCCATCATGGGGGTGAGCGAGTTTCCTGGTGGGGAGAAGCCCCTCAGCTCCCCTTACTCAGGCTTAATAATAGCAACATTCAATCATCTTCTAGGGAATTTTACAGTGACACAACTTCAATCCTGCTCCTCCCCCAATTCCCAGAGCCTTCCCCACCTCCCCCCTGGTTGGCACCTGTCATCGGGGCACACAGAGTCAGACCCCATCTGTCACTTTAAGGAAATCGATACATTTTATAACATATCCTGCAACCACAGGTGAATTCCTCTAGGACTCTGGGTTGGAGACTGACTCGGCTGCATCCCTCCCATGGTGTGGAAAGGAGGGAGCCCCAGAGGGCCTGCTTGGGGCCTGTCACCGGTCTCTGCCCATGCCCACCCCTCAGGAAGGTGCCTACCAGGGCTCCACTGCTGAGCAGAATCATGAAGACAATGAAGGTCTCGAACCAGTTGTGCTCGACGATCTTGAAGCACGCCCTGCGGAGGATCCACCACTTCTTCCCACGGCCCTGGGAGACGTCCACATAGAGGCAGGGGCAGCGTTGCACACAGGCTGGGGGAGCAACAGGGTCACCACATCATGGGCCTGAGGGCTGCCTCCAGACACACAATCAGCATGTCCCACCACTTTCCCAGGGTGCACCTCCAGCCCTCCACCTCACTGTCCCCAACACCTGCTTCCATTTCTTCCACTGCTGGTTAGAAATGGGTGATAAGTAGGGTGGTCCAGCCCCACTCCTCACATGGGGGCCTCAGACCCTCCCTCCACAGCCTGCTCCACCCATGTGCCAACTGCTGCCAGGGATGGGCACACAGAGGAAAGACATGCAGGGGTGTAGGCTACCAGCCCCGGTACTGTATCTATCAGCTGTCCCCATCCTCCCCCACTCCACCCAGGCAGCCTTCGCTCTGCATAGCCCAGGATCTGTGGGCAAAAATGTTTCTCCAGGGCTGTCTCCTGAAGGAGACAAGCCCTTCTCCCTGAAGATGAAGGCAAGCAGGAGGAAGACAGTCTTAGACCAGCCATTCCTGAGCACTTGCTTCATGCCAGGCCATTCTCGGGCTCTGTGGGGATTCTGCACGGCAGCCATCAGGGCACTGCCATCACCAACTGCACACACGTGAGGCTCAGGTCAGGGGTGGGGAGACCCCCTGGCTCTGACACCCCTCCCCAGTGCAGCAGGGCAGGGTAGCATCAGGGGAAGAAGGCCCCACGTGCCTTTAGTGACGCACGTGTCCCCAAAATATCCTGGAGGAGGCAATGGGCTGGGGTATGCTGGGCTGGGGGTGGGGGACACCAGGTGAGGTGGGGACGCACACAGGTAGGCTCACCCTCGGTGAAGCACTCCTCAGGCTGCTCCCCGTCGGGGTCCTCCTGGACCTGTTCCTCAGGGCTCTCCTCAGGGGGCTTGTAGTCAACTGTGCTGCAGACGGAGGAGTTCCCATCGAGGGCCTGCGGCGGCTTCTGCAGGGGCCACAGGGTCATGTGACCCCTGGGTCCTCCCACCAGGTGGGGCAATGGAGGTCAGGGTGGGAGACCAGAGGGAGAGGAGAAAGAGGGGGTGGAGCAGACCCATTCATTCATTCATTCATTCATTCATTCATTCATTCATTCACTCCACCATGGATTATGGAGCTGGCACTGTGGTCCATGTAGAAGAACCACAGTGACCAAGGCAGCCGTGGTCCTGCTCTCATGGCAGCTAGACTTGGAGCAGGGCAGGGCTGAGGCCTGGGGAGGGCCAGTAAGGACAGGAGGAGACACGTGAGGGCCTCCGGTAAGGGAGGAGGCTAGGAGACAAGCGGGCTGGGGTAGCTTGGCCAGCTGGGGGTTTGGACAGGAGGGGGGAGGCATGAGGAAGGCAGCAGAGAAATAAAAGGCCTGAAGGTACTTTTGAGAGGGCATGAAAGGGGGTCAGGACAGACTGGGGCTGCCACAGCCCGCAGATACCAATTGGCAGTATCCCCAGGCCTGAGCCTTCCTATTTTCAGGGGCTGTTTGGCTGAAGAATACAGAAAGATGGACAATTTTCCCAGCTGAAGTTCCAGTCTGGGGCCCAGGGAACCTGAGGGGTAGGGTGGAGGCTGCTCCGGCCTGGCCAGGCCTTTCTCCACCTCCTCCTGGTGCCCCAGGTCAGCATCCCAGGCCCAGACTCCACTCCTCAAGGGGACCCCTTCATGGCTAGGGGTGAGGCTCCTGAAGAGGAAGATGGAGAGGGCAGCTTGAGGCCAACTCTGGATCCAGAATGCTGACCAGTGCACCAGGGGAGTCCTTGTGCCCCATTGACAGGGACATCGAGGCGCAGGGCATTAGGTTAGCCAGGGTACCCACTGAGCCACTTGCCCTACCCGTGTGCCCTCACTCCCATAATTCCTCTCGGAGCTGTGCTTGTCCCCCTTTAAAGAGTGTCCAGAGCCTTGGCCTTGGGTGTTCCCCAGCTCCCTCCCACCCCCGCTCCTCATACCAAGGTCGGTGCCACATTTCCCTGGGTATTTATAGCTTGGCAGACACTCAGCCCTCTGGTAAGTCAGCATGCCACATATTTGGGGCGAATAAAAAGTCAAGAGCTTTCAGGGCAAAGTTTATTCAGGCTCCAGCCAGGTCCAGGGCCAATAGGGTGGAGGTGGGCAGGGGGCCCAGACCTAGCTTATGCTAGCCCTTCCCTTGCCAGAGCAGGAGGGTGAGTGAGGGGCTCAGAGACAGCTTTCTTGGGAGGCCCAGGCAAGCACCCAGCCTCAGCCTGAGCTTCTGGGGGTGACCGCCAGTCTCTCCCCACCTTTGCAAGGGAAGGACAGGAGGAAGGGGCATCTCAGTTAAGCAGCAGGTCCCCTGAAAGGGTTGGGTGGCGGGTTCAGGGCTCCTGCTGAGGTTGTGCCCCAGCTCTCTAGTCTCCTTATACCCAAACCCACTGGACCCTGGCTCCTCTCCTCAGAGTCCCCAGTGCAGACCTGGCTTGGCCCACACTGGGAGATTGGGACCCACCCCAGGTGGAATCTACACAGAAATAGATGACAATGGCAAGAACTTGGCAGGGACTTCAAACCAAGGCAGGATTTAAGAGAGGCCTCTTGGGTCTCAGCCCTGGAGCCGAGGTACTACAGGGCAGAACATCTTGTCCAAGAGCGCCACCTGTTGGTAAGATGGGGCACAGGTGGCGTTGTGGGGTAGGAGTGAAGGGAGGAGACTGGGGTTTTAGGATAGGCAGGGCAAGTCCTAACAATTGTGTTAATAACTGTGACGATAGTCACTATTCACAGAGAGCTCAGAGCTCATTTACTGCTCACCAAGATGCCACGAGGTAGGTACCATTACTCCCATTTTACAGAAGGAGAAACTGAAGCTTGGAGACTCGTCCAAGCTGCGCCTATCTGACCTCTGACCCCTCAAGCCGGGCCCTGCGATGGGCTCACCTTAGTATCCTCAGGCTCTGAGAAGGTGTCAGTCTCCTCCTCTGTCGGCATCTCCAGGTCGGATTCCTCAGAGGCGATGGGCACTTGGATGGTCAAGTAGGGGTTGTTGATGAAGTTGAGGTGGTCCAGCTCAATGCTGGGAGGAGTCCCGTCAGCCAAGCCCACGTGGTTCAGGATGTGATTGTCTTTCTTTAGGTCCTTGTCACCCTCCTCAGGCGGTGGCTCCTTCTCGTCCTCGGGGGCACTCTCCCCGGCGTCCCCCGGCCACCCGAGGCTGAGTACAATCTCCTTGGGGCTCAGAATCTTGCCGTGCAGTAGTCCCAGCAGGAAGGCCTTGGCGAAGCCAATGCCCCACTTGATGCGCCCGATGGCGATCTGCAGGTTGTTCATCTCGCCGTCCTCGTCTGAGGCCGCCAGGCTGTCGGCACTGAAGGAGCTCAGCAGCAGGGCCAAGAAGAGGTTCAGGACCTGGGGAGCAGGGGTGGGGGAACCTCAGCTCAGCCTCCGGGCCCCTGAAGGTGCCACCTTCGGCCTGCACAAGGGTCCTCAGGCCTCCACGTCAAACCTACCCCACGTTGGGCGTTTAAAAGGACATCACCTCATGGAACCCTCACGAATGCTTGTGGAGGTGACAAGTGTCCCTATGATCCCCAAATTGCAGATAAGGAAACTGAGGCTTCGTCACAGGATGGGATTCTGCTGACCAAGGCCAAGGCAGGGCTTGGGGAACCCCACTGGGTGACAGGGGCTCTTTCCATGACGCTGTCCTCCACCTCCCCTGCCAGGGAATGCAGAATAAAGAACAGGGCGCACATCTCCGAGCTTCCAGGAGTTACTGGGAACCTGCATCTTTTGAGCCTTCTTTTCTCATCTGTTAGGTGGGATTCTAACAGACCTTGCGCTCCCCGTGCTCAGATGCATGCTCCATGTTACTCTGGAAGGGGCATTTGACCTACTGTTGTTCACCCTTTTTCTCCCCGGTGGTTCCCTGCTCTGCCTGGCTATTTTCCCATAGCCCTGCTGAAAGGGACTTACGAGGCGACTGGTTTACCCCCTGTCAACTTTATTTTTGAGTGGACAGATATTTACTGAGTCCCTCCCAGTGTGTGTAGGAGACACTGGTCTCAGAGAGCTCCAGCCTAGTAAAGATAGACATTTGGTCAAATACAATAGAGTGGGTTTGCATGGTAGTACAGATGGGTACTTGGCTTGGAACCCCAGTTTACCAGCTGTGTATCCTGAGGCAAGACATGTCACTCCTGTGTGCCTCAGTTCCCTCATCTGTACAATGGGGATGATTCCAGCACCTACCTCCTCACATTGTTGTGAGAATTAAAAGATCAATATAAGCAGAGCACACAGAAGGCACTCAGAACAGGGCAAAAATGGAAGGCAGGACCAGGTTCCTTCTCTGGGGGCCTTGAGGAGGGGCTGGTTGCGTGAGTGGATGCAAAGGAGTAGGGGAGCCTGTACATGTGAATCCACCACCCTGCCCATCTTTTCCATGTGTCTCTCACTGTCTGACATTCACCAGTGTCCTCCAATGTTTTTTTGCCATTATCTGAACTATCACGTTAATATAATATCTTTAAAACATATATGTTGTATAGTGCATATATTCTCTTTGGGGAAATGTACTGGGGGGATTCTGCCCCATCTCCAGACCCCCAGCTACTTTTCTGCCTTTGTCCCTCACCAAAATTTATTGGTTTTTCTTTCCCTCTCTTGGAGGAAGGCATCCAGTTGCCAGAAACACATCTGAGATGGGAATTAGCTGCTCTCTGGGTCAGCAGGGTTTGCACACGGCTCCTGCTTGGGACAAAAATAGCCACCTCAGGCAAGGCAAGGGGATGGGGGCCAAAGGGGTGGGGGATGGACTTCATGTTCCCCTGGGGGCTCTGAGGGGTGGGTTACCTAGGACCTGTTCACTTCTTCTTCTTCACAGGAACCCAGAGAAAGTATCCAAGTCTATGGACACAGTGGACACGGGTCCCCACAGTCCCTGGCAGGGTACGCCTCTGCCCTCTGCAGGCACCTGCTTCCATGAGCCTGGGGCAGGGCAGGGACAGTGCCCAAGGAGCTGACAGTGCCGCCTCCCTCAGCCACTCCACTCCCTCTGAGCAAAGTGGGAGAACCACAGAGCGGGGCCAGAAAAGGGTGTTGGTGGTGAGTGTTTGTGTCTGTGTGTGTGACGGGAGAATGCAGGTGACACGCACACAGGCAGTGCACTGGTTCCAGACTCTGGAGCCATACTTCTTGGGTTCAAATCCTGCACAGGTTCCTAAGTTACCTCCCTGAGACTTTGCATCTACAGAGTAGAGGTGAATACAAGGCAAGTGCTCAGAATGCTAGATAAATGCTAAATAGAGGTCAGCTGTCATCACAGTTTCTGGTGTTGACAACTATCTCTATTACCATTACTGTTATTAATGTTATTGTTACTGGAGTTACATAGACCCAGGTTTAGTCCAGACTCAGTTTCACTGTCTCTGTGGTTCTGGGCAGTGCCTCCTCAGAGCACAGAGCCAACATGACCTGGCTCATAGGCTTATCGAGAGCATTAGGGATCATGTAAATACAGCCCTTCAAGCAGGGACTGGCACGTGGCAGGAACCCAATACTCAGGAGTGTGATGCTGATAGCGCGTATCTACACTAACACTGCTCCCACATGCCTGTAACATTTGAACTCCCCTAGGCTCGTAGGTTCAAGTGCTTTACATGTGTTCTGTAATCCTCAGGACCACCCAGTGAAGTAAGTCACCACCATTAGCATCCCCATTTTCCAGATGAGAAAAACTGAGGCCCGAGAAGTTAAATAACTTGCCCAAGGATTCCCAGTCAGTAGTGGCAAAGTGGGGGCTTGCAATGTTATAGACCCTAAAGGCCTGTCATCCCCAAGCCTTTAAACTTACATTCACAAACTGCTACTCAGAGCCTGCTATCCCACCCTAGTCTTGCCTGGGCATCTTTCCTCTCTCTCTCCACTCCCCAAGGCCTCCCTCCCAGGGACAGCCAGGCTGGGTTCTCCTGTCTAACTGTCCCTGGGGGCTCAGGACCTCATCCCACGAACTCCTCCTCAGTCGAGGTGACACCCCCTCCCCCAGCAGTCTGCTCCTGCCTTAGCAGGAGCTCAGCGATATCTGAGAAGTGCTGATCCAGCAGCTCAAGGATTTCACAGGCCTTTGCAGAACGTGGGGACGTGCGTCTTCCCACCCCACTGCCCAGGGCAGTGCCCGCCATGGCAGAGGGCAGCTGGGCACAGCACTCCTGGAAGGACCGACCCCCACCTGACCCAGAGTAGAGGAGGAGTGGGGGTTGGTAGGGTGAGGAGAGACAGCTCCTAGGCCCTCGCCACAGAAATGCTAGTCATGTGGACCACAGCCCCACGCCCCTGTTTCTCATGAGCCCCTGCACCCTTTCCCCTGCACCAGCCCCACATGCCAAGCTCTGAGCCACAGAAAGCGGCAGGATGAATGCAGTTTATGCCGTTTCTAGATTCTCCCAACACTGGGGCCTGATTCCTAGGAACAGAGGAGGGTGAGAGGGCAGGAGAAGGACAAGAGGCCCAGGAGCTCCTAGTACCATCCCCACGCTGTGCTTCCTTGCACACTGTCACACTCACCCTATAAGGTACCCACCATTTTTCTTTCTTATGAAGTTAGAGAACCCAGCCGACTAGAGAGCAGTAATTGGTTCAAGGTCATACAGATGGTGAAGGAGCTGGGACTGGAACATGGGTCCGTCTGACTACAATGATCATGACATTTTACCCAAAACACTGGGTTTCAACAGTACTACTCACAGTGTGGTCCCTGGGCCAGTGGCAGCGTCATCCCCTGGAGTTCATTAGAAATGCAGATTCCCAGGCCCAACAGCTCAGAATCTGGGGTGGGGGAGGGGGTGGAAGGCCCGGAATCTAGCTCTAAGAAACTCCCAGGTGATTATTAAGCAGGTTAAAATTTGAATGCCACTGGATTAAACCACAAAAAGTTGCCATTTGGGGGGCGGTAAGGAGGAAGGTAGAAAAGTCAAGTATCAACGATTTCAAAGAGTTCAACCTCATAGGGAAAGGGTCCTTGAATGAAGAGCCCCATTCAAAGGAAATAAAGGAACGGCCATGTCTTGGACACTTGGATTTCCTGGGCGAGGGTGGCGGAGCCACCCAGCTGGCGTCACTCACCACAAGGTTGCCGATGACCATGACCATCAGGAAGACGGTGAGGCACATGGCCTGGCCGGCCACCTCCATGCAGTCCCACATGGTCTCAATCCACTCCCCACACAGGATGCGGAAGACGATGAGGAAGGAGTGAAAGAAGTCGTGCATGTGCCAGCGGGGCAGGCTGCAGTCCTCGGAGATCTTGCACACACACTCCTTGTAGCTCTTGCCGAACAGCTGCATGCCCACCACAGCGAAGATGAACACAATGATGGCCAGCACCAGCGTCAGGTTGCCCAGCGCCCCCACCGAGTTGCCGATGATCTTAATGAGCATGTTCAGTGTGGGCCACGACTTGGCCAGCTTGAAGACCCGCAGCTGCCAGGTGGAGGGAGGGCAGGGGCGAATGAGGCCCAGGGACCCCTGGTCCAACCTGGGGAAGCCCCATCCTTAGGAGAAAGAACCACCTCGAACAGCTCAAACCCCCATTCCTTGAGTGATCGGAGGCCTCAGTTTGCCTCTCTGCTAAATGGGAACATTCACATCCTACCACCTCATTCTCTTCGGGTGTTCAAAAGAAAAAAAGTCCTTATCTGTTAAAGATACAGACTAAAATATTCACAAGTGAAATTATATGTCTGGATTTGCTTTAACATACTCCCCCCCAGAAAAAGTTGGGGGTTTCTATCTGTATAGAACAAGAACTGTAGAATATTGAAGCTGGGTGATTGGTACATAGAGGTTTATTATATTCCTCTATACTTTTGTGGATGCGTGGATGCATGAGGGGGTCCATAATAAAGTTTATAAAAATAATAAAAGTGCTCCTATGAGGTGGTAGAAAGGACATTAATTCAGAGTACCAGTTCCACTACTAATGAGCTTCCTAAGCCTCAGCTTTCAGGTCTGTATTGTGGGCCACTGTTCCACCCCTGTCCAAAGTCACTAAGAGGTCAAACTCCTGAGGCTGTCATTCACCCCCCCCCTCCCCCCGCAGTCCTGTGTAATCATGGGGGGCTCCCTTTCTCCCTATTTCCATAAGAAAAGTTCTGAGGTGTGGAGTGGCATGTGTGAGGGCAGAAGGGTTTCTCCTCCCACCCTCCTGGGTATCCCCACCCACCCATCCTCAGCCCGGGCCCTGGGGTCTCACACACCAGACGGAAGGAGCGGAGCACCGACAGCCCCTGCACGTTGGCCAGGCCCAGTTCCACCAGGCTGAGGGTGACGATGATACTGTCAAAGACATTCCAGCCCTGCTGGAAATACTCGTAGGGGTCCAAGGCGATGAGCTTCAGTACCATTTCTGCTGTGAAGATGCCTGTGAAGACCTATGGGGTGGGGAGCGGTCCCGTAACAGAGCCTCAGGGAGTCTCTCGCCCTGACTCTCACGTCCTGGCAGATCTTGTGGAGCCCAAGGGGAGGGGTCCAGAGCCCTGAGGGATCAGGCAGTGCTAGCCATGGCCCATGTATGTGTATTTGAGAAAAGAGAGGGATGGCTACGGCACAGGGCAGATGGGACCATCCGGAGACCTGGACCCATTTGTTTCCGGCAATGTGACTGTGGGCCAGCCATTTAACTTCTTGGGGTCTCGCCACATGCGTAATAATATTTAACACTCACAGAGCACTTTGTGGTTCTCATCATGAGCTCAGTGGTAAGCTGATTTCTATGTAGCTGGGAGGTTTGAGACACCTAAGGCTCAGATAGGTTAGCGGCAAGCGTTCGGTCATGCCGCCCATATAGGAATGAGGCAGGTCCCCAAACTGCTTGGTTCAGTCTCCTGTCTCTACACCTTATAGAAAGGTGTCTATACCCTCACTGGCAGGGGTCCCAGGACCCAGCAAATCTTGGTGGACTTGGAAATCTAGGGCAGGGGCCAAAAGGGGCAAAGTGGGGAACAGTGAGAAAGCCAGAGCTGCCCTCCGAAACCCAGGACACGGGTGGAGTCTAAGGGCTGCAGAGCCCCTGACCACTCCCTGGGCACAGCCCCCTCCTGCCAGGCACCAGCTGCCCTGGGTGCACAGCCTGCCCAGGCACATGCTGAGCCCCGCCTAGAAGCTGTCCCTGGCCAGAGCAGGTGTCCAAAAGGCAGCAGAGTGTGGGCAGGGGGTGGGCAGGCGGCAGGCGAGGCCCATCATGCACACCCCAGCAGCTGCGCCAGCCCCGAGCACACCCCGGCCCCTCCAGCCCAGCCTGGCCCAGGCTGCCTCGGGCAGACCTGCCTACCTCACAGGCTAGGGAGTCCAGGGTCTGATTCCCTTGCTATCTACCCAGACCTCACCCTGTCCCAGGCCTCAAATCTTACTCTCCCTCGGCCCCCCTGACCCTCGGGGTGGGGGGAGTAGCCTGGAAAAATTTGAAGGGACTTGGGAAGGGCAGAGTAGGGCTGGAGGAGGCTGCGGCTTTTTCCCCTTTGTCAGGCTCCACCAGGGCTGGCAACGAGGTGATAATGCTCCTAATGGGCAGGGATAAGCAGGCGGATCAGCGCGTGTCAACAATAGTGGAGCAGGAAGGGCGGAAAGGGGCGGAGCCTGGCCAGGCGGGAGAGATGGCAGCCAGCAGAGGGGCTGAGGGTTGGGGGACTGGGCCCTGGGGCCTGTTGGTCCTGGGTGCCCATGGCTATATGCCCTACTTCCAGGTCCCTTAGTCCCTCTTAGGCCCACAACAACCTCTGTACCAGGAGAGACTTGTCACCCAGCTCCCCCATACATACCTCCGCGCCCCAACTCCCCCATCTCTGCCTCCAGGGCATGGCCTGGACTCCAGATCCTTCCCTGGAATCTTGATCTTAAGGATTCTAGCACCTTGTCTCCATTCTCTCTGCCCCAACTACCCTGAAACCCCAATACCACATGCCCTGGATCACCCCTTGTACCTCCGTTGTACATCAACTCATATCCTCCATATGCCCCCCAATAATGCCTCATATTTCCACACAGACCAGGTGGCCCCCTCGAGTCCTGTGTCGCCTCCCCTGTGCTGCCGGGGAATGACCACCTCTCCCTTGCCCTGTCCCTACCAGGTTGCCCACGTTGAGCACGTTGTCAAAGTGCTCCGTCATGGGGTAATGCTCCATGGCCATGAAGAGGGTGTTGAGCACAATGCAGATGGTGATGCCCAGGTCCACGAAGGGGTCCATGACTATCAGGTGGATGATATGCTTGAACTTCACCCATGGCGCGCAGCAGTTCCATATGAGCACTTTGTGGGCACACTTGTACCACCATGGCGGGCACTTCTGGTGGGCCTCTTCCAATTCTGGGAGCAGGGTGGAAACAGACACCTGATGAGGAGCCTCCTCTCATGTGCTACCTTCCTCCACCTAGATCTTTTGGGCTCCCTTCCAAGCCCCGCCACTTAGATCGCCACATCTCAAACCCCGCCTCCTCAGCGACACCTACTCCAAGCCCTGCCTCTCAGTGAGGCACCCTCAAGACCCGCCCCTCTAGACCCCGCCCCCAAAGACCCACCCCTTTGAGAGCTTTGCTCAAAGCCCCTTCTCTCAAAGCTTTACTTCAAGCTCGGATTTCTTGACACGCCCCACAAAGCCCTGGCCCTCAGTGACTCCCACCCCTGCCAATGGCCCAGGCCTGTGATCCCACACCCTGATCTGGCTGGGCCCGAGGGACTGGTGGGAGGTACCCGCTGGGGATTGGCTCCCAATTCCACCTGCTGCTACTCAATGCTACTGGGGAACACAGAGACGCCCTGTGGATCTTTCTTCTGCTGGCCCCTCCAGACTGTTCCCAGCCAATCGATCTTTTCCCACCAGAGTGGCTTTCTGGAAATATGCCCTGTTCTTGCCACCCCAGCTCTAAAGCCTTGGGGTTCTGTAAGGCCTGTGGACAAAGACGCTCCTCCTTCCGGCCTTCCAGGCCTCCACTGCCTGTGGGTGTCCTCAGCCTAGGCACGATCTCATTTAATTCCCACCAGAAATTGATAAGGTAAGTGCTATTAGTGCCACCCATCTCACAGAGGAGGAAAGGGGACTGGAGTCGGGGGCAGTCCCATGGACACCTGGGTTTGAGTGCATGCTTGGGACACCCCAGGGGTAGGGGAGGGGCTGACTCTCACCCCCATGCAGGAATAAGCAAACCGGACCTCTTTTAAAGGCTGCAGAGTCTAGTCTGATACTAACACACACACACACACACACATACACACACCCCAACCTGGATGCTCCTGTAGATGCTACTGCCAAAACTTCTCACAACCATCCCAGAAAGGGCAGCACTGAGTGACCTCCGTGGCCAGCTTTGCCCAGCATTCCCTGGGCCCTTCTCTGGCAGGGCCACAGATACCTGGACGCTTGTCAGGTGAGATGGTGCCCTCTAGAGGTTTGCAAAGTTCTCTAGGACCTCCAAGTTCTTCCAAGCACAAGGCAAAGGGTCTGGGGAGCAGACCACATCTCTTCTAGGACAGATTTCCTTCCTTCTTTTTCTCCCGCCCTTTCTCTTTTCTTCCCTCTCTCCCTCTCATCCATCCATCCATCCATCCATCCATCCATCCATCCATCCATCCATATATCTCCTCCCATTCATTACTCTTTCTGCCCATCCAACCACCTATCTATCTATCCTCTCTTCATTACTCATCCTCATTCTCCTCCTGAGACTCAGGGAACTGCATGGTGATTTGGGGGAGTCTGTGACTCTACCTGGGTGGAATCTGACCTTTGGCCTTTAGCTTTTACCCAGAAGACATTTGAGGAACAGGATCTCCAGTTTCTGGAACATTGGCCCTTCCTGGTTAGTATTACTATCCTGTCCTTCCCTGTTGCCTTGGCAGCCTCCAAGGCCCTCCCGGAAGCCCCCAGTTCCCGTAGCAGCCTGGCCTTGCAGCCAGAACTGGGCCGGGTTAAGCCAGGACTATATTTATCACAGCCATTTCTTCGATGCCAATATTAAGTTACTGTCCTCCTGAAGCTGGGCCCAGCCGACTCCACCCCCCACCTCCATGCCCCCCTACCCCCAGGAGCCCAAGTGGCCTGATAGGCAGGGCAGACAGAGTAGGGCAGGTATGGGGTTGCCAGGTACTCACCCTCCATAGCATCTGAGATGCCACTGTCTGCACTGCAGCTCGGCCTCGGGGGCCCCTTCTCCCCTGGTGATGTGTCCAGGCTGCCATTGCAGTCTTTGCCATGGGCTGGGTCACCATCTGCCTCCCTATCTTCCAGAGCCTGGGCAGCCTTGGCCTGTGGACCAGCAAGGGTTATGGCATGAAATCCATCTCTGAGCCAGGGGCATGGACTAATGAACTCTCAGCTTCCTTCTGAGTCCTTTCGGATAGGGGCACCTCTTCTTGCCTGCACTAAGCCTAGTGCAGGTGGTGGGGGTGACCTCAGTGGAGGGGGGGGTGACAGGGTACAGACCAAAGTGATGGAGGGCCCTCATGCCTGAAGACCCCTCAATCCCTGAAGCCTTGACTGACCCTGCATTTCATGAGATGATAAGTAAGTGGGCAGCTACTCCCTGGGGCCTCATAACGACTCCCCTCTGTCTCCACATGGACCCGTATTCTGCCCAGAAAGAATCACGAAACCATAGATATTTAAGCTGAAAGGCTACTTCAGGTTTAACTACTCAAGATTCCTTGTTCCATATGGGGACTCTAAGGCACAGAGCTGCTAAGTACACTTTCTACTGCCTGGAAGCCTCTGCCCTTTCTCCTCCCTCACCCTCAGCCTGCCTGGGACAACCCAGGTTGAGGGGCAGGGAGATCCCTGGGTCCTCGGCCTCCTCTCCCTGAGTCCAGACCTTCTCCATCTCCTCCTGGTGCTTTTTGTATTTCTCCAGCATCTGCTGAAACTCCTCTTCTTTCTCTTGATCCTCAGCCATGGTGGCCTCGTTCTGCTCAGCATACGCCATGGCTACCACTGCCAGGATCAGATTGATGAGGTAAAAGGAGCCCAGGAAGATGATGACCACAAAGAAGAGCATGTAGGTCTTGCCGGCAGCTCGGAGGGTCTGGGAGTGGGGGTGGGACAGGAAGCATCATCACAGGCCCCCCGCCTGCTTTCACCCACCACCCCTCCCCATGCACCCATTGCCCAGATAGGTAAACAGAGAGGGCCCTTCACAGAACTTGGTGATTTGAGGCAGGACATGGCCGTCCCTAGCAGGATAAACATGAGCTAAAGCTGGGGAGCTTCCAAATATATTCCTGGACCCAAATTTTCCTCGTCTCCTGGCTCAGAGAGCCTGGAGGACTCCAGACAGACATCTCAAGACCAGAGAGCCAGGATAAAAAATGGTGAACGTGGGCTTTGGGTGGGGTCAGCTTGAATCCTAGCTTTGCCATGGTGCCTGGCATCTAGCAAGAGCTCAACAAATAGTAGCAGTTATTATTATTACTATTATAATTCTTTTCATTAATATCATCAATGTTAGAAACATCACCAGGAACCAGAAGGCACCATTGCTCCAGACCCAACCGGCCTGCCCCACAGACAGCGGAAGCTAAATAATTGTGTAGGGCAGAGGTGAATTTCTAAGCTCTCCTACTGGTAACCGTGAGGCCTGAAGATCTGTGCCAGGCCCAGATCTCAGCAATGGTGGAAAAGGAAGAAGAGACCGCTGTAGCTGAGGTCTGGGCAGGTGCCCAGTGTTGGACGGCTCCAAGCACCTGTATGAAGGGGCACTGAGGGGACCCCACAGAGAAGACAGCCTTGCTGGGGACCCTGCCAGACCCTGAAGAGGCTGTGGGAATGGAGGGAGATGGTTACAGGGCTGCAGAGCAGTGTGTGGGTAGCTGTACCAGCTGAAAGAGGTTCTCCCAATAGTCTTGTGTCATGAGGCGGAAGAGAGACAGAAAGGCCCAGCTGAAGGTGTCATAGCTGGTGTAGCCATAGTTGGGGTTCCTCCCAGCTTTAATGCACGTGTAGCCCTCGGGGCAGTGCCTGGGAATAGAATGGAGGCTGATTTTAGGGAGGGATGAAAGCTCCAACTGGGGGACAGATGGGAAGCCCCAAGGGAAAAAAAATCCTTTAGTGCTATCTGTGTTCCGAAAACAAGAAAGTGTTCCATCCATGCCCAGGGGTTTTCCTTACATTCCCATCCATCCCAGGTTGCTGGCCTGAATCAGCCCCTATTTCCCAACACCCTGGGGCACCTTTTCCCATTGCCCAGCATCACTCACCCAGCGTCACTGCTGTTCCCACAGAGCAGGGCGTCCAACGCGCCCTCCAGGAAATAGAAGTTCCCTTTGGGAATCAGAGGCCACAAAGGAAACATGTTACCCTCATGGATACACTGTGGGCACATGTACCCACTTTACATGTGTGGACATATGTGTATGGACCATACCAAATAGATGCTCTCTGGATTCCCCTCCCCCTCCTTTATGTACAGCCCCAAGTCCCAAGGTCTCTGGGTAGATACACTGCAGGGAGCTCAGCTCCAAGTGGTATCAGCTCAGTGCCTAGTGTGGTTGTACAGTCAGAATACAGCAGGGGCACAGAGAGATTGGAGGAATGTGTATGTGTGTGCATGGGGCTACCATGTACCTGCACAGGGTACCTGACTGAGGGCAGAGGCTGGGGGGCACGGGAGACTAGACTCCAGGGTTCCAGGCTGAAGAAGGACTACCTTATTCTAACTTGCCAGAAGCATTTTGTGGACTAATTGTGCCATGTGAGAACCTGTGTCTTGTGTGTGCATGCCTATGAAGTATGAGTATGTGACTCGGATGTGGGTGCATTGGTGCCTGGTGGTGGCCCTGCCAGGGTGCAAGTACATATTGTGATGAAGGAGAACAGGGAGTGTGTATAGGTTAAGGAACAGGGAATACAGAGCGTTGCTTTTTATACTGAAAGCTTCCAAATTCTCAATGCAACTTGGCATTTCTTGTCACATGAACCCTTTGAGAAAGGGTTAGTGAGTGATTCTGAAGGTAAGTGAAAATTCTGAGGGTCAGGGAGATCGAGTGACTTGTCGGAGGTTACCTGAGTGGTAAGTGATGGATTTAAGTTCAGGTCCTCCCGATGCTATTTAGCTCACAAGGGGCTGCCCTCGGGGCTGGGACTGGCCCAACTGGCCTTCCAGCCCCATTCTTACCTTCATCACTGATGTAGGCATCCCAATCGAAGGTGTAGTTGCCAGCGCTGCTCTCCTGGCTGCTCCAGGTGTCATTGGCGTACCATGTATCATTGCCGTACCACGTATCATTGCCGTACCATGTATCATTGGCGTACCACGTATCATTGCTGTACCACGTGGTGTTGGTGTCGTTGAAGGGCAGGGGCCAGCGCACACACTTTTGCCGCAGGTTTCCCATGAAGAGCTGTAGCCCCACCAGGGCAAAGACACTCAGGCAGAAGACAGTGAGGATCATCACATCCGACAGCTTTTTGACCGACTGGATCAGGGCGCCCACAATCGTCTTCAGTCCTGACCATATGGAGGGGGAGAGGATGCAGGGGGGAGCCAGCCGGGCAGGTTTGTAATTTTTCCCTCCAAGTTTTTGCCTACTCCAACTCCTTCCAGACTTGACTTACTAGGGGCACCACTTCCCTGAAGCCTTCCCAAGTTTGCCCCACACTTCTCTGATTACATCCTCAATCAGGAACCTTCGAATGGCCACAGAATCTCAGCCACTAAAAGAATGGATTATAAAGACTCCGTGGGCTGCTGCCTGACCCCTAGAGCAACACACAAGCACATGGTAGAGCTTAATACATGTCGCTAGGTCAGCACTCCCAAAGCGTGTTCTGCAGGACACTGCTCTCCCAAGCTGTGCTCTTAAAAGGGGGCGGGGTGGTTCAATAATGTTTGGGAAAGGCTGTATATTCCACTCTTGGAAAGTCATTGTACAGATCAGCTTATCAAAAGCTCTGACAAGTCATACAGAAACAAACAAAAACTTTAATACCATTTTCCTTGGCTTACCTGACCACAGAATCCCTTTTCTGATAATGCCTATTAACCCCCAAAGGAACAAGAGGGTTCACTCTGACAAGCTCTAGACTGACACTGCACTACCTTTTTATTCTGTGCCTTTGGATGGAAAAGGCTTAAAAACCTCTTCTAGAATTCCAGGGATGGATTCCCACCACGCAGGGAAGAGCCATAACTTCTTCCCTTGGGCCAAATCATAGTGTTCCTCCCTTCAATATCAGTTCATTTCCTTTTCTTATCTTGGTGTAGACAAAAGATGTTCAACAGCCTCCTTATGAAAACCCTCCTGAGCTCTGAGGATCCTGGGAGCGTGGCGTAGAGGAAAGGTGTTTTGGCCTTGGCTCAGTGGCCAACATGCAGCGTGACCTTTGGTAAGCACTTTCTCTATTGGGGTCTCTTTCCTAAACTGCACGTGAGAGCTTTGGACTAGAGAACTAAAAGGTACTTTTTAGCATCAAGACGACAATTTCCCCTCCTCCTACAGCCTCTTTTCCATCCCTTTTCAGATCATCTTTCTCTTCTTTAACGAACCTTCTCCAGTTTCTCCACATGTTTTTTTGAGGGTCTGGATGATCTGGGTTCTATTTATTTCCTGCTTCTTGATGCATTACTTTGGAATTGCCCGGCCTCATGGCTCAGTGGATAAGCTGTGTGTTCCCTATGGAGCCCTCAAAGCCGGGACTTTCCATTACTGATCCCTTTGTGTCTCAGCTGGTGGTCTCTGCTCTGTCCCGTCTGCTTATTTAACACACATACATACACTCCACACCCATGTGTCAGGCACTGTTCTAAGCACCTTATTGATATTAAAGCATTTAATCTTCATAACAACACAATGCATGACACTATTCTGTATTATCCACATTTTACAGATACTGAGGCACAGACAGGCTAAGCCACTTACCCAAGGTCAAAGTTAGCAAGTGGTAGATGTGAGAATTGAACACAGGCAGACCTGCTCCAGAGTTTGTGCTCTAGCCACCTTGCTATGCTGCCTCTCAAATGCCCATCCTCCCGCCTGGGACCCCTTCTCTTCTCTGGCCTTGGGAGACCCATGTGTCCAGACTTTGGTGTGTGTTCTATACACACAGCCTGGGAGTCCTGTGACCCTGGGTCAGGTTACTGGAACTTGAGCGTCAGGCTCCAGGCCTGGGCATGGAGGGTGGCCTATTGACCCAGGCAGGGGGTCCCTGTACCTCCCCAGTACCTGGGATGACTGTGATGGTTTTCAGGGCTCGCAGAACCCGAAAGGTTCTCAGGGCTGAGATGTTGCCCAAGTCCACAAATTCCGTCAGGTACCTGGGGGGACATGGGAGTGGGATGAGAGCTGTGTCGGAGCCAGGGGTGGGTGAGAGGGCAGAAATCCTTATAGCTGGGGTTCCCACAGGGGTTAGGGTCAGGTCAGACATGCCAAGGTTCCTATGGGGGCCTGAGATTTGGGAAAGATAGTGCAGGAGCTTTGCTGGGGAGTGGAGGTGGCACGGGTAGCCCAGCTCTCCTAGGAGGTGAGGGCCTGTGGGACTGGGCCCAGGGCTGCTGCATGTGGTTGTACATGGCAGGTGGAGGGGCAGTAGGAGAGCCTCCAAACCAGACCCTGGGGATGGAAACTCCTAGAGCTGTACAACTCACGGTCTTTATACTTGACCTGAAGCCCCTACAGTCCACCCCTCGGAGAGGGGCAGCCTGCTCAGCTACTCTCTCTGAGGTCTGGCCCTCTCCCCTTCCCTGCCTCGGCCTCAGGATGCCCTTGGCCCCTGCTCACGCCATCATGATGACGCTGAAGTCCAGCCAGTTCCAGGGGTCCCGGAGGAATGTGAAGTCATCGATGCAGAAGCCTCGGGCCAGCACCTTGATGAGGGACTCAAATGTGTAGATCCCTGTGAAGGTGTACCTGGGGGGGAAATGGCCAGGCAAGGTATGGGTGGTAGTGATGGACCTCTCAGGAGAGAGGATCACAGAAATGAAATATGCTCTCCAGGGGGCTGAGGACATTGGTGAGAGTGACAGTGGGTGCCATCCCGGGGGATTAAAGTGCTGATGGGGTGACAGTGACAGTATGCGTCTCCCTGGAAGACAAGAGCAGTATCACTCTGAGCATCCTCAGAGCGCAGACCCCTGGGATGGGCTGTGTCCTAGGGCCAGCAGGGGGTGGGGGTGGGGTCACAGGGAGGGAGAGACTTACTCCACGTTCTTGGACCAGGGGGGCGGCTCGCTCATGGTCATGAACACGCAGTTGGTCAAGATGGTGATCATGATGAACAAACTGAACAGCGTTGGGGGAAGGGTCAAGGAAAGTGAGGGAGCAGGTGGGGAGGGGAGGTGGACAGAGGCCCTCCTCGCCCAGAACCCAGAACTCCCAGTTTTGCTTATGCCTAACGTCCCCGGCCTCCCCCGGCCCTGTGCTCGCCCCACTCGCTCGGGCAGGATATGCGTGGATGAGCACCTTGATGGCGCCTCGTCTGATGATGCTGAAGGGACTCAGCATGTAGAGAGCGGGCGTGGCAGAGAAGCGGAAGATGGCTTTGCCCTTGTTGAGCACGATGAAGGTCTGAGGCAGGGAGAGAGCTGTGAGGCCTAGGGACAGGCATACAGATGGACAATGGACAGACAGGTAGAGGGCACCCTCCCAGGCCCAGACCTTCTTGTCACTGTAGTAGGGGTCCAGGTCCTCCAAGGGAATGCCGATGACCTCCGGTGGAGGGTCCCCAAAGATAAGGGGCAGGTTCTTGCCAGCTTCCATGTCACTTCGCGGCTTCCTTTCAGGCTCCTCGATCTCCATCTGCTTGTTCCGCTGCTGCCGGGCCTCCTCCTCCGCTGCACGCTGTTCTATGGCTGCCAGGGACTCCCGGGTGAAGGGGCGCAGGCTTTCGGGGCCCAGAGGCACCAGGGTGGGCAGAGATGGGCGGGCCATCCTTGCATCCTGGGCTCAGGGTCCAAGAGGGCAGCGGGCAGCCGGGGCAGCTGTAGTGTGCAGCCCCCCTAGGTGCTGGGCAGCCACTGTCCGCTATTCACCTCCTGCCTGCCCAGGGGCCAGGCTGGCGAGGTGGGTGTGCAGGCCCTGTTGGGACTGAGAGACGTGCCTGCAAGGCCCGGGCACTGCTGTAGCACAAGAGCATCACCCCTGAGCCCCACACCACATTCTCCCCAGAAGGGGGTGGGCTGCCCTCAGGACTGATGGCAAGCCAACCAGATCCTCTTCAGCCTTGGGGACTTGGGGTCAATGCCCCAGTGCCCTCAACCGTCTCCTGCACCCAAGCTCTGGGAACTGTGTGGCTTCCGCCTACAAAGACAGAGAGAATCACAGCTGGTTATAGCCACATAGGGCCTCTATTCCAAAGTGAGGTGGAAAGAGTCAGATGTGAAATGTGCTGGTGGGTCCAGAGGATGGGCTAAGATGAGGCCTGGGGGAGATCAGCCTGAAGGAGGAATGGCAAAGGGATTTCATCATGATGGCCAACTTGGATTGGCTGCTATTGGCTGCCTGGAAATGTGGGCAGAGACCATGGAGGTTGCAGCCAGATTCAGTGCAAAAAGACAGCTGTGATTGATTAGTGATGTCTGCCAGGGGCGTGAGAAAGAAGAAAGTGGTGCATCTGCCCGTGTTTGCCACCTGTCCTGGAGGGAAGGGAAAGATGTGGGCATGTGGAATATCCTGTCCTAATTTTTGGGGAAGTGTGATGATAGGCTGGAAGAGGGAAGAAGGAAGGGCCCCAGGCCCTGCAGAGTGTCCCAACAGCTCTCCCCCACAGGACCTATGGGATCTAACCCATGGGAAAGCAGGGGATGCTGGAGCAGGCAGATGCAGGGTGTGGGGGGGTCCTGTAGATGCTAATGTGGGAGAGGAAGACACACAGGAAAGGTCGTGAGCACAAGGAGGTGGACAGTTTCCATGGTGGAGGCAGGGCTAGAGATTGCAGGGACTGTTTCTGGCTGCATGAACTGGGTGGATGAAGGGGCACCCCCAGGAGCTTTAGAGGCCTGTGAGCACTGTGTGGATTGTGTCTCCTGGGCCAGTCCCTCAGCCTCTCCTGGCCCCTGCCCAACCCTCCTGAGCGTTTTCCCTGTGGGAGGGAGGTGGTGGGTCACTTACTTCAAAGGCCCTGGGGAATGACCCACATTAGTAGGCAGGCACGGGGAGACCATTGCAGCCCAATCACACATAGCCACAAGGCCCACACAGACACTCAGGAACCACCCCTCCATCACAGGGGCTCAGACAGACCCCCCCATAGATACCCAGAGCTATACCAGAGGGCAGCTTTCTTGCAGCAGGCACACATGCTCCAGCAGTGAGCGCCCTGACCCCGGCTAGGCTAGCGCAGGCACTTCCTCAGGCTTGGTCAACAGGTGGGGAGGGTGGCCCAGGGAGCGGCCAGAACCATTGGGCAGAGCTAGCCACGCCCTGGCCTGGCTGCCCAGCTGCTCCCTACCATCACCCAGGGAGTCGTGTTTCCACGGGGATGACTCTGCTCATTTCTGCTGACCCCGTCCCCCAGCTGCTCATTGCCCCCATTGTGTGTGTGGGAGTGCGTGGGTGAGCACATGTTCACACACATGTACACACACACACACACACAGCCTGAAAACACCCCTCACATGGACCCCACAATTGCACCCTGCCCCTCAGCACCCACCTTCCTTCCTTCATCTGCATCACCAATCCCATATAGACACACATACAGAAGATGCTGACCTGCTAGATGACCCTGGACGGACCCCATGGCTGCTGGGCACCCTCCCAGTTCACAGGCCCCACTTGGCAACAATCCTCTGGCCGGTGCTGCCCACTCTCTCCTTCATAGCACCCCAAGTGGGACCACAGAAACCAGACGGACTGGCCCCAGCATCTGAAACTACACTCCCTGGAGTCACCAGACGCCCCCAGTGCTTTCTTCTCAGCTGGCCCTCCCTCGAACATCTGACACTGACACTGCATTTCTTCTCAAGAGAAGAACCTGGCCTGCCCCTCTGGCCACTCTCCTTCTCTGCTCTGTGAGCTCCTCCTTCCTGCTCCTGGAAAACGCTGCTTCTCCAGGGCCTGGTCTGCAGCCTCGGTTTCTCTTTACAGCACACACCTCCTGCCCTGTGTCCTCTTGCCCTGTGTCCCACCTCCACCCACCTCCTTTCCGTGGTTTCTATAACTTTGCCACATCTGTTCCCACCTTCCCAAGGGCCCTAGACCCATCAAGTTTGGCACCTTTCACATGTAGTCACAGCCTGCACACCTCTTAGGTCAACGGTAATTCATGGCATGTTTGTGTTTGTCTGTTGGTATCTGTGTCCCCCACCAGACTCCTTGTGGGTTGGAGCTTGGGGTCACCACTGAATCTGGTGCCTGGTACATTGGCACCAGACCCATAGATGGCACAGCCAGCCTGACATCTCCTCCTGCTGTCCCCTGCTTCTGCTGGACCCCAACTGGCCTCAACCGGACTCCTCATCTTTCCCTTCAAAATTTGCACGTCACCTAAATTCCTCTCCTTTTATGCTCTCCACCAATCCTGAAACCACTTCACATCTGGATGTCTTATGTGAGGTGGAAAATGTCCTCCGTGGCTAGGCCAGTTGAGGCATGGTTTTGGCTGGTGGCTACTGAAAGCATTGTGATATTGTGATGGTACACCTGGTCGGTTCCCAAGCCCTGACCCCTTAGGCTCCCTTTCAGCACCCATGGGGCTCTCCATCCTCCAGGCTATTGCTGCCTCATTACCCCTCACCTGCTCTATTTAAATAACCTCCCACCTGCCTCCCGACCTCTCAGCAGGCTCCCCTCCAACTCACCATCCACATTTCTAAAATCACAAGTTTGAACATGTCATGCTTAACCCTTCCGTGGCTTCCCTTTGTTTAAGTGTCCACACTCCTCCCCATGGCTCCCAAGGCCCTCCCTAATCGGATCCCTACCTCTACGCCCACCCCTCCCACCCCCTGGCCATGCTACCTGCATTTTTACAAATGGACCAAGCTGTTTCCCACCCCACCCATGTCTTTGCTTATGGTCTATTAAGCCTCCTGGAGGATCCCTCCTTTTTGTCTCCCTGGAGAGCTTTAATTTGTCTTTCGAGACTCAACCTATACAAAACCCACCACCTCCAGGAACTCCTTCCCTGGGCATGCCGGCTGAGAGAATCATTCCTTTGTGCCAGCAGTGTGCTAATGCTCAGTAAAAGCTTAGCGAATGAATGAATGAATGCATTAGAGGAACGCTCCACTTTAGCCCCTGTCTCCTTTAAGTGCACCCTGAACCTAAATCATAACCAGGAACTGTATCTCCTCTGACACCGCCTCTCCCAGCGCTCTCCTCCCCGCTCCTACCTCTGAGCTTAGCTCAAGTACTGGCTGCTTCTTCCTGCCTTCAGTCCTGCAACCCTGCCTTTCTCCCTCCCCATCAGCCCCCTCTGACTTCACTGCCCTCCTCTTACACCCTCAGTTACAGGAGCCATGATCACAATTCCACCCTTGAAAATACCCTCAACTCCAGCCTCCTCTCTCCTTCTACCCCACTCGCCTGTGGAAACCCCAGCTGGTCTGTCCCAGCTAAGCTGTCCTGCCAGCCGCTGAGCAATTGGACGTTGCTGCAGCAAAGGCAAGACCTGGCTGGTTTCACATTTGACTTCATGGTTAAACCCCAGGTTTGCCCTCAATTGTGCCCTGTAAGTGCAGGTTTCAATGGAAGCCTCACTTTTCCACATTTTGAGAACAACTACCGTGTTTCCCCGAAAATAAGACCTAGCCGGACCATCAGTTCTAATGCATCTTTTGGAGCAAAAATTAATATAAGACCCGGTATGTATTATATTATATTACATTACATCATTATATTATATTATATTATATTATATTATATTATATTATATTATATTATATTATATTATATTATATTATATTATATTATATTATATTATATTATAGACCCGGTCTTATATTATAATAAAATAAGACTAGGTCTAATATTAATTTTTGCTCCAAAAGACGCGTTAGAGCTGATGGTCCGGCTAGGTCTTATTTTGGGGGAAACATGGTATTTCATGCCTTTTCTTCTTTCCTCAAACCTTCTGCACTCTTCCTCATGATGCTCCTGGCTGGTGACTTTGCCTCCAGTCTTCATTGAGAAAACAGGAGCCATTACACACTGTCAAATTGACAACTGTCTTCACTACCCCCAACCCCTTCTTCTTCCATCTTCAGAAGAAAAACCACCAACGGCCAGGCCTTCCACTTGGGCGCAGGCCCCGACCCCTCTTGCCTTCCCAAGGACCTTATTCCCTAGCTACCTTCTCTCTACCACCATCGACCTCTCCCTTCTTCAAAATTATGGCAATGGTGAAAAAACTACCCTCCTGGCCTCACTCCTTGCTTCATCTATTGCCTTATTTTTCTGTTCCTCTTCACAAACCAACTTCTTGGAAAGTGTCTACACCAGCTGTCTTTACTTCCTTACCTTTCGTTTGCTCTCCAACCCATTCCAACCTGGCTTCTATTCCCCCAACTCAACTGAAATGGCTTTTGTCAAGTCACTAGCACCCTCCCTGCTGCCAAGTCCACTGAACACATTTCTGTCTTCACCTCCCTCAACCTCTCAGAAGCATTCAACCCAGTTGGCGGTAGCCCCCTTCTGGAAACACTCTGCTCTCTTGGGTTCCATGAGCGTACACCCATCGTTCCCCTACTGTGTCTCTGGCTGTTCCTTCTTAGTTTCCTTTGCTTGTCCCTCTCTTTCTCCCCGATCTCTTAAGTTTCTCAGGACTCAGTCTGTGTCCGGATGGCATCACTCTTGTGACTGTAAATAGTGCTCCAAGAATATGATAAACTTCTCTTTTGAACTCCAGGCTGATCTATTCAACTGGCTACTGGACCATTCCATGTGGGTAACTACCGTGTTTCCCCGAAACTAAGACCTCGCTGGACCATCAGCTCTAATGCATCTTTTGGAGCAAAAATTAATGTAAGGCCTAGTCTTATTTTACTATAAGACTGGGTCTTTATAATATAACAATATAATATGATATGATATGATACGATATGATATGATATAATATAAATAATATAATACTGGGTCTTATATTACTTTTTGCTCCTAAAGACGCATTAGAGTTCATTGTCCAGCTAGGTCTTATTTTCAGAGAAACACGGTAAGAGGCATCCCAACCTACAGCGTCTGAAGGACGCATCTGTGCTCTTCCATTGCTCCACCCACAGTCTTCCTCAGCCCAGGAAATGGCATCACCATCCATCTGGCTGCTCAAGTCAAAAATCGAAGTGTCTCTTTGAATTCTGTTTTTCCTCATCTTCCACATCCAGCCATCCAAAGTTCTGTTAATAGCATCTCCAAAATATCCCTAAGCTCACCTTTTCCCCCTGGTCCATGTCACAATAATTTCTTGCAACAGCCTGTTTCCTGCTGGCAGCTTTTATCCTGTTCCTCCAAACCAGTCCCATAAAGCAGCTGGTGATCTTTTAAAAACAAGAAACCAATCATGTTATTTCTCCTGCTTCAATTCTCCAGTAACTTCCCTGACGCTTAGAATAACACCTAACTGTCTTGTGGTGGCCTAAAAGACCCTGGTGAGCCAGCCCTTATCTACCTCTCCCGCTTTGTCTCGTGACCTCTCCTTCCTGCTCTCTCTGCCCCAGTCGCCC
This sequence comes from Rhinolophus sinicus, assembly GCF_057876585.1. Classification (NCBI taxonomy): domain Eukaryota; kingdom Metazoa; phylum Chordata; class Mammalia; order Chiroptera; family Rhinolophidae; genus Rhinolophus; species Rhinolophus sinicus. Next base: position 44,993,518 of record NC_142512.1, read on the forward strand.
ATCCTCGCTCCAGCTCCTTGACCGCTGGGATCATGCGTACCTTTGGGATTCGCTCTCCCCAGAGATCTTGTCCCCTCCCTCTTCACATGGAAGTTCCTTCTCAGCCCTGGTCTAAACTCCAATGTCTCTTCTCCAAGAGGGTTTCTCCTCCTCTACTCTATCACAGTTCCCCTGTTTCCCTTGACATCATTTATCATAACTGGTAATTGCTTGTTTATTTGACTGATTTGTCTGTCTCCTCCACTAGACCAAAATGCCAAGACAGCCAGAACTGTGTCTGTCTAGGTCACCATAGCCAGTCCCAGCACTGAGCATACCGTAGGCACTCAATACGTGTTTGCTGAAAGAATGAGTGGATGAGGTTTGGACACAGACCTTTCCAGGGATAAAAAGGGATACTGATATATTCCATCCATCCATCCATCCATCCATCCATCCATCCATCCATCCATCCTGTTTATAAACCAGAAGCTGAGCTAGCCCTGAGTAGGACACAAAGGCGTACCTGTTGGGCACGCTGCCTTTTCCAGAGCTGAAAGTGGGGAAGAAGGTGGACATGGACACATGTATTGTGTTTCCCCGAAAATAAGACCAGGTCTTGTATTACTTTTTGCTCCAAAAGATGCATTAGGGCTTATGTTCAGAGGATGTCATCCTGAAAATTCATGCTAGGGCTTATTTTCTGGTTAGGTGCTATTTTCGGGGAGACACGGTAACTATGAGATGAGAAGGTGATGCCTGCTCTAAAGAGGGGAGGTGATTGTGCTCTGGGAGTTCAGGTGGATGAGTGGTTACCTACAGGTCAGGGAAGAAAAGATGTGGCTTTTCATTTGGGCCTCCAAGGATGAGTAGGTTATGAACACAGGAAATGGAGGGAAAGGACACTCTGGGGAGAGGGAACAACCAGAGCAAAGACAGAGGCAGGACATAATCTTGTGTCAACATTTGTGGGGCACAGAATCTGCTTGTGTCAACATTTGTGGGGCACAGAATCTGCTTAGGAATCTGGGGGAGGTGGGTTGGGCAGCTGGGCCAGGGCCTTCAATGGCAGGCCCAGAATTCTGGACTTCATCCTACAGCCTTGGAGAGCCCCTCACAGGGCTGGTGGGTTGGGGTGGGCCAGCATGTATGTACCTTCTGCCCACCTGTGCAATGTATCTAGAATAGACGGGACAAGCTGTATTGTTTTCAGTACGCACCAGTGGAGGAATTAAAGGGTACCTGGGAAGTATGCCTGGTGATTTCCTGGAGGGGACAAGCATGACAGTGTCCCATATCATGGACTGGGTGTCATGCTCGCAGATCTCCATGTGGCTCCTCCAGCCACCACCTGGAGTAAAGGGGCCAGTGTGACAACTTGATCCCTCTTTCTACCAGCCAGAGATCAGACTCCGGCTTCAGCCCTGTTCCTAAGACGTAGCGGCTAAGGGCCTGGGTTGGGGGTCTCCAGGCAACTTCATCCCACTGAATTCAAGAAAGTTAGAGTTGTCAGGGCCTGAGAGATCAATGAATCCAACACACTCATGTTACAAATGGGGAAACTGAGGCCCAGAAAGGAACAGCAACTCTCCCCAGATCACACACTTATTCATTCAACAAACATTTCCTGAGCATCTGCTCCATGCTGGGCCCTGATTTAGCAGTGGCAAAGTCCCTGTCCTCACTGAGCTTGCATTCCAGAGGGAGGAGGCAGATAATAAATAGGGAAGCAAATAGGATAATTTTAGAGAGTGATAAATGAGAGGCTGAGCCAAAACTAAAACCCAGCTCCCTGGGCACCAGGGCCAGAGCCCGTTTAGTAAGTGAGAAGCCCATCGGAACCTCTGTTAAAACGGAAGTTTGGGTGGAAGTGGTGGGTAAAGTCAGGCCATCTTGAGGGACTGGAGGTGGTGTGCAGACAGGGATGGGGGGTGGGGAGGAAGGGTCGGGAGTCAGGGAGCCAGGTGGGGCCAGCTGTCTGCAGGCAGGGAGCCAAGCGTTAGGAGCTGTGGGTGAGGTGGCTATTCTCTGGAGTAAGTCCAGCCCAGCACTGTCTCTCTCTGTGGGGTTGCCAGATCGGAACACCCAATTCCAGATATAGTCTGACCACAGAGAGAGAGGCCTTTTCTCTCTGGCCTGGACACCCTTTGTATTCATTCATCCCAAGATGGCATTTGCTTCTTCAGCAGCCAACTCACAAGGTGGAGTTTGCAGTCACCGCTGGAGCTTTGTCTCATGAACTTTGGTCAAATTAGATCTTCCCCATACTATAAACTGTGCAACTGATTTTTCTCTTTTAAAGCTAGGTTCAAATATATGGTGATGGAAGGAGAACTGACTCTGGGTGGTGAACATACAATGGAATTTATAGATGATGTAATACAGAATTGTACACCTGAAATCTGTGTAATTTTACTAACAATTGTCACCCCAATAAATTAAAAAATAATAATAATAAAAATAAATAAATAAAAAATAAAAAAATAAAGCTAGGTAGACCTCAAAAAAAATATTAGTAAATTAAATCCAACAGTGTATGAAGAGAATTTTACACTATGAATCTGAAAGTCAGGTTCAACATTAGAAAAGCAGTTAATATAATTCATCACATCAATAAGCTAAAGAAGAAAAACCACATGATCATATCAATAGATGCAGAAAAAGCATTTGAAAAATCTAACACCTATTCATGACTTAAAAAACCCAAAACAAAAAACGAACTCTCAGCAAACTAGGAATAGAAGGGAACTACCTCAACCTGATAAAGAACATCTACAAAAAACCTACAGCTAACACAGTTCTTAATGGTGAGAAACTAGAAACTTTCCCACGAAGATGAGGAACAAGGCAACGATATCGTCTCTCACCACTCCTTTTTAACGTCGTACTGGAAGTTCTAGCTAATGCAATAGGATAAGAAAAGGAAATAAAAGGTATACTGATTGGGAAAGAAGAAATAAAACTGTCTTTGTTTGCAGATGACATGACTGCCTATGTACAAAATATGAAAGAATTGACGAAAAAAACCTCCTGTAATGACTATAGCAGGGTTTCAGGATGCAAGGTTAAGATAAATCCAGGTGTAGGATTTTACATCTACCGCTACTTAAGTTCCCTTTGTTCATTGCACCTCATCACCTCCAGTCTTTTGTGAAAGCCTGTTAGATCTTCATATTTCCTCTCAGTTCAAGGCCATCTCTCAAAGCTGAGTGTCTGTGATTGTGATTGTCCCAAATTATTGGCCAAACAAGGCTCCAGACAGGAACCACTACCCCCCTCCCTCCTGCCACCATATGCTTCTAGAATCTTCTCTCCTAGAATACCTATGTTTTCAAGTAGTGTCCTTCAAGCATTCAGAGACCCACCTAGCTATACTGTATCAGCCTGAAATCCTCCAAGAGGCCTCAGCCATGGTCTGCCAGCCTAGGATGGAAAAGCTGCAATGAGAAACTCTCCTGGAAGATGGAGAATAGATATGCCCTGCCCCTCACAGCCTTTCCTGTTCACTCTAGGGAACATCCTTGAGGATGGAGAGATGGTGGGTAGGTTGCAGGCCTTGCTCAGGTCCCAGCCATCATCCCTCCTGCCAGTCCAGCATGTCCTTCATCTCCAGCAAAGCTGTTGGTCACCCACTAGTGTCTGGCTGTTTGGTTTCTCTGTGGATCGGAAGCAAAATTACCCAGAGCTGCAAGTGGCCAATAGAGACCTCTCCTCAAGCTTCACCTGCAGTGGGGGCTCAGACTCAGAACTTTCTGAGAGAGTGAAACAGCTCCAAACTTTTTCTGTCCTGGCCAAAGAAAGCATCGGACGTCCGGGTGGCCTACTTCCCAAATTCCTACATTCCCACTGTGGCCCAACTCCAAGAATGCAAAACAGATCCCTATGCCCCCCTAGTTGTAGGTCTCAAGTCACAGCTTTTTCTCAGCTGAGGCAGGCTGGAGGTGGGGGTGGGAATGGGAAGGGGGTAGCTGTGTTGTTTCTCTGTCAGCACTTAGGGCCTTGGCCTTGGCAGGTCAGGGGCCTGGAGGAAGTCCTCCGTGTGGCCCTCCCCTCCTGGTCTAACACTCTCTGCAGAGGAAATCTGCTCCAAGAGATTTTGGAGGGCAGCCTGGAGCCTGGAGCTTAGTGCAGAAACCTCCGGACACTCAGGAGCTCCAAGGGTTCCGGAAACAATTGGGGTCACATGTGGTATTCCTGGGTGAGGGGTGGGCTGGTGCTGACTGCAGTTTTCTATGTGGGGCTCACTGGGTCAAAACAAGCACCCCCTTTTTAGGCATCTGATTCAACCAGCTTGATGATTTGTCTTCCCTAAGGGGTAAGAATGAGAGCAGTAGTCACATTTATCTTGCACTTACTGTATGCCAAGGCTTCCCTCCTGTTTAGGATATACTGGCAATCCCTTCCCCCACAATCTGCTCTGTTCTCTGTCAATTCCCAAAGACTCTCTAAAACATTGGTTAGTTTTTCCCCAACTTGTCTCTTCCTCTTAATCCTGACCCTTTCCCTCCATCCAGAGTACTTCTAGTTGGCTAGGGGCCTGATGAAAACCCAAATGGGCTGTGTTTGGGTTTTGTGAGCAGTGCCCCCTTCCCACTAACCCCTCCCAGATCATCTGTAGGCCCTGGAAGCCCTTTCTTCCCAAAAGCAAAGCCCTGAGGGGCAGCCAGATGGCTCAGTTTGTTAGAGCGCTAGCTCTGAACAGCAGGGTTGCTGGTTCGATTCCCACGTGGGCCAGTGAGCTGTTCCCTCCACAACTAGATTGAAGGACAATGACTTGACTTGGAACTTATGGGCCCTGGAGAAACACACTGTTCCCCAACATTCCCCAATTTAAAAAAAAAAAGAAAAGAAAAGAAATCCTCATCCTGGATTACCAAGCATTTAAAAAAAAAGAAGTAAAGGCCTGCAAACGGGTTTCTCTTTCTAAGATTGAGCCTTACATCAGAGGAATTGATCTCATCTCACGATGTAGAATTCTAGCCCTCAGTCAACTTGGGAAAGAGGGGAGGAGGGTGTTGGTTCCTCTGGCCCCCAAATCTCAGTTCATTTACCCGTCCTGCTGACGTGCACAGCAGGCCCACGAGGTGGAGGCTTAAGAAATATTACTTGATGAAAAGCAGTCATGGATACATTCATTTGGTGCTTCCCACGTGCCAGGCAGTGTTGCAAGTGCATTCGTTATCCTAGCTAATAAGGGGCAGAGCCAGTATTTGAACACAGTTCTTCGAAGCCAGATCCACGTGCCTGTTACTACAAACCCCGTCTCCCTCCAGGGTTTTGGAGAACCGGGCTGGGCATGGCTGCCCTCCTCCAGCACAGGGCACATCCAGATAGAGGTCCCATCCAGGTTGCCCCCTGGGCTGGGCTGACCCTCACTTGTCTGACCTCTTCAAAAGGCAGGTCAGAGTTCTTGAGTCAAGCCCCGGAAAGGTGTGGCTGGGGTGGGTATCCAACAGGCCCTGCCAGGACCAGGCTCAGGCCTCCTGGGGCCTTGTGTTAGGAGCTGTGGGTGGTGGGAATTACAGGTCAATAGTTTGGGAAAGAAGTTTGCATTTTACTTGTATCAATCGACCCTCATATGCCCCCCAACTCCCTCTGCAGCCCACTCTTGTGTACACACACTCACACACACACACACACACACACACACACACACACATTCCTTGCTTCTACGAGTCATTTCCCTGCTGCTCCTAAGGGCGGGGAGGCTGATTAGTTCCACCCGGGCCTGGGGCTTCCTGCCCTCTGGGCTCGGCAATTTCAAAGGAGCCCCCAAGCATGGTGACCTGGACTCCATGGATGTCCCCCAAAACTTGTATGTACACCCTCTGCTACATACACGTCTAGGCCCACCTCACCCGCCCTTGGGCAGATCCACCCCTGCACGCAGGGCTGCCTCCCCCAACCCCTCACCCCTCATGCCAGCTCCTACTTGGGTCTACACTGCAAATGCTGGCCTCTGTTCTGCCTCTGCTCTCTCTCCGCCCCGCACGTTTGCTCCTCCCAGACCACAGCGGACGGGGCTTTTTCCTGCCTTGCATCCACCAAGATGCCAACAAGGGGACCGTGCAAAAGTGACCCTGAGCCTGGAGAATTCCAGGGCAGACATGGCTCCCGCTCCATCCACCCCTAACACCTGCGGAGAGCAGGCTTTGAGCTTGGGCCCCAGGCCCCTCCCTGGCCCTGCGAGTTGGGTTATGGTCTCCAGCACTAGGACAAGTGGCCCTCTTGCTGCCTGCAGAACCTCGGCCTACGATCTGAAACCCCCAAGAAAGGCCCTTCAGCCAGCCTGGCCCTTCCACTCGCCCGAAGAACTGTGCTTAGCCCCAGAAATGGCTCCAGAGATGTTTACTCACCAACGACCCTGGTAAAAGATCCTTCTCCAAAAGTAGGCTGATCAACAACTTACAAGCCTCAGAAAAGACCGGAGGCCCCGGCAGATCTTACTAACATGTGAGCCCGGATGGACTCTGCTTCGCAGCCCTCACGCAACATAGGGCACGTGTGGACCCTCCGCCACCTTTTCATAAAAGGATCTCCCTCCCCTGAGGGAGCTCGCATAGGAAAACGAATACACCCCTTCCCAGCTGTGCAGGGTGCCCAGTGCTGCATAAGGTCGTCCTGCTTCCTCCTGGGCAGCCCCACCTTCTTGCAGCTCCTTCCTGTTCTGTTACCACCCCGCCAAAAACAAGACTTTGATTTCAGAGTCACAGCCCCCAGTAATTAATGACTGGTTAACACTTGTGTAGAGCTGACTACTTGCCAAGCACTATTCTGGGCACCTCACAGGTCAGGAGCGCATTTAATCCTCACCAAGATCCTATTGTTATCACTCCATTTGACAGATAAGGAAACTGAGTCGCAGAGAAGGTCAGTAACTCGCCAGAGGTTATTTACATAGTAAACTGGGGCTGGAAGCTCGAAAGAGACATTGGCTTTTCACCACTAAGCTATGTCACCATCCCAGTCTGAACTGGACCATGACCTTCCAGCACCTATAGGGTGGGGGTTTAATAAACCAGTTCAAAAAGAGAGCGGGGTTGGTGAATATTGTGGTTTTGCACTTTTGATTTTTGCTAGGGCTCCTGCCAAGATGGGGGCAGCCTGGCCTTGAAGGGGCATAGCCCGTGGGCTCCCGGAGCCCCTCCCTGTCCTTCTGCTGTCCCATCCCCCCAACAAGGGCTGTTGACTGAAAACTGCAGGGAATAAAAATAGCTGTTGCTGATGAGGCAGAATGGGGGCCAGAGCACATGAAAGGCCTGGGGCTGAGGCAGTGGAGGTGGGAGGCCTGGGATCCCCCAGCCCCATGAGTGCCTTCTGGTGGAGCCCCAAAAAGCCCTGGCCTGTCTCCGCCTCTGCAGAGCCGGGGACACCGGCCACAACCCTAGGGCTCCCATAGGAATCTGCTGCCTCCCCCCTCCCCCCTGCCCAGGTCTCAGGAATGAGCTTTCTGCCCCCACCAGCCCTGCCCCAGCGTCAGTTCCTTCCCAGAGAGTGGTGGTCTCAGCCACTGTCCTGGCCACTTACTAGCTGGTGGCCCCAGGTGAGTGACAGGACCCTCTGAGCCTGAGCTCTCCTGATAAGAGGAGTCGAGGGAGTGAAGATTTGTATAACCACCTTCTACACCCCCTCGCTTCTCCCTACCTGCACTCTGAGGCCTCGGGCTCCGATTTTTCATTTCCCATCAATTCATCTTCTGTCACCTGGCGAGAGTCTTTCTACTCTTCTCTGTAACGTCCAGTCCCTTCTCTCCTTTCTGGCTATCCCTCCCCCAGGAACCTTCTCCAAACCCCACCCCCTTCCTGCCATTATCTATATTTTTCTCTGTTCTGGTGGCCAGAGTTGTCCCCAAAGGCAGGGACCTTGTTAGGACCATTCCCAGCTCTGGCCAAGAGTTCTATGCCTTCAGCATCCAACTTAGTGCTCCCCTTGGTCTGGGCCTGGAGTTGGGGAACAGAAACCCTGGCAAAGGAAATTGCTGGGCAGCCCTGACATTCAGGCCAGCCTAGAGCTAGGAAGGTGACCCCAAGTCCTGAGCCCCTACCGCATGCAGGTTCCCAACCAGAAGTGACAAGCAGGACCAGGCTGGGATGGGGCCACCTGGGAAGGAAGGACCCTTAATTACCTTCCCAAACCCTGCTCAAGTTCCAGCCAATCCCTTGAGAGATGCCTGGAATGGAGATGAGGGTGGACCTTTGGGTCACATCTGGGTCCCTGTGTTGTCTGCACAGGTGATATGGCTTCAGTTACTAGCACTATGACCACAACTGCCCACACCACTGCCACACACAGTGAGGCCGCCAGCTACAGGCAGGGGACTGGGGATGACCCCAGAACAATCTGGAGAGTCCTGGAAGAACCAGCCCTCTCTGCCTCCATCCCCAGCCCTTCACATTTCTATTCAGCCACTGCCACCTCCAGGGTCTCCTTATCTTAACTCAGGGCCCCAGGCACAGTCACAACCTTGGTCATAGATGAGTGACAACAATACCCACCCCTGGCGCCACCCCACCTCTCTGTCAGTCTCTTCTCCTCTCCAGACTAGCCAGACTGACCTAAAACATTTCTAGCTCCTCTCCCCAAGCTGGCTCATTGTTAGGGGTTGCATTAAATGGCCTTCAAGGTTCCTTTGGGCTCTAACCTTCCCTGGCTGCGGGCTGATTGATTTCTGTGCAGGACCCCTGAGAGGGGGACATGTCTAGTCTCCCCCCGAAGGGCCGCCTCCCACAGTGGGGCTCCATGAGCCCTCATCTGACCTGGCCCCCTGCTCTGACCCCGTGCTGGAGCAGGGGGACACTGTACTGACTCCAGTGGGGTGGGAAGGGGCTCAGGCCTCCCTCCCACACTAGTGCATTCCTGGAGAGCCCCAAGCAGCCCTCACCCCCACCCTCAGGGCCCCGTAGATGGGACTTCCCAAACTTTTGAACAAATGCCTCTCTCTGGTAAGAAATAGCCCTCACATCCCCTCCGCCCTTCAGCTCCAAATGCCTCCAAATGCCTTCCCCCATCTCTGCTCAGACCATTCTACCTTCTCGAATAGCCACTGCCCACCCTCCCTCCCAGTGTCCTGGGTGCCCAGCTCTGACCTGGCACCGTACCCCTGCCCCCCTTTCCTGCCCCCCTTTCCTGCCCCACCTGGCCCTGAGTCTCCTGAGTCCCCTCAGTCTCCTGAGGCCCCATAGCTTTCTGGCCACTATGTGGGGTCACTCCTCTGGCCCCCTCCCCTTCCCGGTTTCTCCATAAAAGGAGCCCCACTGTGCCCCAAGCTGGCCAGAAAAGCAGGGTGGTGGGCAGAGCATGGGCAGGCGCACAGCCTGAGAAGAGTCTTCTGCTGGCATCTCACAGATTCCTGTTTCAGCAGAGCAAAGAGGCCGCCCGCCACCCCCCACCCGGCCTCCTGCTGCTCTCCTCCCCCCAACACCCCTGCCTCTGAGCCACTGCAAATAGGCAGAGCAGAGTCACTGTTTTGGTTCCTCAACTGTCCTCTCCTGAAGAAACACAGCCCAGTCTCTGTCCCTTGGGTCACCCCATGACCATCCGGAGCTGAGCCTTAGCCATTGGGCCATTTGTGACCAGAGTGAGGACCCTTGCTGTGGGCAGCGATAGCCAGGCAAGCAGGGGCACAGAGAGCAGATGACAGTGCAGAGGGTGGCAAGTTTGGGGACAGAGGGTCAAGGTACCAGGAGCTTCGGCAGGGGCAGCCGCAGAGCAGGGCCCGGTGTGGGCAGGACAGCGGTGCCTAGAGAAAAGTGGTGACTTCCTCAGAGCCAGGCTGGGCTTGGGGCCAGGGTGCCATGCCCTTGGGGTGGCCTGCCCTTGGGGTGCCTGGCCCAGGCGGGGTGTGGAGGGGCGCAGTACTCACTGTTGGACGGGAGCGGAGTGATTGCTGTCGTGCCCACCTCGGGCTGGGGCTGGGACGCTGGGGGACTTGGCCGGGGGGGCCGGGCCGGCGGGGACAGCTGCTGCTGCTGATGTCACAGGGTCATGAGTGAAACCTGAGGACTGGGCCAATCTTCAGGTGGGAGCCTCAGCCACACTTCCCTCACTGGGTGTGTTCTGAGCTCAGCCTGGGACCGCCTTGGCCTGGGGCCCACTGACCCAGGAGTGACAGACTGACACACTCATACACATGCACACTCACTGGGACACACACAGGAATTCATACACACAGTTGCTTTCCCTCCATGACAAATGTACACAGCTCATTCTCATACTTGAATCTCCTTTCACACTCACTTCCAGAAGCACTCCCGTGGCACACACTGGCTCACACACGCACACATACTCTGGTACACACTCATGTACGCACCTCCCCACACTAATGCTCACACACTCACACACTCTCAGCCATACATGTAAATCACCCTTCATACCTTCACACAAATGCTTCCGCTGCATGTTACACTCATTCACACACATGTGTACTGCTCACACCTACAGACACATTTAGTGCTCACATCAGGCTAATTCATACATATGTATTGTTACCGTGTTTCCCGGAAAATAAGACCTAGCTGGACCATTAGCTCTAATGCGTTTTTTGGAGCAAAAATTAATGTAAGACCTGGTCTTATTTTAACATAAGACCGGGTATAATGTAATATAATATAATATAATATAATATAATATAATATAATATAATATAATATAATATAATATAATATAATATAATACAAATAATATAAGACCGGGTCTTATATTAATTTTTGCTCCAAAAGACGCATTAGAGCTGATAGTCTGGCTAGGTCTTATTTTCAGGGAAACATGGTAGAGACATGTGGCCCTATCCACTCTCCTGCCAGATGAACACAAATGTCACACATCATGGTCACCAGACTTTTATCGAGTCTGCATCTGTGTGAACACACACCCACACCCGCAGTCATAGTCATGCATGCATGCATTTCTATGTATGTTACTTATATCCATGCAATTGTCTGCACCCACAGACATGCCCCGTTCACATGTACAAAGGGCCACCTATGTGTACCTATGGTCACTAGATTTTTATCAAGTGTATGCCTATCAGTACAGCTACACCCACACATCACACACCCAAACACACCCACACCCACACATCAAACACCCGAATACACCACATACACACACGCACACACACACGAGCACACTGCTGTCTTGAGGGTCATTTCTCTACCACCATTCCCCTTACCCCATTGGCTAGATATTTGTCACTCACAGCTTGGGGAGGGGAGGTGGTGAGAGAGGGATGAGGTTGGTTTACTCCCCCTCCACTCTGGGACTGTGATGACCCCTAGTGGAGCAGTTGTGAAATGCCCCATCTCACAGCTTGACCACCAGTGCCTGCCCCAGGCAGACATGAGAATCCCTGGGTGTGTCCAGAATCCTGTCCCCCAAAGCCCGCTCTGTCACTCCCCCAGTCTCCCATTCTCATCTCTGAGCCTGTCGTTTCTGACCACCAGAGCCCTGGCTGAGCTGAGTCCAGGACAGAGTGGACTTTGAGAAGTGCACAGGGAGGCCTGGGGAGGAGTGACCCTCTGTCGCCTCTCCTCCCACCGATTCTCTGGGGACACAGTCTCAGCACTGTGGAGCCCTCTTCCCACACCTCACTGCAGGGAGCGTCGCCTCAGAGGTGTGTCTCCAAGGTGTGAGCTTGGTGTTGTCTGTGCTGTTCTTTATCCTGCTTTGCTCACTGACCTTTCTGACAAACACTTTCCATGTAGTTTTATTGCTAATGTAATCCAGGGCCTGCCTGTCCGGCTTCTCTGCAAGGATCTGCTGCTTCTAGCATTCAGAGGAAAAGCAAATGATTTGTCTCATGTCCTTCCCAAGCTGTCTCCCCAAAGCTGCTCTTTGGGATGCCTCTCATCACTCACATTGGCCCTGTGCAGCTCCAGTTTTCTTTGCTGATGACCACTGTCTGGAACTGCTGGTCACTGTCCCCTTGATAGCACACTGCTCTCTGTCTGTGGGGTCTGGGGGAGAAGTGGTGGGAGGCAGCTGGCATTCCCTTTATGGCTCTGCCCTTTTGGTCTCTGCCTTGCCAGGGCCCAAAGCTCTGCGGGGTAAGACTTTCTCTAATGAGGAATTGAAGTAATTCAAGGGAATTATAGCATTTGAGCAGGCAGGGCTGCTGCATTCAGTTGTATTTAATTGTACACTGCACAGCTCTGGGCACCAATCACATTTGTAATCATAAATGAGCGTATTTAAGACGATACTTTTCTAGCAGATGGTAGCAAAACGTCTAGAGGAAGGGGCTAATTTTTCTAATTTGCATAAGGTGTCTTTTGGATTAGGGATGGGGCTGATTGGAAAAATAGCTGTGTGTTACGTGTGACTTTTTTTTCCATAGCTCAAGGAAAATGAATATCTCCTTCTCTCGATAACAATTTTCCTCCCTCCTTGGGGGGACGGCTTCTTTCCCACGCCAAATATGTGATTCAGGTGGGGCTGCTGATTGCAGGACAGCCACCCTGCCCCAGACACACAATTGGACACGTTACCGAGGTTTGGCCAATCCTCTTGCCCACAGCGGTGGGTCCAAAACCTGGCTATTAACTCAAGGAGGGCCAATCTTAGTCCTCCCCGGATATTTATATGTATTGATGCAAAAGAAAGATAATCTCTCTCTCCCCAGGGTTCTCTAAGCTTGTCTAGAGTAAGTGAAGGAAGTCAGAAGGCGCCTGGGTGTGTCTCCCACCAAGTGGAAGAGGCTGAAGGAGGAGGGTGTGAGAATCACACACACACACACACACACACACACACACACACACACACTCAGAGTCAAGGAAAGGGAAAGAAGGAAGAAGGACTTGAAAACACCTTTTGACTCCTAAGCCAGTTAAACTACAGACCAGGTTCATCTCTGTCCTTTCCTATCACAGGAACCAAAAAACACACCTTTTCTTTAAGCCAGTTTAGGTTTAGTTTCAGTCACCCATAAACAAAAGAATTCTGCAAAATAGAACCACCTTTCAGAAAACCCTGCCCTGACCCACAGGCTTGTCACATCTGGTCCCACCGCCCAACCCCCAGTGTGAGGAGTCAGTTTCTTCCCTGAGTCATTTGGTTGGAATGACTTTCTGTGAGCCTCAGGAGGTGCTCCCCCATGGTCAGTGGCACCCCAATTCCAGGGAGCCAGGGAGGGAAGGGCTCTGAACTCCATCCCACAGCCTGATTGAATCTGGGTCCTCATCACAAGGCATCGCACTGGTGCGACCTAAGTCCCCAAAGTACCACCAGGGCCTGTTGGACAAAACCCCCACACACATCTCACAAGGATGACCATGATTTGCAGAAATAGCGTGATCAGAGCCTCTAAGCAAAAAAAAAAAAAAGAAGAGTAATTTCTTTACTGTTGTGTTTTCAAGGCCCCTTCTCCACACATGTCCGGGTAATCATGTAATTTTGCCTTTAGCTTCTTTCCTCCAACCCTCATATTCTAGCTCCTTCCAATTTGTGCCACTTTAGGAACTGAACCCAAGAAAAGGGCCCATTGCTGGGTTGTCTCTCTGCTCGGCACTTCCTCATTTGTACCAAATTTATACTGAAATTCCACTTGAATTTTTAGAAAGGGTCCTTTTCTTTCCTTTTCTGAGGACAAGACGAGGGTGGCTCATTTTTCCAGTTTCGTGGTCTTTGAATAAACTCCCTTGATTTTATACAACCATTCCCCTATTAATAGACATTGGGTAATGTTCAATTTTCAACTTTTAAAAATAACACTGTGATGAACACATTTGATCAGAAATTTTTTCCGATGTTTAACTTAGTACCAGGAATAGATTTACCAAGGCAACAGGGAGGGCTTTTGGTACATATTGTTTAGGGACACTAGAAAAAAAAAAAAAAGTAACCCTCAAAATGAAAAAAACCAAAGATGCAAACAAAAGTCCCCTTTGAGAAAAAATGAAAAGGAAACAGGTGGAGTGTTCAATGCCTCAAAGAAAACAATAGTAGGCAGGGCAAGTAGTCAGGAACTCAACCTCCTCCACTGTAGGACTGATGTTAGACCTTCTATAAGAAAAAATAGCTCTGGCAGATAAGTGTGTGGTTTTCAGAAAAAGCTCCAGTTTCTTTTCCTTTTTTTTTTTTTTTTTAAAGTACATTTTACTGTCTTCTTCTTCTTTTTTTTTTTTAAGATTTTATTGGGGAAGGGGAACAGGACTTTATTGGGGAACAGTGTGTACTTCCAGGCCTTTTTTTCAAGTCAAGTTGTTGTCCTTTCAGTCTTAGTTGTGGAGGGTGCCGTTCAGCTTCAAGTTGTTGTCCTTTCAGTCTTAGTTGTGGAGGGCGCAGCTCATCTCTAGGTCCAGTTCCTGTTTCTAGTTGCAAGGGGCACCGCCCACCATCCCTTGCAGGACTCGAACCAGCAACCTTGTGGTTGAGAGGACGCACTCCAACCAACTGAGCCATCCCGGAGCTCAGTGGCAGCTCAGCTCAAGGTGCCGTGTTCAATCTTAGTTGCAGGGGGCGGAGCCCACCATCCCTTGCAGAACTCGAGGAGTTGAACCGGCAACTTTGTGGTTGAGAGCCCACTGGCCCATGTGGGAATCGAACCGGCAGCCTTTGGAGTTAGGAGCATGGAGCTCTAACTGCCTGAGCCACCAGGCCGGCCCTGCTTCAGTTTCTTTTGACAAAGAACTCTGAAGAGAAGCTGGATAGGTTTCACCTCAGCCCTGTCTTCCAACAAGTTTCACACAGGGTTAACAGGCAGTCTTGTAGCTGAGGTATTGGAATGCCTGTTTTCCATGACCACCTCCAGCCAGCTCTGGGCTTTCTTTAAAAAGATGAGGGTGGAGGCCTCCCTGCCTCCCGTTTTGCCTCAGTTTAATTCATTGACCATTATAGTCCCAGATGAATTTTCTTCAATGTTCATTTTAGTATTTCACTTTACCACATAAATTTATCCCAGAACTACTAGAATAGCTTTTCCTAGGAATTTTCAGCAGCCTGGGGACAGACATGGAGAAAGTTGGAGGCTGGTGTCTTCTTAGTCTGGATTCCCCCAAAGCAGAGTCTGACACAAGGATTTGGGATCAAGTAGTTTATTTGGAAGGAAATCCCAGGAAGCACTGTAAGGGAGTGGAGAAGTGATAGGAAGAGGAGAAAAGCCAGCGGAGTGTGCATTCATGAGTGGGCTGTCGCTGGGACAACTGGGGCACAAGGCCCTGGGGATCACTGAGAGACTGTGGGGAGGACCCCTCAGATGTGCCCCACTGAGGCCAGGAGGCTGGGGAGAGGCTCATCAACACGTGTCCCCATAACCACACATGAACTTCATTTCTTTAGCATGCATTTTGCTTTAATCCCAGCTCGCTTTGTTTAGCTTGATGGAACTACGACTCCCTTGCATTCTTTCCCCAGATCCTCCTTCCTGTACGTATACTGTATGCCCACTCCTTTAAATTACTAAGCCCTTAGGACATGAGGTTCTGGTCAGCGGCAAACTCAACTAAGAACAAAACTTCACGCTATCCACCATGACCAAGCTACATACCATAACTAAGCCGCCAACTAGAATAAGGTTTTAGTCAAACAAAGATAACATCTTGGCCTCAGTTATGTTTCAACTCTGGACTCAGGAAAGCAGAACGACCCCACGGACCACATCCCCTGGGAACCAGACAGAACAATGCCATGACGGACACCAGGACCTGAGGGCCTCATCAATTGCCCCCTGCCTTAGTCCCACCAATCAGCAGAGCCCACGACCCCAGCTCCCACAGCAACCACAATCAATGATATTTCCCATATATAATCTAGCCACTAGACGCCATTGGGGAGCCAGGTTTTTGAAAGCATTCGCTCACCTGTGTCTCTGGGTTTGGCGCTAATTCCTTAAATAAACCTTTACTTTCTTTGCCGCAGTCTCCTGTTTGTGTTCCTTTTTTGGCTTGGATGCAGCGCAGGCAAGTGGACCCTTTGAATTTGTGGTAGCATCCCTTAATGCTTCCGGGTTGTTTCTGGGATGACTTCAGGCCTACCCCATCTGTGGCCAGAAAATGCCCCCAGGTGGAGAGGCTGTAGGTGAGGGCAGGGACCAATTGCAGGAGACCCCGGGGAAAGCTGGGGGATGTGGGCGGGCCCTGACAGCTTCTCTATATTTGCCCCACCTGCACACACACACGCACACACACACGCACACACGAGTTTTATAACATAACTAAGATCTTACTATATTTACTGATTGTTTTGCTTAACTCTTTTGGAGTAATTTCACATCAATAGATACATTCTCTACCACAGTTGTCAATGGCTGAATAGTATTCCATTGGAAGATACAGCCCCATCAGTCATTTGTTCCTTCTAATTCTGGTTGACATAAACAAAGATGTGAGGAACAAGATGAATCTTCCTAAAACATGGCTGTGCACACATCGCCCCCTTATTTCTCTCCTGCTCAAAACCCACCAAGAGCTCTCCATTAACCACATGACAAAGACTAATTCCATAACTTGGCTGTCGAGTCTGACCGGTGTCTGTCTGCTGGAATTTTTCTCGACCCAGCTCCTTCAGTACAGCCAGTTTGACCCTGGATCATTACAGGGCCTGTCCATGCCTGCACCTGTGCCCTTGCTCAGGCTGTGTCTCCAGCCTTGGCTGCCCTCTCCCTCTCACACTGCTTGGCCCCATCCCAAGGGATTCCACCTCCCTCAGAACTCCACCCCTCAGTGAGGGAGTCTGCTTGTCTTCATGATCTCTTATTGTATGTTTCACCCATGGGGCACTTTGCACAGTCTTGTATTTATGCTCTCGTTGCATGGGTGTGTTTTCAGTTCCCAACCATGCTGGAACCAGTGAGGATACACTATTGTGTCTCGGTGTTCAGAAAGGTGCCTTGCACACACAGGCACCTCCTCCGTGGAGGTAGCTGATGGTGAGCACAGGGCTTGGTTTCATCTTTCTCCCTGGATGAGGGTGGAGATGAAAAGACGAACCCTGGGTCCTTCCCACTCCTCAAAGGCCAGAGTGCTGGATCTCAGCTTGTTGATGGTTGTTGAAGCTGTAAGTCCCACAAGGACAGCTAGTGTACTTCCCACAGGCCCCCGCCCCTGGAGACAGGGCCTAAGGCTCAAAGGAGGAGGTGGGAATGGTTCTTCTGATTTTAGATACTAAGACTGCCAGGAACAAAAGTGGAGGGTGGGGGAAGGGCAACTCAGGGGGTGCTAATCCCAGCTTCCTGTCCGGATTTTCCTTGACTGCTGCTCAGGGTCTGTCTTAGGATGTTCACAGCTCCCAAAATAGATCTCTGCCCTCACCTGTTCGTAAGCAAAGAAGACCTTGATAACTTCCTGTCAAAGAATGCATGCTTGGTCATTTTTCCAGGATGAGGAACAATATGAGGCACTGCTGCTAAACTCCCCAGGTTTCTCCACCTCTGACCAGCAGTGGCTCACCTTGACCAGGGACCAAGCAACTACAAAGCAGGGAGTCAAGGGGCTAGCCACCTGCTTCTGGCCACCCCCCAGCCTTTTCTCTGAACTTGGTTGGTGTTTCCTTCCATGGTCTGCTCCAGAAACTACCCTTGGCTGGCAGGACGGCCCTGTCTCAGAGTGGCAGAGAGCAGATCCTCTGCCATTCTCACTCACCTGCCCCTCTCCTCTGGCCTGCTCCTACAGAATTCTCTATTCCTGCTTAACTCATTATCCCAGTCAATTGAGCTTTGGGACCTGAAAACTTGTCTGAGTTAGGGTGGGCCTCCCCAGCCACTCACGCATTCAACTCAACAAGCGCAGGCCCCCGCGAGTCGGGTATTGTGCGAGTTACCGGGAGGAATGAGCTGTGATACCCAGCCCCGGCGCAGGGGGGTTGGAGGTGGACATTCGGGAGAAAAACTGGCCTCCTGGGGTTTAGGTCCTGGGGAGCCCGAGTCCTCCAAGGTGGAGAGAGGAGAGACCAGAAGGTGGCGACTTAATGCGAACGCTCCAGGCACCTGGAGCCGGGCACCTGCGCATGCGTGAGACACTTTGGCGTCTCCGGTGTCGCCAAGGTAACCCTGACCCGAGGAAGCGGCCATGGCCTCCGGGAGTGGAGGAAACTGGGGTCATCCCCCACCGCAGAGTGCTGCCCCGACGGTGAGGACTGAGCCTGGGAGCAGAGCCTACCTTTACCTGGGAGGCTTGAGGGCAATGGCAGAGTTGGAGAGCCATCCCTGGGGGGGAGGGGGTAGTGATGTGGGGGGGGGGGAGGTGGCGAACTCTGGAGGGAGTGGTGAGGATGAGGAAAGCGACCCTAGCCAGAGAGAAGAGACTTGGCACGGAGGCCGTGGGTGCGCAGAGGGATGAACGCGGTCCCTACGGGGTTAGGAAGGCAACTCGCGGGGACGGGGAGGGGGGCAGGAGAGGGGCGCAGGTTGGATCCCCATCCCTTCTTTTCCTAGACTGACTGAGTCTCCCCTTCCCCCAGCCCTGGGTGACCATCCTGCAGCCCCTCCAGTGGACTGTCCCACCTCCACCTCCGCAGCCCGGTCGTGTCAAAGAAGGTGAGAGACTCCAGGCTCCCTCCCTCTCCGCCCGAGCACAGTGTCTGGGCTTCAGAGCTGCACCTCCCCACCCCTTCGGAGCCCTGGGGCTGGGTGTCGGGGAAAAGGCCGTGGGGGTGGTGGGGACAGAGGGTGTGGGGAGGCCTGGAGTGGGCCCGCTGAAGCCCTGCCCCCTAGACCTGCTGGAGCTGATGATGCTCCAGAACGCGCAGATGCACCAGCTGCTGATGAGTCGCCTGGTGGCTGCTGTGCTCAATCCCAGACTGGCCTCCAGCCTCCCTCAGGTGCGTGCACTAGAGATGGGTCTCTGGGCCCCGCCGCCGGCAGGTCCAGAGGTGGGGACCCATTTGGGGTAGCCTCTTGAGATAAAGGACCAGGCGACAGAATAGCGGGAAGCCGCCCAGCATCCATCTGTCTGGCATCTATTATGTGCCAGGTCCCATGTGAGCCTCCACGGGGTGACGGTGGGGGTCCCCAAATCCAGACCACTCAGGTCTTGTTTTCAAGGAGGTGTCCTTGCAGTGTGTCCTCCCACTGGACCGCAGGCCCAGCAGAGCAGCACCATTGTACCGTGGGCCTGCAGGGTACCTGGTACTTATTAGGGGCTCAACTGATGTTTGCTGAACAAGTGAATGAATAAGTGAATGACTGTGAATACAAGGCAGCTTTGGCTGTGACTGGCACAGGAGAGACACCACCTGTGCGCTCACCTGGTTGGGGGATAAGGAAAAGCTCCTTGGAGGAGCAGGTGGCCTTAGAACCAGCCCTTGAAAGCCAGGTAGGATTCTGAAGGTTGGAGGAGGTGACGGGTATATTCACCATCAGGCTGGCAGGAGCACTGCTGCCCCTCACACCCAGGCCGTCAGGGGGCCCTGGGATGAGTGCTCCACCTCACTGATGGGGCATTGGTGGCTCCAAGCCCGGGGTGAGGCCAGGGGCGGCTTGCTGGACTCCTGCCCCAGCTCTGGAGTCACACCTGGATTCTTCCAGTCCCTGCTCAGCCTCTTATTAGCTGGGTGACCTTAGACAAATTGTTCAAGCTCTTTAAGCCTCAGTTTTCCCACCTGCAAAAGAAGGAATAAATGTCTCCAGAGCGCCTTGCTTGCGTGTAGGAAATGCTCAAACGGTAGCCATTTGATGCTGTGTCTCTGGAGAAACAATTTAGAGCAACGGAGGAGTCGGGGTCGGGAGATCCCGATCGTGGACCACCATCTCCCTCTCCTTTCTCACAACCTCCAGGGCGACCTGGAGGCTCAGCAGGAGGAGTGTGAGGAGGAAGAGGAGCTGGAAGGCTGGGAGGAAGGGCCTTTGGAGTTCCACCACCACTACCTGCCCTGCCCAGAGCCCACTCTGGGCCCGCTGCTATCCTGGCCAGGGCCTTTCCTTTCCCCTCCCCCACACCAGCCCCACTGGCAGGATGCGTCCAGGACTCAGCACCGCCCTCCCACCAGGAAAAGGGAGGTGTAAGTGATGGGGGGAGGGGGGTTCTGGGGCTGGGGGTGGGAAAGAGATACTTGTGGGTGAAACCCCAGAGGCGATTTCTGATGGCGCTATCTTTTCTTGTCCCCATTTCAGGATAGCTGTGCCACCCCCCCCACCCCCCAGTGCTACAGGGACTGTGGGTGCAGATGTACCCCCAGCTTCAGGTAGGGGCTGGTGGGTGGGTGGGCATCAGGGCCCAGGCCTAGGGATGGGTCAGGAGGCCAGGAGGGTCATATTCCCTTGGGGGGGGGTTACCTCTGTCATCTCTGCAGGCAACTGGCCTGTCCCTTTCCCTGTCTCTCCTTGGGGTCCACTGAGGTAGGAGGGAGTCAAGATGAAGGTGCTATCTCCCCGCAGACTACTATGATGCTGAGAGCCTACCATGAAGACAGATGCTGGCCCAGGGACCCACACCAGCTTCACCGCAAGGCTGGCGACAGCCCTCGAGCCCCCAAGTACCCCTGTATTGCCTGCAGCCACGCCTGGCAGCCCTTCTCCCGCCTCAACACCAAGCAGGCCCTCCCCTCCCAGTGAATCAGTCCCATCTCCACACCACGAAGACCTTGAACACATCTGACCTCTTAAGAGCTTGTTAGAGCACCGTTAAGGGCCTGGAAACCACATGAAAACCCAACGCTGCCACACTGTTTCTTGCCTGGGCCAGGGGAACACCCTAGACCTCCTGCCCTTACCCCTGTCTCTGGGAAAGCCAGGGATGCAGGGTCTCTGTTTGGCCTAATAATGGAGCAGGAGGTGAGAGGACTGCTTTTGTTGTCCACAGTTCTCTAAAGGCCCAGCGTGATGGGGCAGAGTCCTGAGTGGGAGGGTCCTGGAACTGGTCCAGTTCCCTTCGGGACCCCACCCTCAACCCAGGAAGCTGGCTCTGTTGGCCATGCCCTGTTCCGACGGGGAGTGGCCCAAGTTCCTGGAGGCGCATGTGGGAACAGAAGGTCTCTGCCCTGCCAGGCAAGGTGCATTTCTCTTGCCCTCCAGCTGGAGGAATTTGTCACTCAGGCCCAATGAGGGTGGGTGTCTGGTGCCTGGGCTGGTCAGCATGGGGGCACCCTAGGCCTGAGCTGGCTGGGGCTCTGGAAGGCCCCTGTGAAGGACTGGGTGGAAGGATGCCGAGGAGACATTCGGGGAGAGAATGTCCAGGCCTGATGGGTCACCTTCCGGCCACTGAGTGTTCTCTCAGGAGTAGACACTGAGGCACAGGGTTAAGTCCAGCTGTTTGTATTCAGACTAGAAAAGGAAATGTTCTCCCAAGTCCTCTGCTGCTTGTCACAGTCCTTCAGCCAGGGCTGGACCACAACCCTGAGGAGCCACACTGAGTTCCAGTGGCTGCCATGGTGGTGGCCACACCGCTCACGCAGCCTGTACCCGGTAGGCCCGTCGCAGGCTCCTCCAAGCTGCTTGCACCCCATAGACGCCTCTCCGCCTCTGATGCCACTGCTGGCCAAAGACAAAGCACAGCAGGACGGATGTCACAAATAAGAATAGTAGCATTGACACCACAGTGATGATGATGACCATCTGGTTGTCCGGCCTGGGCACTGGAGAAGGAGGGACAATGGTTAGAAATCCTCTGGTCCTGGGTGCCAGGGCCCAAGGGGGAGTGGAGGCCCACCCCTCCCCCACCCACCCTTGTCCGTCCTACAGTTGCAGAGATAACTGGCGAATGCTGTGTTGTCTAGGGGAAAGGTAAGCGGGGTCCAGGCCACCAGTCAGGACTTTGTGAGACTGTGAGGGCAGGTGTCCCCCTACCACCATCCCCTGGCATCAGCATGTGATTGCTGGACACCATGGCCTGGGCAGTGGCATGGTCCAGGCCAATCCCTCCCTGGGCACAGCTGAGCGAGCTTCTACCAAACTCTCTGGAGAAGGCCTTGGCCATCAAGAGTCAAAGAACAATGGAGCTCCCGGGGACTTTAGGGGTCAGTTAGGTCAAACTTGTCATTGTAGAGAGGAGCCAAGGCCAGAGAGAGGAGGTTGACTTGGTCAAGGGCACACACCTCAGGAATGACCTAACAACTCGTCCAGGTCCACACTGGGGATTTGGATGCTGGGGACTTGGACAGAGCTTTAGGGGAGAGGATGAGGGAACCCTCGGGATTAAGTGTGGGGCCCCTGAGCTGGCAGAGAGTGCACTAAGGTTTTGATTTCCCCCCAGGGGCTAAAAATGAGTGCCCTCTCCTTCCCTCCCTCTGTCCGGTGGGGTTCCCCCTCACCATGGACTTCGAGCATCTGGGGCTCTGAGACTTTCCAAATGAGCCTCTGGCCGAGAGAGTGCAGGTCCAGCTCAGCCATGCAGGAGAAGTTGTGGTTGCCGTCTTCCCTGTGAGCCGTGGTGTTATGTGTGGTTAGGGCCTCTTGGATGCCAGCTGTCGCCCCCTCAAAGGTCTTCTTGTGCAGGGTTCTGTTGCCATGGAGCAGGGTGAGGGTGAGTTTCTCAAGGGGTGCCACATCAGGCACCCTGCACTCAATGGTGAAGGATCCGCCCAAACTCACATAGGTGGGCTGCAGCTTCAGCAGCACTTCCTTTGGAGGGTCTGCAGGGGAGAAAGTGGGGAGGTCTGGCCAGGATGGGGGTGCAATCCCAGCAGACCCACCCAGCCAAGACTATCCCCTGTTACCAGTGTTCTCAGGTCTCTGGCTAGATTTGTAGAAGAAGTAGGCTGGGGCCTGGCCTGCTCTAAAGTGTAAAGAGAGGAAGAAGGAAGCAGTACATGGGGAAGGATGTATTGGGTGGTAGTTTTACGACACGATGGTTCCTGGAATGGACAAGAGTGGAGGTGGTCAGGTGTGGACAAAGAGAAGGTCCAGAAACTGTACAGCCAACTAGAAAGACATAAATGTTTGGATCTGCCTCCTTCCTCTCCAGAAATTAAAGACAAAGTTCAAAAATGAAACCGTTGGGTAATTATGCTCAGAGAGACTTAGAAAGGAGTGCTTGTTGGAACTGGGCCAGGAACTGTGCGCTTGTCACATAAGCAGTGGGGCTGGAGTTACCTGCCTTAGTGATGTAGGATCAGGCTCACAGCCGCCTCGATCCCTTTTCAAACAGGGCCCTTGGCGGTGGCCTGGATTCCCCTTTGAACTAGAATACCTTGCCTCCATCACCCCAGGATATGTTGGATTTGGGACACTTTGCTATTCATTTGATCCACTGATGTCACAGTGGGGAGGACCCCCAGTGATACCCTTGGTGCTGAGATGTTGAGAGAATCCTGGCCTATCCAGAAGGTCCTCATGGCTCCTGGGCAGATGTGTGTGTGTGATGGTCCCACATTTGCCAAGGGCTCTCAGGAGAAGATAAAAACACCTGGTGGCTCCTCAACTGTCTCTCAAAGAGGTGAAGGGACCACTGGGGAGCATGCCAGCCCTCCTGACTGTGTCCTGCTACTCATCCCAGGGATGTCCCAGTGATGGGGCCGTCACTGAGCTGGGAGGAGACTGAGCCCCACATGGGAAAGGACTTTTAGATTTGTTTCAACTTTGCTTGGATCGCCCTTCTCTGAGCAAGCCTCAAAACCAGGGTTGCCAGCAGGTTCAAGGCGGCCAGTGAAGAGTATGAGCAGATTCTGAGGCCATGGCCTGGGTCCTGCTCCTTATCACCCCAGGAGCCCAGGGAGGTGGGGGCCATGACAGAAGCGCCCAGGGGCAGTAACAGAATAGCTTTGCATCCATTCAGTAGACACAGGCTCTGCCCTGGGGGAGGGGCCCTGGAGCACTCACAGAACACACTGACGTTGGCAGTCTTGGTCATCTGTTCCCCGCAGCAGGTGAAGTAGCAATGCATGACTGTGTTCTGGGAGACGTTGGAGACTAAGAACTGCTTCCACTGAGCTTCTTCATGCAGCAGTTCCTTGCTTAGGGTGGTCTCCAGACCACCGGCCTCAGGCTGGGGACAGCTGGTACTACAGTTGATCTTCTGGGACTCTCCATACTTCACCACTACCTGCTTTGGGTCTATGGATATCTCGAACGCCTTCTCCCCAGATCCTGGAAGACCAGAAACACTGGGCAGCAAATGTCCCTGCCGCCCCGGCCAGTGGAAGTGCCCACCACTGGCAGTCTGATCAAGGGGGAGGGGCCCAAGAAGAAAGGCCAGGGATGGTTCCTCAGCTCCTTGACCCTGGACCCTTGCTCAGGCTTTACTGTCTTGCATCTAGACTGAGGAGGCTGCCCTTGGGCTGCCTCCCTGCCTCTGGTTGCCCTTCCTCCAGCCCATCACTTCCAGATTGTCTCATGCATGTCTTCTATCCCCACGAAGAGGGTTCCTACTCGACCTTCAAGGCCCAGCCCTAATGTGTCCTCTTCTATGAAGGCCGCTCTAAGACGGAGGTGCACTGTGTCTTCTGAGCCCCTGTCGCCCTGGGGTCGACCCTTCCCTCCCTCCTTTCCTTTCTTCCTCAAATACTTTCTGAACACGTGCTATGTGCCAGGCACTGTCCTAGGCTCTGCAATAGTGAACAAAGCAGACCAAACCCTGCCTTTGCAGAGCTCACATTCTGGTGAAGGAGACAGACAATAATAAGCGAGTGAAGTATCCAGCCTATCAGATGGTGGTGAGTGCCTGGGCAAGGACAGAGAGAGTGTGGTGGGTTTGCCATTTTCAACAGTGTGGTCAGCACAGGGCTCACTGAAATAATGACATCTGAGCAAAGACACGAGGGTGGTGGAGATGAGCCCTGCAGACACCTGGGGGAGAGAGTTCGGGGAGAGGGAACTGCCAGCTCAGACACCCTGGGTCAGGAGTGTGCTTGTGTTTAAGGAACACCTCAGTGAGGGGAGGAGGTCAGAAAGGAAGTGGTACCACCTTGCAAATGACCCCTTGTACTATTTCTGCTGACTCTTCCTTAGCAGTTTTGGAACTTCTAGAAGGCAGGGTCCTGTTTCCCATTGTGCTTAGCCCTGTGTGACAGACATTCAGGAACTCTGACTTGTGACGCTGGAGCCCTCAGCACTCACCTCGCACTCAGCAATGACCAGGAAGGTTGTCTATCCTAACAGCTGGGCCCAGCCTGTGTGCTGAGCTAGCACTACACCCACATGCCTCACAGCCCTCAGATCGTCATATATATCAAAGTGGCAAGACAGGGGCTTTGCAGGTAGATAGAGCTAGATTTGAATCCTGAGTTCACCATGTACCAGCTATGTGACCTTAGGCGAGTTGCTTTTTCTCTCCGAGCCTCAGTTTCTTCATATTTGAAATGGGCTAGTAATCTCTTTCCCACAGTGTTGGTGTGAAAGTTCAATGGGATAGTGCTTTAAAAGCACATGGCAGGTTGTCCAAAACAAGAATGCTTGGCACATGGTGGCATTTTCCATCACAGTCCCCTTAACCCACTGGAAACGGTTTCATTTTCACTCTAAGGATAGCCAGAGGGTGAGGCCCTCTGCTGTCCCCCGTTGTTCCCTAGGCCACATCTGAAGAGCAGCTAGGGCATGCCCTTACCTTCTCTTGAACCCTAGCATCCCTTCACCTCCTGAGGCCCCCACCCAGCCCACCATTTATCCTCTACAACCTGCCACATGCACACACCATGAAGCTATGGGGCCTGTTCAGCCTGTTGTCCAAAAGGCCAGGACCCCAACCCAATGCCCAGGGTCACGGGGAAGCCAGGCTGGCACAATATCCATGGCAGGTGGCTACTGTTTTCAAAGTCTTGGAGACTTTGGGGCCAGCACCCCCTCCCCCACCTAGCGTCAGGAGAGCAGGTGGCCACCCTCTGGGCTGGCACCTGCCACATCGGTAACCCCAGGCACTGGCTCACCTGGGCAGCAGAGCAGGGTGAGAAGGGCCACGGGCAGGCCCCAGCAACCAAAAGGGGCCATCTCCAGTAGCGTCCACAGGCTCGTGGGGAAGAGCCGAGGGTTGCCTGGAAAAAGACGGAGGGCGCAGGTCAGGGAGGGAGTGGTGGCCTGGAACCACAGCCCAGGACCTCCCACCTAATGGGAGCTGATGACCGCATTTCCTCTCATTGTATGAGCCGTGCTCAGAAAGCCTGGGAAGGCGGGCCTCCCGGGGCTGCAGGCCTGCAGGAACCCAGGCAGAGGAATCCGGAAAGCTGCTGCTAGGCAAAGCCATGACCTGATCTTCCAAGCATGCTCCTGTGCAGAGGCAGGGTGGTGGTGAGGAGTGTCCCGGTGGGGACAGACATGTGCATGTGTGTGAGTGACATGCATACACACAGGATTCTGCTATGCTGTGTGGGCACACATGGTAGTGATGCCTATAAGTCCCGGATCTGGGGAACCCCAAATCTCATAGGACACACTGTTGGGATCCTCTCCGGGAAGAGAATATCTGAAGTCAGGACCTGTCCAGAACAGGGGTAGAACTGGGCTTTTCTAGGGACTGGGCAGGAATTGGAGGTGCTCTGGCTACTGCCCAGCACAAGTCTACTTAAACCTTAGCACCCTGCTCAGCTTTCAACCTCAACCTGTCTCTGACTCAGTTGACACGGACAAATTCAGACCCACAGCCTCAGGAAATGCCTCCATAATAGTCTCCAGCAACCCAGACACAGGCACAGGTAATGGGGGTCAGTCTGGCTATAGTCCAAATCCCCAGCCTCCATTTCCAGGTTGGGGATTTGGCTTTTGGGGTCTTCCACAACCCACTCCAGGCAGGGAGCCTTGGTTTAGGGGGTTAGTACCTGACAAGTTGCGCTGTGTTTCTAGAAGGCTTTGTTACCTGTTGTGGGGATCCCCAGAAGCAGGTGAGAGGGTGGGGAAGCCCTTGCCCAGAGGCTTTTGATCCTGACACATCCAGCCTTCTAATACTCCAGATACAGCTAGAAGCCCCTGGGATCAGCGGGGCCTAGGAGAGGGAGGAGGGGAGCGGGGTTTCCAGCTTTCCCAGAGGCACCCCAGATGGGGCCTCTCCAAAGGGACGTCCCAGCATTTCTAAGGCTCAGGCCAACCTGGCTCCTGGGTTGGGAGGGCAGGGTGAGGTCATGGCTTTCTCTTTGGCTGCTGAGGCCAAATAAACATTATTAGGAATGCAAATGGGAACATAACTAACAGATTAAAAAGGAGACTTTACAAATTCATAGAAACAGAAAGTAAGGATGGTGGTTGCCACAGGCTGGGGGGAGGGGAAACGGGGAGTTGTTTAATGGGTAGTTTCCATTTCATATGTTCTAGAGATTGGTTGCAAAACCATGTAGTTAACACAACTACTGCTATCAGACTAAAAAGACTTTTAAGACAAAAATATGAGGAATAGAATGAGTACCTAAATTAAGAGTCAGTTCACCAGGAAGTTATAATAGTTCTTAACTTGTAAACATCTGGCTTCAAAGAACTACAAAGAGAAAAAAACCACCAACATGGCAAGAAATTTTAATACACATCTCTCAACTATGAATAATGAAGCAGACAAAAAAATGGTTAAGATGGTATATTTTATGTTATGTGTATTTTGTCACAATTTTAAAAAAGACTGTAAATAATTTATGCCAAGAAATATGAAACAAAGTAGACCAAATACGAGAAAAAATAAAATTTACCAAACTTGATTTGAAAAGAACTAAAAAGACCAAATAGTTCTATAGCTATTTTAAAAAATTGAATCAGTAATTAAAAATCTTCCCACAAAGAAATACTAGGTCCAGACAGTTTTACAGAAATTTAAGTAGAGAAAATTCTAATTTTATAAAAACTCTTTCTGAGAATGGAAAATACAGGAACACTCTCTAATTCTTTCTGAGGCCAGTGCAACTTTCAGAACAAAATGAGACAAGTATAGGATGAGAAAGAAAAATTAGAAGCCAGTCTCACTCATGAATATAGAGGCAACAAATATAAGAAAAGTACTAGCAAACCAAACCTAGCAGTGTATAAAAAATATAAGACAGCACATCCAAGTGGAGCTTATCTTTGGTATGCAAAGGTGGTTTAACTATAGAGAAACCTATAAATATTGTTTATTACGTTGGTAATAGTAAACTTGGGTGCTCTATGTCACATCGTTTCTGCCCTCTTCTAATATCAGCTGTACCTACAGTGGATAATTTCACGCAAGCTAGACTTACTTTATATTGCCAGGGTTCCATCTCAAGTTTATACCAGGTTGCTTTTTGCTTTTTGCCTTACGGTCTTCTTCAGTGCTAGTGTTTCCCAGATGTGTGGGAAAATACCCCAGTTTTGAGGGGACAGTAGCTGCGGATATGGGCTGTGGATATGGGCTCCAGCCTCCTCCTTTCCAGTGGGCAATTCTGGGTGGTGTCTTGTAGGCTTATCAGAGGTCCCAACAGAATTGAGTACCCTTGCCTACAGCTGCGTCATCAATCACGCTCCTTTAAATTGGCTTTTCCCCTTTCCCTGTTTCAGTCTCCCTGCTCCTTTTCTCTTTGCTTCCTGGAACCACCTGCCAAATAACCTACCTGAACCTTAGTCCTTGCTCCAGGCTCTGCTTCTGAAGGCATTCAAACAAAAAACTTCTATCAACAGATTTAAGAAGAAAAAACATACGATCATCTCAACGGATCCAGAAAAAAAGAATTGACATTTGACACCCTTTCATGATTGTCATGCAGGGAGGCATGCGGGGTCTCTGGTCCCGCTCCCCACATAAGAAAGCAGGACATGGTGAGGCCAAAAAGGAACACCCACGGAGCCACAGGTAGGGGAGTCATACCACTGTATTCTCGCTGGCACCTGGGTTGGAGACACAGGAAGCAGGAGCCACACGATCTGCAATCTGCCGTCCACTTCTCTAACAACCAACCTCACTTGCTAGCTGCAATCCCCTCTTACTAGCTCAGCCACCATCTTCTTGCTAGCCCTCATTTTCTGCTAGTGTAGCCACAAGCAGTTATATTAGTGGCCAACGGCTCACTGGTTACAGCTGACGGCCAACTAGCCACAGTTGATGGCGATCCAATCACAGTTGATGGCTATTTACTACCTGAGCCAGCACCTTTCCACATGAGGCTGAGAGCCTGGAAACTGCACTCCTGGCTCTGTCCCCACAATGATAAAGCTCTTAGTAAATTAGAAGGAACCGTCCTTAAACTGGTAAAGAGAGCTTAGAAAAAGCTTACACATATGTATCATTTTTAATGAGTAAATTTTGGAAGCATTGTCTTCAAAATCAGGAACCAGACAAGGATGCCCAGTACCTCTGCTTCTATTATATTTAACATGGTACCAGAGGTCCTGGACAGTGCAGAAAAAGAAAAAGAAATTAAAGGCCTAAGGATGGGTAAAGAACAAAACCATCAGTATTTTCATATGATGTGATTACTTTGGTAGAAAATCTAAAAGAATGATCAGACAAGTGACTCAGAATAATAAGAGATTTTTAGGAAGGCTGCTAGCTATAAAATCAATGGCCCCAAATAAGTTACTTTTGTGTATAGCAGTAACATACAAAAGTATAATTAGAAAACCACACCATTTATAATAGCACACAAATAGGAACAAATCTAGCAAAACATATATAATACCTGTAGTAGGAAGTTATAAAACCTACTGAAAGACATTAAATACAATCTAAATAAGTGGAGAGATAGCCCATGCTCGTAAATAGGAGACTCAATACTATAAAGATTCAATACTATAAATTCTCCCTTTGCTGAGCTACAAATTCAGTACAATTCTAATGAATCCCAATATGATTTTCCATGAAAATTGAAAGCTGATTTTAAAACTTATATGGAAGAGCAAAAGGACCAAGATACCCCTAAAGAATAATAAGGTGAGAGTATTTGCTCTATTAGATATTAAGATTTATTATAAAATATGGTATTAGTGTAGATGTAGGCAAACTAACCAATGGAACAGAATAAAAAGTTCAAAAATAATTTGTATAAAACTTTGACACATGTCAAAGGCAGCATTATAGATTATTGGGTGAAAGAAGGTCTCTTAAATAAATGATACTTGATAAACTGGTTAACTATAGGGAGAAAAAAAAGTGGTGGGGGGAGGGAATATATCCCGACCTCATACCAAATGTAGAAGTCAAGTCCATCTAGATTAAGGACATATATGTGAAAGAACACTTTACAAACTTTTATAAGAAAATATAGTATTTTGTCCTTGGGGCAGGGAAGGATTTCTTAAACAAGATCCCAAAATCACCAATCATAAAATAAACGACTGACAGCTTTATTACATTAAAGACACATACGAACATTTCAGAGAAAAGAAAACATGTCTAAACAAATGAAAAGATGATTTAACTCAATAGTAGCCAGGGAAATTTAAATTAAAACCACCATGGGATACCATTTTATATCTACCAGATTGGCAAAAGTTAAAAAGAAATCTAACAAGAACCAAATGTTGGAGAGGTTGTAGGTCAATGGGAACTCTTATAATTGCTGGTGAGAGGGTATATTAGTTGTCTGGGAGATAATCAGACATTATCTTGTAAAGCTGAATGAATATTCTTATACCCTATAACCCACAATTCCTTTCTTAGATATATGCCTTAGAGAAACCAGGAGACAGGTCCTATGCTTACCTCCTACTATCTGTATGACTTTGAGCAAGTAACTTAATTTCTTTGTGCCTCAGTTTCCTCTTCTGTAATATGGGATCAATAATAGTACCTTCCTCACAGGGTTGTGTGGATTAAACAAATCACAAGGGCTAATATTTTTAAGTATTTAAAACAGTGCCTAGCACACAGTAAATGTTACATAACTGTTTCATAAAATAAAAATAGGCATGCATTTATGATAAAGCATTAAAAAAATCAAGAAAACAATAAATACACAATTTGGGAGGGTGGTTACGTCTGGGTGGGAAGTGAGTAGCACAAAAGTAGATGCAAGATTTAGTGATGTTTCTACAGCACAGGGAATCTAGTTAATGGTATTGTAACAGCTAGCTATGTACGGTGTCAGGTAGGTGGTAGACTTGTTCGGGTTACCACTTCGTGAGGTGTGTAAATGTCTAATCATTATGTTGTTTTGTATACCTGAATCAAATAATGAAAAAATGTAAAAAAAAAAAAAAAAAGATTTAGTGAATTTCATGCTTGTGTTGAGTGGTGGGTTCAGGGCTGTTCATGATATTGTCATGTTGTATATATAATGTACACATATGTCACATATTAAATTTTACAGAAAGAATACAAAGGAAAAAGAGAAAGTCCTACATGCCTATAAAGAAGAGGAAGCTGCATGGGAACGTAAGCTGTAGGTCAGGAAAGTTCCCCTCAGAGGATTTCACTGAGTGAGAGTCATCATGAATGAGCACCAGATGCAATCCCCAGAGGTAGGGGGTCCCTTCCCCTACATATCAGCTCCAGTCCAACTAAGATGGCCCAGGTCACACCCATGTAGGCCCATGGATAAAAAAGGCAGCTCCACACTTCTAAATTTGTCCCTGGACAACAGAGCAAGAGGAAGCAGGAAGCCAAAAACAGGAAATAACCATGAAAACAAGACCCATGGACTCAGAGACAGCAGATAGGAGCTTCATGCAGCTGGGAACAGCCAGCCAGAAGGAACTCCGGAATCTCTGACCTTGGTGCTTCCGAGAGGCCCAGTTAGGGGAAGGCTAGAACTCAGGCCTTGACACTCAGTCCCAAACCCTTTCCACTCTGCCAAGAGGGATGTGAGAAGAGTGACCTTACCTGTCATCTGCTAAATGGAGTGATTGTGATGGGGAGGGAGGGGTGGCCAGGGGTCCAGCACACCTTGAGAGGTGAAAGCTGGATGAGAAACTCGTGCTGCAGCTGCTCTCAGGTTATGCATGTGTTAATTCAAGCTTCTCCCCTTTTCCCCTACTCAGAAGTCACGTGCTTCCTGTGCTAGGTTTTCATCTCAAACTAACCTCATTTACAATTTATGCCCTCCTTTTTTTAAAAAAAGAAAAACATGTGATAAAATATACACAACAAAATTTTACCATTTTAACCATTCTTAGTGTGCAGTTCAGTGGCATTAGTACATTCACATTGTTGTGCAACCATCACCACCGTCCCTCTCCAGAACTTTTTCATCTTCCCACACTGAAACTCTGCCATTAAGCACTAACTCCCCTCCCCCCAGCTTCTGGCAACCACTGTTCTATTTTCTGTCTATGAACTTGGTTACTCTAGGGACCTCATATAAGTGGGATCCTACTGTATTTGTCCTTTTGTGGCTGGCTTACTTCACTGAGGAAAGGACATCATTGGCCTTAAGGTTCATCCATGTCATTGCGTGTGTCATTTCCTTGCTTTTTAAGGCTGAATAATATTCCATTGTATGGATAAACCACATTTTGTTCATCCATTCATCCGTTGATGGACTTGGGTTGCTTCTACCTTTTGGCTACTGTGAATAACACTGCTATGAATGTGGGTGTGCCATATATCTTCAAGTCCCTACTTGCAATTCTTTGGGGTACATACCCAGTAGTGGAATTGCTGAATCATATGGTAGTTCTATGTCTAATTACTTAGTCAGATCTTTTTACATCTACCAACCTCTCCTAGCAATTAAAAACAAAAACAAAAACAAAAAACAACTACCCTAGCAGAGTGACTTCGTACCAATAGGCAGAAAAATATCAAAGCGGGGTGCAGAGGTGGGTGCTGGGCGGCCAGCTAGGCTTACCCACAGGCAGGGGATCGTGCCCCCAGAGGCCAGCCCCACAGCACATACCATTTAAACTGACTTAGCAAAGTCACAAAATAGATCACGTCAGGGACCAACATGACAGTCAACACCATGAACGCTCAGGATCTGTTGGATTCTAGGACAATCTCTGTTGGTACTTTTGTATTTCAGTTTCTTCACATAAGTTATTTTTGGAGTCTTCCTGTCGTATGCTGGTGTAGGGAAGATGTTGAAGAAAATTTGCCTTCATTGGTTGATGTGAGCTTCTGTCTATTAGCTTTTATCTGTTCCTGTATGTGAGGTGATTTCTGTGTTGTGATCAGGGGTTGAGTAAATTTCCCCTTCGGTCTCATTCTCCTGAGCAGGAGAGATATGAGATGGTGTTTGCTGTTCTTCTGTCTGTGCTGTGAGGTGATGGTTAGCTTAGGGTTAAAGAAATTCTTGATCAGGGGTTGGTTGAGAGAATTCCCTCTTTGTTCTGTTTCACCCACATCAGCAGATGAAGTGAAGAAGTAGCTAAGTTATATCAGGACGATGTGACAAGCTTGTTGCCAGGTTTTGGAAGACTCTGAGCTGATGGTCCCAAATAAGAACAGTAGATATTGCTTGTCCGGATGAACTAGCCCTTCAGCTGGATACGTAATATATTTCCCCACATGATGCTGATGTTTCTGGTAGTGGGACCACGCTCTATTAGCAAGAATGAGAACTTGTTCTTAATTTAAATACAGTCAAAGTAATCACAACTACAAGTAGAAACCAGAGATTTGGAGTGGAAACTCCTCTGGGAGGAATAAATGTTGTGATTTGTAAAACAGGCCCTTGGAGGGCTAGCATTTCATAGGGGGGGGCTGTAGGCTTATTGGCCGGATGGGGACCAGACTGAGTGACAGACACTGTGGGGTCAGGCTGAGGTAGTGGAGTTACAAGGACCTGTGTTTGAATCTCTGCTCAGCTTCTTGCTGGCTGTGTGACCTTGGTCAAGTTGCTTAACTTCTCTGAACTTCAGTTTTCTCATCTGTAAAATGGGGTCACAATAAGGTAATAGCCAACATTTCTGTCATGCTTACTATGCATGCATATTGAGTTGAGTAGTTGATGAGTAGTAATTGAGCAGGCACGCAGCCGCACGGGGCTAAGCAGAGACTAGGGTGGGATCGTAATTTTAAGGATGAAGCTCGAAGGCCTTCTCATCCACCTCAGAGTCCCCCTTGACGGGCTTCTGGGAAGAATAAACGTTGTGACTTGTAAAACATTGACTCAGAGCTTGATACACAGTAAGCACTCAACCAAGTTCATGGTGGTTGTTACTGCTGGTGCCTAGACACGCACGTACCTGTGTCCTGGTAGGCTGTGCTCAAGGACACCCTAGTATGCGTCTTGACTATTGAATGAATCCACAGAATGTCAGACCCCAAGATCATCCGCATCCAAGGAGGAGCCTGTGAATAATGTTGTATATTAATCCCTGAATGAGAAAAGTTTGTGACTGTGCATTACTTAGAAAACTACCGGCTCATGAAGGACTTGAGTTGTTTATAAAACCAAGCCCTTTGGCCTAATTCTTGGATCCCAGCCTCATCTCCTATGGAGCCACCCTGTGGAGTGGGGAGGGGGAGCCAGCCATGCCTTTTGACCCAGGTGAACACTGTCCACTGGAGGCCGAGGAGCAAGAGCGGCTGCACGCCGGCGCCATCTTGTGGCCAAAATGAGCCAGCGTCCTGCCACCCGGTCTAAAAAGCACGACAATTATAATACATTCCCTTGGCAGTGTGGCAGCGGTCGATGTCGCATTCCTCTATAATCACAAGTAGGCTGAAAATGAGCTGGGATCCTGAGAGACTGTATTTAAGAATGGTGATCTATGTAGATGCAGCAAATTTATCTAGAAACATCCAACAGCCAAAGAGCTGAGGGAGGGAGCGGCTGAGAGGGTCTCTCACAGAAGGGAGAGTGCCTTCTCTCTGGAAAACGTGGATGACAAGGTAGCCAGCTTCCCTTTTCTTCCTTTAACCTCTACTGTAAAGGGGAGAATAAACTGAGATGCTTTACTAGGAAAGCAGATGGGAAATCAAACTGTCTCCTTAGGAAAGATGCTAAAGGCAGGCCCTTGGGTTGTTAAAGCAAAGGCAAAACCCAAGAGATATATGAGGTTATTTGTGTGTGTGTGTGTGTGTGTGTGTGTGTGTGTGTGTGTGTGTGTGTGTATGTGTGTGTGTGTGTGGGGCGGGGGTTCTTTTTTTTTTTAACTGTGAAGCTCTTCTCTTTTGGGGCCTGAATGTAGATTAAGAAATATTTAAGTATAGTTACAGATTAGTTTTTAAACATTAATTAGACACTACCAGGTGTTTATGAGTTGTAAATGGTTCTACTTGTATATTCTTTCTGTAAATATAACCATTAGAGTATGTGTCCAGACCCAGCGGTGGTGATGGGGCCTCATCACATTAGTTCTGGGACTTGAATCAGGCCTTCCTCCCCCCATCCACCCCCCCACCCCCCGCTCCCCTCTGCACAGCTTCTCCAGCCGGAGTGGAGGCCATCCAGCCAGGCCAGGTTCTGTCCAAACAATGGAGAACTGTCTCAGTTCCTCTGTTGGTGTAGAAAATGGCCTGGGCAGTTGACAAAGTCAAGGGACCTCCTGGGGTCACTTCTCTCTTCTGAGTTACTTCCCATATGTTCCAGTCAGAATCAGAAAGCGAGTGAATCCATCCAAGTTGCAAGTCCTGGGCCTCCTCAATCTGAGGTACACAGCTGCTTGGTTCCTACCGGCTCCTGAGTTGTCCCCCATATTCAGGTCAGTGCTTCCCTAGGCTCAAAGTCTCCTATTTGCCCTTGGAAACCTGTGTTACTGGAAAGACATTTGCCCACGTCCCTCATCCTCCCCATCTCAAGGCCATTCTCTCACGTGGGACTCACGGACAACTTGGCTCTGTCTTCCTACCCACTCCTCACTCTCTGATATCTGCTATCATCCTGGGCACCCCAGAGTCCACCAGGACCAGCTACACCAGAGCCTGCCACTCGCTTCCTCAATGACAGAAGTCTCTACCTGCACCCCATCACCCAACCTGGCAACGAAATCTACCTGCACCCCATCACCCAACCTGGCAGCGAAATCTTACTTTGTCTCCAGGTAATACTGCTCTACCTCCAGAATCTCCTTCATCCACATCCCCGTCTCCCTCCGTTAGTCTGGACCTCAAGGCCAACTTCCCCAGTGTCCCCTTTCTGTACCTGCTGTGCCCGCTCAGTACGCTGGCCTCTGATAGGCCAGGTTTCCTCTGCCGGCTGCCGCCTTAGCCAAGGCCAGTTGCCTCCCTCTGCCTACAGCGATGCATGAATGAGACACAGCTGAGCAGGGCAGATCTGCCCAGAGAACCAAAGAGAGGCTTCAACTTGGAGACCGAGGGAAGGATGGCAGAAATTGGGAGTGACCTGTAGGAACTGAAATTAACTAGAAGTTGGTTCATAGAACATTTGACCCTTCCCTATCCCTGATGCAGAAGGACAGACAGTAGTCGTCAATCCCCAGGCCAACAATCAGAAGATTCTTCTCTAAAGACATGTAAGAACCCCAGAGCTGAGACCTCTGCAGTCTGGCATTTAAGGTTTCCCCTATATGATTACTGCAAACAGGGCTCACCAGCTGACAAGCTCTACTCACCAATACACGGCCTCAATCAGCTTTTTCTTGCCCCATTTTTGAGTACATATAACCCGTCAAGCATCACCAGACATTTAGGAAAATCTGCAAGTTGGAAAAGAGAGATCAAGACAAACAAAAATGAACCCAAAGATACAGAGATAATACAGAGAATTGAAGACTACTTTTTAAAAAATCTAATTAGTATCCTCAAATATTAATTTCCCCATAATAAAGGGACAGGGATGCAGAGCCTTTGGAAATGAAAAATGATTGCTGAAACGAAGAGAAGTGTCATAGAAAATTTGGAAAATAAAGGCAGGAAATTTTCCAGAAGAAACAAAAATCAACACATGGAATATAAGAAATAAAAAATAAGTGACATGGAGGATTAAACCGAGTTCCAACATTCCATTGTTAGGCGTTTCAGAAAATAAAAACAGAGAAAAATGAAGGGGAGACAATTATTTTCAAATGACACAAGCGAACTTTTCATAGCAGAAAGATTCAGCCTTTGGGTTGAAAGTGTCCTCCCCATGTCCAGCATAATGAGTGAAAAGACCCACATGTAGACATGTCATTGCGAACAAGTATATAAGACCATCCCAAAGGTTTCCATGGCCACATTTCTTCAGGGGGCCAATAGCTAAAGAAACCAGATGAGCTCTTGCTCTAACCCTGCGATGGTGGGAGAACCCACCTTGCCATGGAATTGGATGTGACCAGCTATTTCTCAGTCCCAAGGACTGGCTTGTGACCAGAAGTTTTTAAAAAAGCATATATAGTATCATTCCAATTTGGATTTTAAAAACTGAGATTCGTTTGTTTTTAGTAGACAAAAGACACACCAAAGCATTAACGACGATGATTTCATGGCCTTCCTTTCTATAACCACTGAAGCGTGCATCAATCTGACACACTTCGGGTGTATCAGAATCACCTGGAAGTTAAAGAATGCAGAGGCCCAGGTGTGCGGAAACAGGATAGGGCCTGGGTCTTACCAAGTTCCCAAACCATGATGCCGATATGGTCAGTTTGAAAAACCATTGGCCTCGCTAAAAGTCGTAAGAGGGGAAGGCATTAAGATGTGAAAATTGCCAGTTACAAAAACAGTCACGGGGATGCAAAGTACAGCACAGGGAATATAGTCAGTCATATGGTAATAACTATGTACGGGGTCAAATGGGTACTGGAGTTATCGGGGTGATCACTTCGTAAGTTATATAAATGTCTAACCACTATGTCGTACACCTGAAACTAATATAATATTGTATGTCAACTGTAATTAAAAACCATAAAATAAAAAAATAAAAAATAATACATAAACAGCAATAGAAATACAAATAAACAACAGCACTGGGCTTTGTTTTTGTCACACTGGTTACAGCAAATCCTATCTCAGAGGGCTTCCTTTTCAACTGACATGTTCTCCACTCTCTGCCTGGGCTCCCACCCCCTGTAACAGCCACTAGCCACTTCGTGTGACAAAACGTGGCTCACGCGTTGAAAGGGGAAGAGCAGCTCTGCTAAGCAATAGCTGTGGTTTCTTTTTTCTTTTCACCAGTGTCCTTTATCCCTTGGTTTCTTCCCTCTGCAGCACAAGAGAAGAAGGTGGGCTTCTGAGCCTCGCAGAATGGAGGTCAGATCCTCAGCTCTTAATGGGGCCTGGTGTAAATTATCCCCTTTCTGTCCCTCTGTCCCCCTTCCTCTCTCCCTAAAATTGTTCTAAGGAGACTGGGTGTTAATGAGAGGAAATCTTCCCATCACACCCTCCATACTCTCCCTGCCAACGCGGACATCCCAACCCCTGGGAAAAGACCCCTGCAAACCCAGCAGACCCCCTGGTGCTGAGGGAAGGCCTTGGGGGGATGTGATACTGCCCTGCTCCTCTCACCTGCCTTGTCTCATCAGAAGATGATGAGGCTCAGTTATGCTCCAGGTAACTGTCAGGGTCAAACAGGGTGTTCATTGATGGGGAGAGCAGAGAAGTGGGGTGAGACAGAGTGGCAGGGAGAGAATCCCTCTTTGCCCCTTGGATCATCTTGAGAGCATGAATGTTTTAGCGCTAAAGGCACAGACGATTCAGCATTGACCTCCACCTTTCAGGGGCAGTGCAATAGCCTTTTCCCTTGACACTTTTTGCACAACATGTTAGTCAGGATGACACAAGCTGGGAACCTGAGAGACTGTTTTTAAGGAGGG
This sequence comes from Rhinolophus sinicus, assembly GCF_057876585.1. Lineage (NCBI taxonomy): Eukaryota > Metazoa > Chordata > Mammalia > Chiroptera > Rhinolophidae > Rhinolophus > Rhinolophus sinicus. The sequence goes on from NC_142512.1 coordinate 45,031,862, forward strand.
TAATTAAGCCCACACTCACTCACTCGCAAAGCCCCCTTTGGCCTGCTGGGCACCTCAGGCTGTTAGGCAGCGCCCTCTCTGGGAGCTGGCTCTGCCTTGATGGACCCTGCTCCCTCTAGTCCGGCCTAAACCCTCTGGAGTTGAGAGTAGAGCCAGTTCCCCATGGGAGATGTCTGAGGACCCAGCAGCTCTGGGTTCTTCAAACGATTGTGACAGTGTGAAGGCCCCTCCAAGCCTGCCCTCCACTTTCAGCCTCAGCATGAATATCAAGGGAGGAAGGAAGGGTTTACTGTCATCCTTTGGGTTTGGACTCAGCGTTCCAGTTTCCTGACATCATGGAATCTTGGTTGGGTCATGAACCACACCAGTGATTCCCACTCTTTCCAGCTTTGTGTCGCCTGCAGACAATTCCATGAGCACTTCTGTGGCTCATCCAAATCACCGAGCAGGCCTGGGAAGGGGAAGGGGGACTCAGAAAGGTGGAGGGAGGAGAGGGCAGATAAGAGCATTGAGTGGTCTCACCTGCCAGCCCTCTCAGAGGCCAAGTTTACTCACTTACTACCCTGCTGGCCCTGGCCCTTCTCTTTCTGGAAACTGGCCCCTCCAACCCCTGCCATCTTTCAAGATGGTTTCCCAGGAGCTGCCATGTTCTTACCAGCCCTGCTCCTCTGTCCACAGCTGAATGGCCCAGACACAGGCTCATGACCTGAATGTTAGCCTTGCCAAAGGGTGTGGTCAGTCTCTCACTAAAGTGAAAGATGTTACATGTTTTTGATCTTGAGGAAAATACTAGTCTGGAGGGAGAGAGGAAGGAGGCCAACGAGTGATCAGGGCACAGATGCCCCAGCACAGTGCACGGCCCAGAAGGAGGGCAGGCAAGCAGGGCTGTGAGGATGGCTATTGTCATGCTCTCTTGAAGCTAAGGTATGGGTCTAGCACGAATGAGACAAATACAGGAAGAGTACAAATAGGTGCATTCACTGATGGAATACAGGTGTCGTACATGCCTCATACACCTGATAAAATGTATCAGACACCATGAAAAACACATCTTTGCAGCCCAACCTTGACTCTGTGGAAGCAGCAAACCCTGCTTCAGTGCCCTGGAACCATGGCCCCCAGCCCTGCCAGCGTCTCAACCACTTGCTGGTCTCCTCCTGTTCTCAGAGCAGCTAAGCGTGCTATTAGCTGCCTCCTTCCATGGCCTGGGCCAATTCAAGACCAAGACACAAGCCTGGCTTAATAGCTCTGCTGTTGCATCAGGTAACAGTAAGTGAGTCGGCACCAACAGCGTCCTGCAGCCTCTCCCTTAGATGTGGCCGTGTCCAAGATGCAGTGCTGTGGTGGGTGTGTGTGTGTGTCCACGGTTCTCAGGGACGCTCCTGGTGCCCACTGAGGTGGGGGAAGGGGTTGGTGGTGGACCTTCGGCATCCTTCCGTCCTAAGTGGTCCCTTCCTGGTGGTGCAGGACAAAGCAAAGCCGCCTCTGATTTCACCAGAGCAGATGGGGCAGGGAAAGGAGAAAGTGTAATGGCAGGATCCTAAAATCCAACCAGAATGGCCGCTGAGCTCCTTCCTGGGTGTGTGGAATGACGTACTATGTGCTTCTGACATGCTCAGGGGTGACTATCCCAGCACTGTGTTGCCTGCATTGGTTCAGGGGTTTTCTCTCCTCCTAGATTTCTTGGTCCAATAGCCTATTCACTGTACACATGCCCCAAACTCTGCTGGAGCCAAATTTTCACCATGAGACATGCCTGCGCCAACTCGGCCACCTTCCGGGAATTCAGCCCAAGTCAATACTTTGGAGGACTTCCTGCAGGGTTCAAAGAACCTCTTCCCACAAACAGCCACCATGCAGAACATTCCAGCCCCCCCCCCACCCCGTTCCCTGCCATGGACTCCAGCAGGCAACTGCACCCCCACCCACCTTCCCACCAGCGGAGCCTCACCATCCAGAACCCTACCCAGGAAGACAGCCGCGAACGAGCCCTGGTCTGACAGTGGCGGTGAAGTCTTTAAGAAAATGAAGGCGGCTTCCAAATCTAAAACTACCTTTATTTGTGCTTGGCTCAACGTGAGACGCCCTCATCAATCAGCAGAATTATAAAACTGTACAGGAGGTACAAAAATAGGCCATTTAACTTACATAATTACCCTCACATCATCAAGCTTTAAAAATACACATAAAAATTGTACAATCTGGCAGTTTATAAAATATAAAGCTACAAAGAGGATTTTTATGTTCCACAAAGAGGATTGCATCACACAATTAACACATACACATTCAACAATTAACCATCCACAGAGAAGACACAATGGCACAGAATTTTCTTTTTAAAAGAATCACTTAAAACTTAACATTTTTTACCACGACCAAAATATTCACCCTTTATTGACAGAACTCCTGGAAGGCGTCCATCCTGTGGGAGGATACAGTATACCTTTTCCTTTTCCAGTTTTAAAATGGTCAGGGGCGTTGTCCAAAGCAAAGCTGATGTGCTTTAAGCAACTGCAACTGTAGCTGGATATACTTCAGAGTGAAAATTAAATAAATATAAATAGGTTAAATAAATAAGAACACTACATAAGGTTTGCATCTGAGAACGCTGCAGAGTTGACTGGTAATGCTTTCTACGTAAGTGGGGACACCCCCGTCACAGCTTTTGGGACACTGAAAAGGAATACTGTACCCAGCAAACGCACAAGGAGCAGAGGGGGTGGGGACTTTGGCCGGAGTCGTTGGTTAAGGCAGCTCCAGGGGGAGGCTCATTGCAGATGGTTCTTTGCGGTTTTCCAACGAATAGGGAAAAGATTTGTGCTGCGACAAAAGTCAGAACCGGAGTTACTCGTGGGAAATCACTGTTTCATAAAGTACAGGAAGAGGAGACATTTTGGTTTAAAAGATAATTGTCGAACCCTGGAGGGCAGAGTTTTGGTTCATCTGTAGAGGACACCTTTTGACTTCCTTCCAGGAAAGGCCAATGCCTGGTCATACTCAACTAAAAGGACTGCTCCAGGATGGTGAAGGAATGGCCAAAGCAATACGAAGAAAAGGGAATTCAGAAATGAGCACAGAGAAAGCTAAAGAGAATTTAAAGCGGCTGTTCAACCGGTGTGCCATGCTTTGTCTACCAGCTCTTCCCAGCACTGAAGGCTGCGGAAGTAGAACCAGCCCCCCTTCCGTGAGGACCTCAAGACTGAGGACCCGATGAACAGAGATGGAGCAGGGGGACAGTCTCGGGAAATCCAAAGCTGGCCCGAGTCCAACTTCTGAGAAGACAGCGGCCAAGAGGAGAAAGCCCTCAACCAAATGCCCCCACATCTGTGAGAGAGGTCAGATCAGCAACTGACTCATCTCTTGTACTGCAGTGAGAAAGAATCGCAAAGATAAATGAATCACATTCACACCAAACCTTCCCAAAAGGATCAGGGTTAACTCTGATAAGGACCTTTCTTCTGAGTTGGGGGGAAGAAAATGCTTTGCTGGACCCACTAACCTGTGGGTATTCCAATATAACACACGCAACGGGTCAGAGTGATGACTCACTGGAAAGATCTATGACGACGCCTGCACTGAGACAGAGGGGGAAGGGAAGACACTTTGTACCCGGGGTTTTTTACGTCGGCAACTGGATAGTTTAGGGACTAATCAAGTAACAACAATGATTCCCCAAAGTGCACATGCTCTGACGCCTCGTGACATGTGGAGTTCTTTATAAGCTGATGTTAAAAAGTTTCAAGAAATAACAAGAGAAATTCTGGCAGGTGTGCCAAAGACAGATTCAATACAAGGTTCAACACAAGATTTAAATAAATTATAGTGTCCTCAGGATTCCTAAGAGAAGCGACAAAATTCTGTTGTAAAAATGAAGGGAGCGTACTTTTAAGACTTAAACTGCCTTCCAGGAATCACACTTCAGATCAAATAGCTCAGCTGAGACAGGATGCAGAGGGCTGCAGAACCCTGTTCTAGCAAAGACAGACACCTTTTCACTGGACTGAGCACAACAGAAAACCCAAATTCTACAAACCAGAGGACACCAGGGTGTTTTCATGACAAGTGCCCACGCAAGACCTCTTCAAACCACCCGAAGCAGACGAGTGAGTGGGTTCTGAAAAGGGACAGAAGAAAGAGGAACACAGAGTAACCTGATCAGATCCAGTGGGGCCTGGGACATGGGCAGCTTTAGGACAGAAGAGGTGCAAACCCCAAATGCACGCCCTTTTGCACCCCCGGGGTCTTCTTCATAGAACTAATATTGTTTGTTGTCTCTTTCCCTTATAGGTGCTTATGAAGCAGAGGTTTTGCCTCTCTTGCCCCCACCTCTGTGTCCCTAGCTCATATGGTAAGTGCTTAGGTACAATATGCTGAATAAATGAGTTTGAGAAAGTCAGGTGGTTAGGAACGAATATGATAGGCAGAAGAGGCATTTAAGAAAAAAAGTTGTCCTGCAGGCAGGTTGGGCCAACACAGACAGATGACAAATACTGGGCAGCTAGACATGATCTGGCTACTCTCCCAAGAGAGCATTCAGCAGTGACGAGGCAGCACAGAAAGCTGACAGGCCTGTGACATCACTCATGGCACCTTCTCCACCTCTGACCGTCTCGGGGGCTATCCCCACTCGGGCCCACAGCAAAGTGACCTGCACAGTCACATGGAGAACGGGGCTGGCACAGGCCAATCAGAGTGGAGAGAAGAAACCTGTCTGGCCATATTCCTGAAAAATGAACACTGTGGCACATACAAGACCCCATGATGCCAACCAAGGATGCCGGGGTTCCACGGTCTAAACGAGGTAAATGACGAGGTTCAAGATATAGGATAATATTTAGGGAAAAAAGTGACTTTAGGCATTATGAAAGGAAGGGAACTGAATTCCAGCAAGGCAGCACGAGAGGTTTTGATGAGTGGTCCTCACACACATACACCATCAGAAAACATCTCACAACAAGAAACAGTGATTTCTGTCAGTTAGTAAAACTGGACAGTAACATTCTTACTCCTGAGAGGAGTCTCCGAGTTCACGTAGGACTGAACTGCAATGAACCGTTCCCCCAGCTGGAGAAAGTACACAGAAAACATTTCCTGACACGGTACCCTGACTGCATTTAACCTCTAAGGCTCTCAGTAAAGATGGAGGAATTTTTGGTTGAAACTAAGGTTAAAAATTATATTAATTTTAGGGGGGAAAATAACATGGTATCGACATAATTTAGGGACTATTACTTTGAAGTTGTTTAATACACTTGTATAGTGTTGCTATAGTTTTACTCTTTAGCATTAGAGAATGTTCTAAATCTGAACACTCTTTCTGGAAGGGATGGGGATTTTTTGGTACCACACAAATAGAAGATGTATTATGTATCTTGAATTTCTTCTTCATGAATAAGCTTCAAGTTAAGTTGAGCTTACTTGTGCTAATGTAGCATTCTACAGTATGATCAAAATATAAAGTTATTAAAATCTGCCAAGAGAAACATAAAATCCTGCCTATGAAGTGTGTGGTGACTGGCGTTGGCTCCCAACCCCGACCCATCCTGCTGGCTCCAGGGATAGACCAGCCCCATCGCCAACCCGCTGGCCCAGGGCTCTTCCGGGTGGCTGCTGTGACCCATTTGGCCTGCTCCCCTCGTCCTGAAGGCCTGTCCTTGGCTGGGTCTTAGCTGATCTCCTTCGTGGACAGGGAATGTATCACTTCCTGTCTCCAAATGCTCCTAAACATCCCCAGATGATCCAGGGCACAAAGCCACCAAAAGCCACCATTCAGGCCACCTGTGCACTGGGCCACAGCTGCTTCAGAATAGAGTGTCCTGTTCATTTCCGAGACCTGCAGACATGGCCTCACTTTCCAGCGTGAGACAGTGATTTGTCCCAACACTGCCCCCGAGGAAACACTGGTTACAGTAACCTGGGCTATTTGGGTGCACTTGTGATTTGTGATTGGTGATGGTGATCTCCGGTCCCAAGGGACGACACCTTCTGAACATGCTCTTCCTTCTCCTCGGCACCCCTTGCCTCTGGAGCCCCATTTCTAGCAGAGGTCGCACTAAGTGCATCTCAGCCTGCTGGTTCCAGCAAGCAGGCAAAGCTTAGGATTTCTTCCTTTCTCTTCCTTAAAGGCCCTTAGGCTGATATCAAACAGGAACCTTAAAAAGAAATGTGAGTCTGAAGCAAGTTTATCCATGAGGAGGCAGAGGGTGCTCCTTTCACGACTCTGGGACGAGCCCTTCTTTGCAGATGTTCCCTGATGGCAAAACTTTCAGGGCGAACCTCTTCTCAGCTTCGCGCAGGTCAGGAGGGGTCACCTCTCCCACTTCCCAGGGTCAGCACCCTCTGCCGGCTGCAGAACAGGCAGCTCAAGGCACTGGGTTTGGGAGCCTGGTCTTCCTGCTCAGTGGCTCTGGCTTGTAGAGACCAGGCCCTCAGTCACAGCTGAGGCCACCAGAAGGGAGGCTCCCATGGTTCAAAGGGCCTCTGGAGTCACTGGGGGCTGAGGCTCCGGGGGTGGGTGGAAGTAGTAGGGCTGGAAGAGCCTCTCGTGGCTGCACAGCTCCATGGCCCGGTAGGTGTGTGACAGGAGGTGGGGGAAGCGCGACGTGAAGTAGCGCACGAAGTCTTCGGGGAGGGAGCCCAGGGTCTCCCGCACCTCCACGGGGAGCTCCCGGTAGTGGTGCTTCTGCAAACAGGGCGGACACAGACACAGAGGGTGTCAGTTAGAAAGCCCAAGAAACGTTGGTAAAAGATCCTTTATTTATTATTCAAAGAAGGTAGAATGCTGAACAAGGCCCAGCGTGGGGAGAGCAGAGAGGAGCCTCCCTGCCAGAGTGGCTGGTCAGGCCTCTGACGGTCAGGACCTAGCAAGATTTCTGGAAGCCTCGAGTGGAATAAAGTTGCCTGAAGTGTCTGTCCCAATGGGCGTGGAGGACTTGTCTGGGCCTGGGCCCTGTGTGAAGGCTGCTCATTGGCAGCACAGGCCAAGAGCACCCCAGATCCCTCCAGAGCACAAGTGGGGCCCCTGCCCTGAGGTACCGGAGACTGGCCCCGTGTGAGAAAGTGCCCCGAGGGTGCTGAAGAGGGGGTTTATACGGCGCTGTGTCAGGCAGGTAGAGGGTCCCATACAAGTCAGCAGAGACCACAAAGGACACCGGCATCAGAGAGCCTGCTTCCCAGGTAACTCTGCACCTCACTATCCCTGAAGAGAAAACCCGTTTAAGGATAAAAAGCAGTCAAGTCCGGCTAATGCCTTCCCCGCCTCTGCAAGGTCAGAATTCCAAGGTGGATGAAAGGACCTGCGGACGATGGATAAGAGAAGGAGCACGGCTGTGCTGCGGCCGCCCAGCCCCCGCCCGGGTTCACAACCCTCACCTTGTTTCTCATGGCTCGGAGGAGATCTCGGACGGAGCCGCCTTTATAGGTTCTGAATTTACGCAGATCTATAAAAGAAGAAGAAGGAATGCAATGTAACAAACACATTTCAAAAGAAAACAACTTCTGGGGCTCCTGGGATTAAGTGTTCAGACTGAAACGCAACCAAACTCCATACTCATAGTGACAGGAACATGTCCCCCAGCCTGAACCCCAGGGCAGGGTTCAATGGCATCCCACTGCCTGATCACACCCACGACCAGAAATAACCACCAAGAGCGTGGCACCTACCACTGATCTGTCACTCTAAGAGACAAAAATGAAACACACATCTGTGTAATGGTCATATTTGTATCTAAATCAGACACACCCACAGAAAACCTCAACCCCATAAGTTGAGGTTGAGGTTTTCCACCCCTAACAGCCCGGAGCTGCCATTTCCACATGTGCTTCTTAGAAATGGCTGCAACTTTTGAAACGTTTCTGCCAAAATTTATGCCAGGGGCTTCCGCGTGGTCACCTGTCTGGAGGGGCACAGTGATGTTTTCCCTCCAGTCCATCTTCACCACAGGCCTCCCGCCTCTCTCCAGCTGCTTCACAATCGGGCCGTCCAGGGATTCCTTTTCTATTCGGTCACTCACGTCCTGGGAGGGAAACCAACAAGGACCACAGGTGATGGTCAGTGTGGAGTGAAGCTGGGAGCTGGAGGACTGGCACCAAGTAACACCATTGCTCCATGTGTTGTAGGCCTGGGCCGAAGGGCCTCAGAGCTGGGCAGCAAGCACTCTGCCTGCCCCCATATCCGCTGACGTTTCCCCTGTGAGGAGCTGTGTCTCTTGCTCACTGGGGAGCGGCCACATAGACCATGCTCCACAACCGAGAGGTGTCACACATGCACACCTGTCCACAGACCCCGAGCGCCTCACCCGCATTTCACACACGCACACACATGGCCACAAGTGCGATCTATCTTAGACAACAACTACAAAAGTTCAGTTTTGATTTGTGACCTCTGCTTTTTGTCTACCCACTAAAACAGGACATGCTCAAATCCATACCGGGTGGAAGGTCGTCACTCCTCATCTGAATATTAGAAAAGACAGATGCAGCCAAGCCTTTCAGAGGCAGAAAACTGGTGACAAGAGTATGGGCTCCAGAGGCCCCTGCCCTGGATTCAAAACCAGACTGTCTGTGGGATGCACGCCAAGCACTGGCCTCTCCGAGCTCCCACCAGGAACACAGGCCCATCGGCAGCTGAGAACCCCGAGTGATGAGCCCCATACACATTAATACTGAGCAGCCTCTCATGGCCCATAGTTTCTTCTTTCCCTGATGAAGGTGAAGTCCTCCTGGCTGACCCTCTAACTTGCAACTGCTAGAGGAAATCTTGGAGGGACTAGATTGTGAACTTAGGGGACACACGGTTCTGAGCTGCAAAGCCAGTACAAGCTGGTTGATAGAGACGGACACCAGGTGTGTTGACAAGACTTATGATTTGGAGATACTATGAGTTTAAATCCTAACCCGTGGTGAGCGAAGGTCCCTTTGTGTGAGTTTTATTTCTCTTCAAATCTTGTCATTGTCCAAGTGACCTGGCTAGTTTTCCAAAGTCCCTTGAAGACATCAGACCTCAGACTTTTAATGTGATGTCCTATGAAGCACAGCAGTGATCAATCCTAATGTCATACAGACCACGGCAGCCCCGGAAAATGGTGCTAAATCCTCCCTTTCCAATCCGTGCAAAGAGTTACTAAGCATCTGCCATGTGCCAGACCGCATCCCAGGCAGTGGGGACACAGAAATGAACCCAGAAATCAAATGTTCCTGCCCTCAAGGAGCTTACATTCTGGGGGCATCACCACGGCCAAGACTCTAGTCAAGATTCCAGGATAATGTGATGGCCACCTCCCACTCCAAGCTCTGCTCTTGCCCAGACCCAGGAGGAAAAGCACTGCCCCTGCGTGCCTGCTTTCAAAGCTGGCACGCTAGGTAAGATGCATTTGGGTGAGTTACGCTGAACTCATACCAGCAAAGACTCTGAGAAACACATCGTCTTTCCCCAAAGCCACTTGGCAATCCCACAAAGCCCTAAAATAGCCAAAGTGCTTAAGGAGTTCATATCCACTGATCCTATGATTTAACATTTTCTGAATTTATCTTAAGCAAAAAGAGATCTGGGCAAAGACTGAGTAAGATGATGGAAAAGAAATCCAATATAAATAAGTGTTTAAATGTATGAAACTCGAATGAAATTGTATGACACCTGAGATTTGCTTCGAAATAATCTGGAGTGGGGAGGGAGGAAAGAGAGCAGAGGTTCAGTTAGTAATTGTTGCAGCTGGCTGGTGGCTAAATGGGAGTTCACGATAGTCCCTCTACTTTTGTGTGCATTTGAAAGTTCCCATGATATAAAGTCTTAAAATTACGGCACAGCCATATGATAGAATACTATAATCGTTAAAATTTCAGAACTTTAACATGGCAAAATACCTAAAACGTTAAATATAGTTAAAAAAAAAAGCAAGATACAAAATTGGATACACAGTGTGATCGTAATCACACTTTTATTTTATGAAGAAAATGTATTAAACTGTCAGCCTTGGTTACCTCTCGGTTATGGGATTATGGATCATTTCTTTTATTCCTTGTTCTTTGCTATCTTTTCAAAGTCTGGAAAAAGTTAAATGGAGGTTTTGGACAAAGAAAATAAACATGTCTACCTGGAAGAACTGGAGCTGCTTTTCTAGGCTCCAGAAGAACGGGTGCTTTAGCACGTGTTTCGCCGAGGGGCGCTTCTGAGGGTCCATCGCGATCATCTGCTCTATCAATTCTCTGGCGATGACATCTTCTACAGAGGAGGAAAACAAACACAGGACTCGTCACCACCAGCCTAACGCCACAATGAAATACCCCAAACGTAACCGTCTGCACGCCCTTCGACTCAAAATCCCACTGACAGGAGATCATTCCAGTAACACAATTACGAGCTTGCACCAAACTTCAGCTAATAAGGAGAGTCCTCACCACACAGTTTGTAAAAAGGAATGATTGGAACACCCAATATCAGAGGCTTGGGTAACATCGCTGTGCCTCCGTATACTGGACTGTGGGTCATTGAGATGACGCCTTGACTGAATATGAATTGACATGCAGAGATATTTAAGATGAAGTTGAAAAATGAGAATGTTGCAAAATAGTATGTACTATTTAATGCCATTTAAAATAAAAATATGTAGACAGGTCTAGGTAGACGACCGGAATAATATAAACAAACGTATTGGTAGCAGTCATTCATCACTGTATAATGGAAGTATGGGCCTTCTGCTAATCTGTTTCCTTACAGGGAATAAGAAAAATTAATATCTAAGCAAACAAAAAGTTAGTTTTAATTATTTCAAAAGGCGGCATTGGGGTGTCATGGGCCAATTGTAATGCAGGAAACCCTGAAATCTGGAAGGAAGGCTCGCTGCACCCGCACCTGGAGAGCAAGGTTGGAGCAAGCTTGTCTGTTCCCAGCGCAGTCTGCACTCGCTGACAGCTGGTGCAAACATGAGAGTCCAGTTTATGGAGCACGGACTGTGTGTCTTCCTGAATGTTGGTGCAGGAAGGGACCTTACATTATCTAACCCTCTAAAGTCACAAGCTGGAAAACAGAGGTCCCCAAAGGGGGCCTTGCCCAGGTCACACAGCTAACTGGGTGACCTAAAGGAAACTGAGAGCTTCTTGGCTTTGAGGGAGGTGCTCCAAGGATAAACCTTCCCATCTCTCCACCAGCTTTGGAAGAAGTCGTCAATTCAGTGAGGCCCACAGGTGAGCAGCCAGAAAGAAGTACCTCTGGGAACATAGCGCCAGCACCATGCCAGCCTGCAGGGGCCACTCGGGCAGCTGAGGAGTGGCTCCTGACCCCTCCCGTCCTGCTGCCCTCTCACCGTGCTTCTCGGGGTGTAAGCAGTCGAGGCTGTAGGCTCCCAGGAGGATGTTGGCTTGCCGCTGCAGGGATTTGCCAAAAGGGTGGCTGCCTTCAGATATCACGTAGTAAAAGACGCAGCCCGCAGAGAAGATGTCCACTGTGTAGGTCTGAAAAGAAACGGAGGGCGTGAGAGGCCTTCCGGGGAGGCCTTCTCACCGGCGGCAGAGGAGTGAGTGCTGCTACTTCTTTCCTGGTGCAGGTGTCTTGGGGGACTGACGGGGCAATTGCCGAGCAGTGCTGAGCACCCTGCAGGCTGCACCAGGGAACGTGGGCTCTGGAGCCGACCGCCTGGAACCCTGCCTCTGCCACCTGCCAGCTGGGAGCCCTTGACTGCTCTGTGCCCTGGCACCTGGATGTAAATGAGAAGAACAATGGTAGGCTCTTCATGGGTTGTTGCGAAGAGGAAGTGTGCTAATATGTGAAAATGGTTACTTAAACCAGCGCTCTACGCAGCAGAGAGTCATTCTCTACCCAACCAGCAGGTAACTCCTCAGAGGGAGGGATTTCTGTGCATTTGCTTCCCTGTTGTACCACCAGGGCCTAGAATGGTGCCTGCACATGATAGATCCAAAAACTTTGTTAACGAACGAATAAAACAGTTTTTGGTTCAAAACTAGCCTCAGAAAGAAATTACCTGACAAATTTCCAGTGAGGTCATTTTTGATGTTATCTTATACCTCTCATTGATCCCATGAAACCATTCCTTGTCTACAGATGAGCTGCTCTTTAGGGAAAGGGGTGATTTCTAGCTTCTGCTACTTAGGGTGCAACACTGCGTGGTTCCCGAGCACAGCTTGGGTCCCTCTTGCTAGGCTCCACTGCTTACACCAGACACGTGAGGATCTAGTGAGAGAAAGCCAGGAGCGCGTCACCTTCCAGACTGCTAAACGCACGTCTGTAATCCTGTACTGTCACTCACCCTCAAAACAGCCCCATGAGGCGAGCAGAGCCAGTGTCACCTTCCCCAAATGAAGATATGGACAGAAAAGTTCAGTGACAAGCCCAGGGTCACTGCTGGATCGCGACAACCAGGACAAGACTCAGGTCATCTAATCCGCAAGCCCAATCATCTTTATTCTACCTCATCAGAATGTTCCCGAGGTGGCTGACAGATTCCAGACAGCAGGAACAAGTCCACCACAGCTGAAGCTCTTACCCTGTCACTGTACCTACTCGCTGTATCATGAACGTGTTCCGTTTTCCACAGCCTCTGCTGCCTGATGTCCCCAGCATACTCACCACTGAAGCCGGTGGGCTCTTGTCCTGCAAGCCTGGGTCCCTCCGCTCCCACAGCTCATCTCTATGCTCAAGTTATGTTCTTCCCCAAACTTATTATTGCCCTTTGAAATTTAAATATTTCATAAGCTGATAAAATATGAGTGCCACCAAGTATGAGGTGGGTTGAATCTTTGGAAATACTCAGTAAAAGGGAGTAGCTACAAAAACTGTTGTGGAATTAGATGTGAGAGATTCAAGTGTAAGGAGCTGGGACATAAATAGTTAAAAGTTAGGATTCTGCTCTTAGGAAGTATTTGAAATGTCTAAGTCTCAATCTAGAAGGCACAGAAGCGGCAGGTGAGTGAGCTTTATGCAAGAGAGGAAATGAACCACTCCATTCAGTTGGACCCAAATTTAAAGAAAAGCCCATGACATACATCAGATTTCTATGATTTAACGAATCACATGATTTGCTTTAAGTTAAAATGAAATGTTTAAGGTGTGTATGTATTTTCTTATGATCCTTCATTGTAACTGACTTTGTGATGAACTGACCAGCTGCTCGTCCCCAGTGAACTGGATAAAGGGCTCTATTGTATCTAATCTATTGTAGGCTGGCTGATCCCCTCCAGATCAGGTAACCCTCTGACGTCTTGTGCTAAACAGCAAGGTGCTGAAACACGAATAGGCTCTTAGCAAAAGGATGCAGACACCAGCTTGAAGGGTTCCCGCTGGCCCTATCTGGAATAATTTGAGTATCAAAACGAGAAACAAAAAGAAAAGGAAAAAAAAAGGACTATAATGATTATAACACTATTTTAAAAATCCGTGAATCCATAATGATTAAAAAAAAAAAGAAGAAAATAGAAAGGGGATTAAAGAAGGAAAAAAGCTCTTCTTTACAGAAGAATGTCAGCTAATGAATGTGGAAGAATTTCCACTGAGTTAAGTGACTCAGGCAAGAATTGCCAACGAATGCTGAACCATTGCGTGAAGGACTATTGGTAAACAGGATATTCACACTGTGCCAAAGTTTCATCCCATGGAACACTAACAACAAAGGGGAAAAGGTACCTTTACGGAGGAAAGAAAAGTGGTAACCACCTGTACCAGGTGAGCCAAGCTGGCATCACTAGAGGGGTACAGTAATAATGGTACAACCTGCCATGTCATGCCTCCTGACACTGCGTCCTGTGACTGTTCTTGCCAAAAACATTTAACTTGAATCTAATTGAGTCTTTAGACCTACTTCTACTTTATAGGAAATACAAGGAATAGACAGGCAAGTTAAACACCATCATGAGGAAACGCGTGAGCAAATCCCAAACGGGGCATTCTATCTATAGACAAGTGCCTGCGCTCTTCACAAAGTCACCGTCATGGAACAAGAAAGGAGGAGGACCGTAGTGGATTAAAGGAGAGAGAATCAAATGCAACGCAAGACGCTTGATTGGGTCCTGGCTTACAAACCAGCTCTATAAGAGACGTGGGGAAATTTGAATATGGATTGAACATCAGATCATGAAACAGTACTCATTGTTGAAGTGTGATAATGGTCTGGAGGTTAAGAAGCAGACTGTACTTGTTCTTGGGGAAGAGGGGCTGAGGTATTTAAGAGTGAAGGCCTGGGATGCCTACCTCTTATATTCGAATGGTTCAGCAACAGTTAGAGAGAGTGAAAAATATAAACAAATGTTGAATTTAGGTGGAGGTACTAAGGTATTCACTGAAACATTCTTTTGATTTTCTGTATGTCTAAAAATTCTCAAAATAAAAAATTGGGAACATAAAAACAGAAGAAAAAAAAGGAATAAAAACCAGAAGTCTGTTCACCTTATGCAAGTTCTGAGTTCCCAAAATAGTGTGAGGGGGGAAGCGACTGGAGGAGCAGGAAAAAAAACCAGACAATTATCCACATGGTCCCTTTTGTTCATCTGAACATCAAACAATATGGAAAGCACCAGCAGCGTGCTCGTTGTCAAAGCAACGTCCTTCTCTAGCTACATGTGCTCCAGCCCCAAGTCCTGAAGTGGGAGGCTCTTCCTCCTGAAGATGTTAAGAAGAGGCTGGTTCTGCAGCTGTCAAAGGACTGTGCTCATTACTCACGGGGTTCTCCTTGCAGTCTTCGCTCAGCATCTCCGGAGCAATCCAGCCCTCTGTGCCGGGCACTCCTGAACGGCGGCTGAAGCTGTGTCTGCCCACTGCCAGCTTCTTGCAGAGGCCAAAGTCAGAGATCATGGCCTTGATCCTGCCATGTGCGTTGGGCATGGAGAGGAGGATGTTGTGGGGCTTTAGGTCTCTGTGAACTGATACAGAACTCCGGATTAGCCACGAGCAACATCAGGCCTTCTATAACAGGGAGTATGCCCTCCTCAGACTGCCAGTGGGCCTGCTGCTGCGTCTAAACGTTCTTGTTTTCAACTGTGTGAGTCCTCCTCAAATTCTTATACCACATGCACACCAGCGATGCAGCAAAGAGCTTCAACAGAGGCAAGGCCCACCTGAGCAAGTCGGTCACCCCACCCGGGCGCAGCCTGGCAACGGGAAGCCTCTCACCAATGTTCAGGGAGTGCAGGTGAGCCAGACCCGAGGTGGTCTGCTGCAGCAAGGTGATGGGCTCCAGGCCGAGGTGGGCAAAGTCATTCTGCTCCACGTACTGTAAGAGATACAACAGTGAGGTCACGGCACATGGCCCCCTAGGAATCGGCACCTCAGAGAACTTCCTCTTTGTATAAAGGGATTCAAGTTTATTTAGAAAAATCCTGCCTGTAGCTTTTTGCTTTAGTTAACATTTGGTATTGGGTCAGCTCATTTTCTTTGATCATATTTTAAGAAAGAAATGGGAAGTTTTACTGACAACATTCTCTCTCCAAATCCTTATTTTCCAGCAGACTTTCTCCTAAAAGTCATAGGCTAACTTAAACAAAAGCTCTGATTTACTAGTTTATAATGAGAAAGATAAAAGAGTAAGAAACTCAAATTCATTGCTTCATACGGGTATAAATACGAGTGAATCCAAATGATACTGAAACAGTTTCACAGTGAGCTGGAAACTGAGCTAAAGGAATTTACTGGATGATCATTTTATTCATTTATTTTTAATTTGTTTTACTGGATGATCTTAATGACTTGAGTCGTCAGGACGCATCCCTAAGCCCACACCAACCCTGAGCAGCTCTGGGAGGAAGAACAGGCCAGGCTTCTGGAGGCCAAGAGGGACAAAGATGCTAACTAACTACGACCAAAGACTGCCCTCAGCAGGATGAGGGGACCACCCAGTTAAAGTAGGGGTGACCAAAATGCTCTGTGTTTTATTGTGATTAAATGCATATGCAACTTTGTTAAAATGCATCAAACTATACATTTAAAATGAGTACATTTTAACTTCAATAGAAAGTTAACAAAACAAATTAAAAAAAAAAACAGGTCGGCAGTCCCCAAGCCATGCCCCAGTTGCCGGGAGAAGGGAGGCTGCAGTGGCGATGGCAAAGCCACTGGTGACTGCGACCGCGGGGCACCCACCTCCTGCAGAGTGGCCGCGCACAGCTCAATGGCAATGTACTGGAACTGCCGGTCCCTCTCCGTGCAGAAGTAACGGATCACGTTTGGGTGCTCATCTGACTCTCGAAGCAGCTGGACCTCGCGGTCTGCGAAACTGAAACACTCGGGGAGGATCCTCTTGACTGCCACGTCACGGTTGTCGAACATGCCCCTGCAGGACAAGGAGCGGGCGTGAGTTTGGAGGAGCCAGTCGGGTTGCGGAAACGACAGGAGGCCTGTGGCCCCATAGTGCTCCTCCTGTGACGCAGCGGCCACCTCATCAGCCTCATAGCCCTGAGGGCCCCAACCAACCGTCAGGCAGCCCTGTGGTCATGGAGGCAGCATTCTTTGGTCCGAGTCACCTCTGTGACCCTGCGGTGCCCCTGGAGCCTGGCCCACTGCCTGCAAGCCGACAGGCACTCCCACCTGAGGTAGTGAAGGCACAGCGCCCTCCAATCCACTCACCGGTACACGATTGTGCCCTCCGCTCCATGGCCCAGGACGTCTTTGGGACAGAATGAAATTTTCCCAACCATCACCATGCTGGTTTCCTCATCTGGGACAAAACAGGAAGAAGAAGAGGCTGTTTTAAACAAACATAACCTAAGAGGTTAGAATGGCTATCAGCTTCCTGAGCTCACATTGAGACATGGGATCGCAGGCTCTGCACCCCAGTCCGCTGGTAGGCAAGAGCTACTGGGTCCGCTCCCCATTCGTGAAAAGGGCCTCCTCCTACCCCTGCCCTTGCCCCCCATCTCTGGCCCTACTGTGAGAACAAATATCTCACACCTTCCCAAAGACAGGGGTTCTCCACAGATGCACCTCAGATTTGCACCTGAAAACACTCAAGTAGCGACAGTGGACGTGTGAATGAAGAGAGCCAGTCACAGTATCTCCAGCTTGACACTTAGGACTCTGAGGTCTATCGCACCAGCTTGTGTCAATCCCCTCTAAATACTGGCCCGACAACCGGCCTCAGCCAACCTCCCAGAGGAAAGTGAATCAAAGCTGCATTTTCATCCTTGGCCCCAGCTGGCCTTGCGAATGCTCTCAAGCCAGACACTCAGCGCACCTCTGGTCAGCAGCCCTTGTGGGGAAAAGATGGAGAGAAGGCCAAGGGGGCTCCTAGGAGGCCCTCTGAGGGGGAGAAGCCATGGGATGGGGTGAACCCGGCTCCCAGCGTGGGAGGGACACAGTGAACCCTTGGGAACAGCTCTTCATGACCCCAGGAAGACTCCCAGGAAGGCCATGGTGCTTTGTGGTTCTCAGGTTGTGTTCAAATGGGAGAGAAAACAGCACCAAACGGCAACTCGCTTTACCCTCATCGTCCTGCTCCAGGAAGGGGCTGGTGCCAGCTTTGGAGGCAGAACTGCTGGAGTGGAGTGAGTGGTTGGAGGCTCTGGGAGACGTGCTGGGGCTGCTGGTGCCCGAGCTCTCTGAGTACAGGCCGGATGAGTCCAGGAGCTCGGTGTCCTGAGCCATGTCTCCAGGTGCGTGGAAGGGCAGCTGCTGCTGTTGCAGGAGCTGGATTTTCTCCAGTTCCTTCTGGAACTGCTGGTGCTGGAACTGCTGCTGCTGATGCATGCTCTGGGAAGGGAAACACACATCCAGACAAGTGTAGCCGGACCTCCTGGGAAACAAGCAGGCAGGAAAGGAGGCTCCCTGTGGCAGAGGGAGCAGGTGCACAGGATGGGATGAGACCAGGAGAAGGCATGGGAAGTGAAACCCATTCTATGACTGGAGGTCTTTCTGCCAGTTCGAGCTGCCAGGATAGCCCACTGCCCCCACAGAGGGGCCTGGCAGGGGCAGCAGAAGAGGGCTGCTGTCCTAGGTGGAGGGCTGGGCCAGATGGAGGGGGTCCCATTCAAATTCTAAAATTCTGGGACTCTTACGAAAGTCTGGGAGTTGCTGCAAAAATGAAACCAGGCCGGGAGAATGGGTACCAGGTGTTCAAGAGCATGGTGGATACAGGTAAGACCGGCATCCTGTGTCCTGTGGCCTTGCACTTGGCAGAGGGTAGTACACAGACCGTCAGCAATCCAGAGGCAGAGATGGCAGGTGGGGCCTAGAACCTGGCAGCCATTGGCCCACAACATACAGCCAGGGAGTGGCAGAGTGGGGCTGAGACACGGGGAGCCTGGCCAAGGTCCCATTCCCCCCATTTCATCACACTGTCTTCCCCACAACCCCCGTGCCTCTCATTTATTCTGACAGTTCAAGCCGTCATAATTTGAAGCAGAACTATCTGTGACTATTACTACCCAGGCTCGGGAAGGTGACTTAAGGGACGGATAGTGTCCAGCCACCCCCTGGGAGTTTGCTAGCGCTCCCTCCCCTCTCTTCACCTCGTGTGGAAATCCGGGAAATGCCATCTCCTACTGAGTAACCTTGGGAAAGTTATTTAACTTCCCAGAGCTTCAATTTCTTCATGTGTGGGTAGGAGATAAATAATAAGGACAGTGTGAGGTAAAAAACAAAACAATGCAAGTGAACCCATTGAAAGGCATGAAAAGTGCCGCAAAGGGTTATCATTCCTATTCCTACGTGGGACATGAGCTTCCTGAGTACTCGTGATCTATGGAGATAACATTTCAGTGCTCTGAGCAACTTGATGAAGGAATATTCCTCTAGAATATTTTATCCAACTCATAACTTACTCAACTACATAATTTTAGCTCACTTATTTCCAGTCAGAAAGTAGAAGGAATTACCGTGCTGTCTTTTTTACTCTGGCTGATATCTCTAACAGACAGTTTTTAAGGGAGAAAAGTTAAGTAGATTTTCACCTATTATGTCTACTCTTTATATATATATATATATATATATATATATATATATATATATATATATATATATATATGTACTCTTTTATATATATGACAATTCAAAAGGATCTGTGAACAAGGTTTACAAATCAGTTTGCATAGTTAACCTGTGAGACGTAGGTATACGATTGTCCTTTCCGGAGACGCCTAGTGTCTCTTTAATTATGTTTTTGAAGATAGCAAATATTGACTTTTAACTGTGAAAAGAAATGTTTTTGCTTATTGTGGTTTTTGTCCAGCCTCACTGCCATCAGGTGACGGGCGCAGAAGTTCAGAAACATGTGGGAGGGCAAAGGGAAGCGGCTGAGCTTTACCAAGGGGTAGGTGATGATGAAGGCCACCCAGCCGATGAGCAGGATGGTGCTTAGAATGATGGTGGCGATGTCCTTGAGCATGGAGTCCACGGGGGCCTCGGGCTTGGCGGGGGCATGAGTGAACTTCTCCTCCACGTCCTGAGAAATGGTGGTGGGCGCGTTCTCTGTAGTCCGGTCAACCAGGTGGATAACCTTACGTGGGAGAGAGTGGCTACGTCACTGCACAACTTCTAGCAAAACGTAAACGAGCCAAACAATCAAGAGAAGCACTGACTCCACTGTAAAATGTGTCAGATTTTTAAAAGCCCATCCAACGATCACAAAGCCAGATAATCGCTGCCTTAGTCAGAGACTGCCTTGAGATGAAGTATGCTGTGATACTGTCATTACTCACAACCAGTTTGCAGAGCAAGGCTTTTGAAAGTGCCTGCAGATCCTTTATTCTTTCAAAAATCCTCACTGAAGGCAAAAGCTCCTTCCTTTGATGGTAGATTTAATATTTGGGAACACTGTGAAGTCATCTGTATAAAGTCTGATGAAAAGACTGGTAGTCAATTTGGTAATACTACTTCACATGAAAAAGGAAAATCGCGAGCGCACACACAGCTATAAAGTAATAAATCAGCTTTCTTTTTTTTTTTTTTTTAAGATTTTGACTTACGTTGCTTGTCAACTTTCAGTGTAACTCCAAAAACAAAATCACTTATTCAAGTATTCCACTATTTTTCAAAGTTTTTGAAAAGCATCAGAACCCTTTGTTAAAGAAAATTTTATTTAGAAGCCCAAAATTAAATTGGATAAAAGTGAAGCTTCTGTCCAAGCTCCTGAGAATCTCTGGGACTTCAAGAAGAATTTTCGAAAAACGCTCCGATTCGTTCTCCAGCCTCTAGTGCTCCAGCTGTGCGTTGTTTACCCAATGAAATGAACATACAGCTCCCTCGCAGGAGCAGGCAGGGCATCCCCCAGGTGCTCACACCTCTCATACATGGCCCCCAACTTCCACCTACAGCCCCTTCTCCCCGCCTTCAGCTGCCCGCCTCCCACTGTGTATGGGGGTGCATGGCTGACAGCTGAGGAATGTTTGCTGAGCACGTGCCAGGACAACACTCATTTAGTTATATATGCTCAAGTGCGTTCATTAAAAAATTACGGTAAGTCTCATTACCATATAAACGCACCTCAGAGTATTTTGATGGACTTTTAATGGATTCTGTTCAAGATTGGATGGTTAAATAGGAAAATGTCAACTGTGGTCATCTCTGGAATTTAGATGAAGGGGAATGTCTTATTTTCTTTCTTATACTCTTATATTCTAATGCATATGGTCCACTAATGCATATGGTTGGCTTTAATAAAACCAAAATCAGATCAAGATTTTAGGGCACCGATGCTACACAAGATCACTGTTTTAGGACTCAATACATTTCCCCCACCCGGCTACCTCCACAGATGAGGGAGAACACAGACACTGCACCCTGGGATCCTAAACGTCCATGCGATTTTCTTTTCCTTTCACTCTGGATAAAATCTAAATCTCTAAAGTGAATTTGTTGTGATCGTGGTCTCATAATTTGAAGCAGGACTATCTGTGACTATTACTACCCAGGCTCGGGAAGGCGACTTCAGTCAGCCAAACTTGTCTTCCTCTGACCCTGCCCATGGCTCAGGCCTCTTTCTCAGCTTCCGGCCCCCCAGCAGGGTTGCAGGAACTGCCAAGGCCGAGTGGCCTTTGGACGCCCGCCCCCCGCCCCCCAACCACACACACACACACACTGGCCTGCTCCGACCCCTCCTGCAGAGCCACTCTCCAGCATTCTCCACCTGCTCTGTGCCTCAGAAAGCTGCCCCATATGGGCAGGGCAATGGTCTCCCCTGCCTTCTGGCTTCTGATGAAGCCACCAGCAGATGACACAGAAGGAGGAGAATGAGGTCAAGTTCTTTAGGGCTGCTGAATAGCCTCAAATGAAGCTCTAGGCTCCTGGTCTGGCCTTTTCCAATCCCTCCACTCGCGATTCAGGCCGAAGGAGCGTGCTAAGGGATAACCTGGAACTGTCTACTGTGTTCAACTTCCCTCACATCATTCTAATGTGAGTGGCCATCTGTCTCCAGCTGACCCTGACTACACACTCTACCTCCTCAGGGCAGCCCAGGTCAGAACTTGATGGCAGCTACCACCTGGGTAGGCCTCCCTGCTGCCCAACCTCCAAATCTGCGGCTGTCCTGGGTCCCTGCCAGACAAAGCAACCAAAGCAGGCCACTCGTGGGTTCTCAGAACTTCAGGTTTCCCCACTTCCTTTCTTTGTCAACTTCGCTCTGCTGCCAGGCTGGTTCAAGGCTTGGTAGCATGGTTCCTCTGTAGCCATGTGATCTCTTTTCCTACTGTTCCCTACCTGGTAGCCTCGGATCTGGTCGGGCCTGTCTCCTCAGCCTCAGAGTTGGAAACGCCAGGGTTAGTCCCAGCTCCAGGCCTTTATGCTGCTGTTCTCTTCCCTTCAGTGCCCTCTGGCTCTGTCCCACCAGGCCAGACCCCACCATTCGGTCCTATTGTCTTTCCTACAGCCTTTGCTAATCGCACCCCCTTCCTCCCCATCAGTCCTTAGCAGCTTGTGGTTTACCATGGATTCCTGTGCATTCCTCTTCCCTCCGGAATAGACTGCGAGCTCTAAAGTCATTCAATGCCTTATGCCCCCCAACCCCTCACGGAGAGCCAGTAACCAAGTGTTCACTTCCCTACTCACTTCCTCAAAGCTCTTCTCCGAGTCAGCAGGAATCACATTTTCCCGGTGTTTGGGCAGATTGTTGGGGAATCGCTCCAGCATCTTGGTAGACGCAGACA
This sequence comes from Rhinolophus sinicus, assembly GCF_057876585.1. NCBI lineage: Eukaryota > Metazoa > Chordata > Mammalia > Chiroptera > Rhinolophidae > Rhinolophus > Rhinolophus sinicus. The sequence continues at coordinate 45,053,936 of NC_142512.1, forward strand.
GCGGGGTTTCATGGTGTCCTAGGAGAGGAAAACAAAACCTTTCATGAGGCAAGACTTGTGTAGGTAATTCCTAACTTAGGCTGCCCGCTGCTGAAGCATTATGAAGCTTCATTTTAAGTTCTCCCTTCAGTGTTTTGTGACATCACTCCACTAAAGGTATTACTTCCCATCTTGGTATTTCAATGTGCGCAGGTGGAGCTCTATGCCAGTTATCTAAATGTGAGCTCCCAACCCGGGAAGTGGTAAGTGATTCGTGAGAGTGCAACAGGACATATTTACAAGAAGGATAGGGGGTGACGGTTCTCTCAGCGTTTGTTCACTGCTCTCTACACTATTTCAAGATACCTAGTGTTTGTTACACATGTAGTGAGCATCTGTGGTGCGTAAATTACTGTTAAGACAGAAAAGGTTGAATAAAATAAGGATTTGATACAGCCTGGTAATCTGCTTATCTCTAAAACGAAATGACTCCACAAACCACGCGAAACAGCCAGTTCATCTTTCTCACTGGGCCTGTTTGTTTCCTCACTGAGAGCAGATCGCATCTCACTATGATCTTTCTGCTGTTCTCCCAAACCTATGAAGGTTTTATGACAAGACGTAGTCCAAGCCACGTACATTTCTTGATCTGGAAAAATCCTCGTTAGGTCAGCTCTCTATCGACAACATCACACTGTTCTTTAAGGGAACCTAAGTTTGTTTTGAACTGTCACTAGTTGTCCCTTTCACCTGTGGCCCCGTTTACACAAAGATTGTCAAGCAGTCCCATTGCCTTATTTAAAAATGGCCAGGCCTTGGAGAGCCTCAAAAGGGCCTTCAGAACTGTGAAATGCTTCCCTAATTACTTCTGGATACTTTGTTGGGTTTTTCAATTTTCTTACTTGGGCAACCTTTTGATTTTAAAAGGATATATTTTTGCGACTAAGCCATGAAGACTTTTTTCCACATTTTATAGTCTTTCATACACCTTTCCTTAATTTACAATAATGTATTTCACTTCTTTATCTATTTTTTTAAATTTTTATTTATTTTTGTTTGTTTGTTTCACTTAACCACTGGTAGGCAATCTCTGTCTCCCTTAACTGGTACATAAAACTAAGTAGCCTTGTCATTTCAGTGGCCTCTGCTCATCAGCTATTTTTTTTTTCTTTACCAAGGGCCCATTCATGCATGTTTTCCAAACTACTTCTGTTTAAAAAAATTGTAGAATATTTTTTCATCTCCTTTGCCCAGTATTTAGTAAAAACAGTAACGAAAAGAAAAATGTCTACGAAGAATAGAACACAGAAGAACAAGACCTGGACAGCTACTAAGGGAAGGATAAGGGTTCCAGTACACCCAGTTTCCTCTCCACAATACCCAGTTACACACACCCCCCATCCAGATCCCACTGCTCAGAAGATCCTGTGGCTTCTTGGGCCCCATACTCTCCCATGCTGCCCCATACCCTTTTCCCTGCACGCTCAGCCCTGCCCTCTTTCCGCCCAGGGACCAGTCAACGGAGAGCGCCAAGAGGGAGAATGGCCAGGAGAAATCTCACTAGCCCCTGTACACTCGGGCACCCCCACTTCCCTTCTGCCCACCCCACCCCTGGGGCTGCATCCCCACCTCTGGGGCTAGGAGGCAGCAGAATTGGGGTGGGGGCACAGGAAGGGCGAATCAGATTCAAGAAAACTCTATCCTGCTTTTATTACTTGAGACACTTGCCAGAGACACAGCTCCTCTCATCTCTGCCTTCATTTGTCACACTCACTTGCCTTTGGGTTATCATCTCTTATCTCGCTGGCTCACAGGGTCTCCCGTTTGCTCCAGGGCCATTAGTGATGGCAACAGCAACAGAAGAGAAGGAAAAGGGATCTCCCCGCATACACTCGGCCGTAGCTCCCTGACCCAGGTCCAGCCTCTTCACTCTTCACCACCCTCAATCCCTCCTGGTCTTCAACCCTCTCCCCCCAACCCACCCTTCTGCCCACATCAACTCCGAGTGAATTCTTCCATAGAAATGGCCTCAGTTTCGTTAACTATAAGTGGAAATGACCAGGGTGCCTACTCCACACAGGGTTGTTGTGAGAAAGTTGTATTCAAAAGTGCTTGGCACCAATGCCTGGCACATAACAGACATTCGATGTGTCAGGTAATCGCACAAAGTTGACATCACAGTCATGTGCCTCATAATGACGTCTTGGTCAATGACAGATCACATGTATGACGCTGGTCCCATGAGATTACAATGGAGCTGAAAAGTTTCTATCACCGAGCGACACTGTCGTGACATCACAGCGCCATGCATTCCTCATGGGTTTGTGGTGATACTGGTGTAAACAAACCTACTATGCTGCCAGTCACATAAAAGTTAGTACATGCAGTTATGTACATAATACTTGATAATACACGGCTATGTTACTGGTTTACGTATTCAGTAGCAGTTAGAGTGTATCCTTTCTACTTATAAAAAGAGTTCGATGAAAGCAGTATTATCCCGGCAGCAGCCTCATACATCTCTTGATAGCGTCATTTTTTCTTGTGCTTTGATTTAATCCCGTGTTGTTTTGTGCTGTAACATGCTGTACAGGCTCGTACCATGCAGGTTTGGGTAAGTGCTCTGTGGTGTTCGCCCAACGACCCATTTCTCAGAACGTATCCCCACTGTGAAGCAACACATGACTGTACTTAAATTTTGGAACATCAGTTAAACAATTTTTGAAAACTGAGTTGACAACACAACTATCTTGTTAATTTCCCGTGGGACTAAAAATGTTCATGGTCTGAAAGATCAACTGGGACGTGAACCGAGTACGTGGCTGACCGTCACCAGCAAGGCCGGCTTTGCCCACCAGGAGGCAGCACGTGACCTGAGGCAACGAGAAACCAACTCTCACCTATCAGAAGCCAGTAGTTCCTCAAGTAGTTGAGCTTGTTCTTTCCTTTGAGCCCGGGGTCAAACTTTAGGTCTGTGCTGGGTGTGATCACACACTCCCCTTTGTCCCCAATGGTGACACCTTCGGTCTGGGGGCCTTCCAGCAAAGGAAGAGTGCTGCCTCGGGGCTGTGAAGAAAGAATGGGGTGAGGCCTGGGGGTGAGGCCTTCCAGGAGAGCAGACCTTCCCTATGGCTGTCCTCAGCACCGTAGGCACTGCCATACCTCTGGGTGGGGCTGGGCCACGACAGTCATAGCAAGACACAAAGGCCCTAAGACTGGGCAGGAGGGGCTCTTCCCTCAGGATGTGACAACTGTCTTTAACATGGATATCTTTTTAAATTCTGATGTCTGGGAACTGGGTGACAGAAAGGGTGTGTGTGAAATTCCAAGCAGCTATTGTGAGCAGCAGGATAAGTGAAGGAGAATGTTTGGGTATCTACCAATCCACAATCCATGTGCCTGACTAGGGGGGAGTGAGCTCCAGCCCCGAGCCAGCAGCAGGCTCGGGCTTTGCTGGAGCTGCAATGGAGGCAGGCGCTGCCCTGCTCACAGGAGCAGCTGACCAACTCATTGGAAAGGTAAGAGATGCCAACCAAACAGCTCAAACACTGTAAGGACCAAAACGAACATCCAGGATCATGAGGCCTCAGACACTCAGTGATGGAGCGCTGGAGGCAGGCTGGCGAGAGCCCATGAGGCTTGGTCACAAAAGGATGAAAAGGATTTGAGTAGGGAAAAGAAAGAAGGGAGAGCATTTGAAGTGTGAGGCACAGCCTGGACAAAGGCTAAGAAAGATGAACAAGGCACTTCTGGAAATGAGGGAGAAGATGCACCTGGTTAGACACCAGCAGTGTGGGGGGAGGGCACCGTGGGACGGGGCTGAGGAGGGCTGTGAACTGGTGTTTACAGGGCAGTTTAGACTTGAACACAAAAGCGAAGGGAAATGAGCAGGGCTTCTAGGTTAGGGAAGCTGCTTTGGTCATGGAGCTCTCCTTCAAGTAGAAGGTGGTATGTGTAGAAATTGTTTTTGAGGATTTAAGATCTGTGTCTTGCATTTTAAACCAACAAGATGTGTATATGTATGTGATTCAAAGTCATTCTTTGTAAAAATGGAACAGGAGCAGTTAGGAGGCTACATCTGTGAGCCCCGCATAGTGGACTTACCACAACGGCGACCCCCTCGTGGACCATTGAGGGGGAGGCGTAGAGGCTGGTAGAGTATTTACCAACATACAGGGTGGGCCTAGGAGAAAAACAGATACATGCATTCCACAGTCATTTAAGTTCTGGATCCCACAAAAAGGGGCTTTTTGGAGAAGAATCGCGGTCCCAAATACCACCGAGAGGAATAACCAGATTGACTCCCGAGCATTCTTGGAGGGTGAAGGTACGGATACTCCCCTGGGAGCCAGAGAAATAGACCGCAGGCCCCAGCTGCCACTCACTGCCTACAAAAACATGCACAAGTCTCCGAACTGCAAGCTTTGGTTTCCTTCCCTGCAGATGGCAGGGCTGCACTAGACCACCCCACAACGGCCTGCATAAAGGACTGTGTGCCATGCTCATCTGGGAGAGACTGACTGCTGGTAACCACCACAGTCTCTAAGATGGCCCTGACCAGCACGCTCTGACGACCGAGCTGACACCAGAATCACCAGCGCGGCGCGATGCTTATGGAGTCTACAGGGTCTACGGAAGCCCTGAGAAACAGCCAGCTGCTCTCATCTGGATGCCTAAAGCAAAGGGCTGCACACAAAATTCTAAACTGGGTGAGACTTCCAGTCCCCCAGCCAGGTGGTCTGGCTCTGTCTGGGGCATCAAGGAAGGGGTGGGGTTTGGCTTCTGTCTGTGGTGTCAGTGTGAAAACGTGGGGGACGCACCTCCAGACTCTTTTGGTTATTGTCAATAGCGAGTTTGGGGCTGGTGGTCTACTAATTTCTCGAAACCTCTCAACAAATACCTTACATTTGAGTGGTGGTGTGCAATTCAGAGAACATTTTCATATACAGTATCTTATTTGATCATCTCCAACAGCTCTGTAAAGTGGGAAACTGAGGCTCAGCAAGGCTAAGTGACCTATTAACAGGTGGGGGTGAATAGCGCAAGTCTGCTGAGTCTTAGGCACACACACCATAATACTGTTTTCCTGATTTTTAAAACAAATGTAACTTAACAATGAAAATTTAGAAAACACGAAAATTGAACAATAAATACACCTTTTGTATTTCACCACCTGAGATATATCCAAATTGTACTGTGAGTACCAGCCATAATTTTAACTCAGTTCATATGCAGGAATTCTGAAGCGCCACGTGGTACCCCCCAATTCTTACATTCTAAGGTTTCGGAATGAGCCAGTCTAGGCTCTTTATATCCCTCACGGCTTCAGAGTTGTCTGCCCGAGCCCTGGCTTTCAGTGTATGGTGTGCCACACTGCAGCGGGACCAGGATGCCAGGGTCACAGCTGCCCTCTTCTGCCCCGAGTTCCCCGACTCACGTCAGCTTGCTCTTGGCCTCCGTCTCCTTGGGGAAGGGGTACTTCCACTTGGTGATGCGGCCCACCTCCCCAGACATGAAGGTCAGATAGCGCAGGGTCTCCACAGCGACGTTGATGTGCATCACCTTCCTTAGGCCCTCCCGCTGCCAGACATAAAAGGCCACCACTGGGGAGGCATAGTTTTGGATCCACAGGACGTCGCCAGATTCACTGTCCACAGTCACCACCAGCCCATCACCATTGGACACAAAATGGGACATCTCTGTACAGATCAGATAAACAAAGCAAGTCGAGTCTCACCCCATGTTGCAACCACATCCTCTCCTCTCCTGGCAAGTTGCAACCACTCAGCTAGAGGAACCGAGACTTCTGGAGTATTCTCAGATCTCCTCCGAACAGTTTCACTCGTTTCCAGTGAACGTGCTCAGGCTCTACAATATCAAGACACTGCGAGCTGCCTGGCTCATAAACATGGGACCAGCCTCTCGCAGGACATTTACTTGGTGGTGCTCTTTAGCATTCCATTCAGTTAGTGAGAGGACACACTGAGGAGGCAGGAGCCAGGGGAGAGACCTCTGAATCTGGCATCTGACAGCAATCATTTCAAACCTATCAATCGAGGTGGACGTCGGAGCTGACCACTGGCGCTGTCCACATCTGACCCCAGAGAGGGCTTCTGTCCCTCTTTTAGACACCAGTGTCTAAAATTGGCAAAATTGGTTTTTAGTTTTCATTTGAGTTGGGGGGTGTTTATTAGAGAAGCAACTGGGGGTGAGCCACATTTAGGGAGTGAGCTGTTAGTGTTACAAGTTGATGTTTAATTCTGTTTCTCATGGGCCTCTAGTAAATCCCTTCTGTGACAAAGAGGGACTCAACAGAATGCGTCCTCCCTCCTTTCAGGCTAAGCTCACCACCATCTTACTTGGGTTCCCCTCCACACTTCTCACCCCGGCACCTGACTGATGAAGCATTTACTGTAAGTCCATGGAAAGTCCAGAACCTGGTGATTGAGAGCGTCTTCAAGAAAATCCAGCTTTCTGGGACAATCGTTTTCTCACAGGTCACAAGACCTGCCTGACCTTGCAAAGCCACCCGGGGCACTTACTGTAGTCCACGTCGTCCTCAGGCAGCGAGGCTGCGTAGTCGAAGTAGGTGGCGTTCCACCGGAGCTCTCGGGTTTTGGTGTCGTACATGGTGATGGTGTACTCTGGAGAACACACGCCAGCCCATTACCAGAGGGGCCACGGCACCTACTGAGGTGCTGACCTCACCTAACTTACAACAGACAAATCCTCTCTACGTTGCCTATAAAAAAAGGTCCAGGCCATCCACGTGGAAAGAGAACGGCCGCATGGGAAACTGAAGTCTCAGACACAGGAGGGAACCCAGCGGACAGCATGCAGAGCAGAGACAAGCTAACTGTTGCGTCCTTGAACTCAGGACTCACAGAATCCTCAGCAATATCATGGCATCATTTTAACCCACTTAACTTTCGGGGTAGTTTCTCATGTAGCAATAGAGAGCTGGTATTAGAAATTGGTACCTGTAAGTGGGAAGGTGCCATAATAAAAACCGAAAACATATGGCACTGACTGGGACCAGGTGGCAGATGGCGGCTGGAAGGTCGCCATGGAGACAAAGAGCAGTAAGAAAACTTGCTATTGGAAGCTAAAAAGGTGATGTAGTAGTGACACAATTAGTAAGGCTACTGCTTACTGTAACTTGGAAAATAGAAAGTACAGTGAACTTGTGGATCTGGCTAAGGAGATCTCCAGGCAGAATGTGGAAAGTGCCAAGTGGTTTCTCTTAACTGCATCTGACATAATTCAAGATACAGAAGTTAAAGAAGAAACGACTCAGTTTTCAAGCTGAACACAGAGGAATTATAGAGGGTTCAGGGCTGACACTCCAGCTGGAAAAGGTTCTCAATGTAAACAATGGCCTTAGGGCGAAGAGCAAGTCCAGGCTAAGGCAGTAAGGCCCTTTTTTGAGACCTCAGAAAAATTCAAGGTGGTGCTTCACAGACCCTCTGCTAGGTAAGAGGGTCTAAGAACTGTAAGAGTGTTGTCCACACACCAAGTAGAGAGATTTGGGGGGTGGCTTTAATCCAATGGAGTAGACAATAATTGCACCCACGTGAAGTCCACGAAGTTTTTAAAGCAGTATTATCAGTATGGACTAAAAGGACCAGAGACACTCAAAATGAAAACAAAACCCCCCAAATCCAAAGGCCTCTAGATTCCCAACTTTCAATAGACAAGACACAGATTGGGAAAGTTACAAAACACTAACCACTTCTTATGGAAAAGACAGGACTTCTCAGAGGGCAGGATCAAGAGCTGCTGAGAACAATATATTAGGGCACCAATCCCAGAAGGCAAGACCAGGCCCAAATGGAGAATCTTCCCTGCCTTCAGAGGAGGGGAACCTGAAAACCGGTGCCTGGCTGGATTCCAGACCCCGAAGACCCGGGACTGCTGTGTGCCTCTCATTCCTTCCCGTTTCGAATGGGAATGTTTGCTGCAGCTATCCTGTGTGTCTCACTGCTGCACGGTGGTACTGGGGTGCAGGAGCCTCGCCCACCCTCACACCCGAGGTAGATGACAAGATGCTGGAGTTTGCGATTCATGCTGTGACTGGACTTTGGGAGCCCTGGGAAGGGATGGGGATATTCTGCATGGGGGAGGGCTGTAAGCTATTGTACTCAGAGGCAGAACTGCGGTCGGATGCCTGAAACGACCACCACCACCACCCATCTCTGTGACGTGCAGGTCAGTCTTCTCATTCAGAGGCGAGTCTGTTTCCCCAGCCCTTGATTCTGGGCGGGCCTCACGACTTCTTTTGACCAACAGATGGAGTGGAAGTGAGGTTCCAAAACTTCGGAGCCCAGGCCTTCGAGGCACTGTAATGTCCACTTTTACTCAAGAGGAGAACCCAGCCACCATGTAAAGAAGTCCAGGCTGTCTGGGTAGAGTTGACCCAAGGTCCCAGATATCAGAGTGAGCCCAGCCAACAGCGTGAGGAGTACGGACCCTCCGTCTCTGTCGAGCCCTTCTTGCATTTCTCTTCCACGGAATTGTGAGCGATAATGCTGGTGTTGGACGCCATTAAGTTAGGATGGTTTGCACTCAGCAAGAGATAACGGAAACAACAGAGACCTGCCCCCTAGTTACAGGAGAGCCCAGCCAGCTTCCACAGGGTCACAAATAAGTCTTACTCATTCTTAGAAAAACACCACTTCTCACTTGAAAGGTTCTGTCTCTTTTTTAAAAAGCCTTGGCTACCTACATGTTTATACCTAAATCGAGTGTTCAAGCATAATGATTTCATTCTAGGATTTTGCTATAATTTTTTCCTTCTAAATATTTTCTTGCTTCCCCTTTTAGCTCTATTTCAGCTGTCGTTCCACCATTTTTATGGAATACTGGTAGATGTCAGGAGCTGCACACATACGACGAACACAGCAGATCCTGACAGTGAAAGGCTCGCATCTGCCCACCCACGCGCTCCAACGTCTGAGCACCTGCTACGTGTTGGCAGGCGCTCAAAACCAAGTCCTGCCCTCAGGAAACTGATGGTCTAGTAGGGGAGGCGGGAAATAGGCAAATGCAATTTAGAAATATATCATGACGAGTGTTAAGAAGAAGAGTCTGAAAAGGGAAGAGAGATAATGTGGTGTGGGGAGGAGCGGGCTGAGGATGCTGGAAAGGGCCAGTGATGGGCGGTGACATGGCCGTTACAAGAGGCCCGTACAACTGTGTGCACCCCGACAGTGGGAGAGCCGCTGTACCTGGGGAAGAGGCTTCACAGACAGGGTGACTTTGCGAGGGAGCAGAGTTGTGAAGGGAGAGAGCACATTGGCCAGACAGGCAAAAACGTACACACCTGGTAGAGAGGGACCCACTGGGCCAAGACTTAAAAACAGCCCTGCTTATTCTGGGAACCGCAGGTACATAATCCCGATTGGAAAATGCTGAAGTGAGGGAAACGCAGCGAGGAAGGAGGCGGAAGAGGTGGCAGGCTCCATGGCTTTGAGGGCCGTGCGCATTTTGGACTATGATCGTTGGGCCATGGGGAGCCGTGGGGAGGGGGTGTGTCTTATAAAGGGGACCAACATGGTAAGATCTGTGTTTGGAGAAGACAGATCTGGCCACCTTCTAGAAAAAGAAGCCAAGAGGCAGAGACCCATGGAGAGGCTACTTCAGGTCCTTTCTGGAAATAGGCAGGTTGTACATGACAAAAGGTTCCTTCTTACCTGTTCGCCCAAGATACAGAAGAGAGGTTGATGGGCAGAGACTATCTGCAAAGGCTGATGACAAAGTCTGCTGCTTCTCCCCGGTCAGAAGGTCAACAACGTACCAAATGTCCTGCTTTTTACCTGAGAAAGATCACAAGGACACACAGTGGTTTACACTCGTCCTATGGAAAAAAATATCACTGCCAAACAAGCAGCCTAAGATATTCTCTGTGCAGAGACAGGCCGAAAGTCTTAAGATGTTGAAGACATTTCTGCGCTCTGAGGGTGACAAGGTAAATGGTCATGTGGCGATAATAAAACTTCTTGGGCCATTGGGTCTAATAACTTAATAACCTAATCATGTATAAACATTTATCCAAACCTAAAAGCTCATAGATTTTATTGCTTAGGTTAGTGGCCTTAAATATTACAAGTCTGGCTTGTAAAGGGTAACCCTTGTCCCTTCAACTAGAATCTATATGAACAGAGAAATGTACCCAGGGGTTCCTCTCTGTTAATCACCATTCAGATATCTCAACATCCCTACTAATAAGCTCATTTGTAAAGAGGCTCCACAGTTACTATTTATAACTAATTAGCTGATACCGGTGCCTGGGCAGTGGAGTTGGTCGCAACCTGGTGCTAATGAGGCCAAAATGATCTCGGCCTGGTCCCCCACCAGTAAGCTATTCCCCAGCCACAGGCTACAACTCTCAGCTTGCTCAGCTGATTACAAGGTATGAACAGGTGGACGGCACAGCCAAACAAACTATTAGGAACACTCAAAGATAATACACATCTGTAGCAGGTACACCACCGCATCCTGGCCGTGATGAGTCAGAAGCACGAGCCTCCCATCTGAAGGTCAACACAGTCACCACGACCTGCGCATTTCTGTTTTGTAAGGCATGGCCTCTGGTCACTTGTATCTTCCTAACTTATTGGCCAAATTTCCTACCGTGTTTCCCCCAAAATAAGACCTCGCTGGACAATCAGCTCTAATGCATCTTTTGGAGCAAAAATTAAGAGCCGGTCTTATTTTACTATAAGACTGGGTGTTTAATATCAAATCAAATCAAATCAAATATAATAATATAATATAAGACCGGGTCTTATATTACTTTTCACTCCAAAAGACGCATTAGAGCTGATTGTCCAGCTAGGTGTTATTTTCGGGGAAACAGGATATTTCAAGAGACTCTTGGAAGCAGAGTACTGAGACACCAGGGAGGTCACAGGGCATTCGAATTTGCTAAAGCTACACTTAGTTCTAACAGATGTAGTGTACGTGTCTAGGCTACATGTGTGAAACTTGTCCGTGGATCATATGTTTCTGTTCTTAACAACAAAATCCTAATATGATGAAGATCTGAAGATAAGAGTGAAAACATCACAAAAAGCTGTGACCACGACCCCTTTCCATCTGGCATAGCATCCCTCTGGTTACTTCCAGGACCATTATAGTCTCCATAACCCAGCTACCACTTTAATGGATGGACTGGGCAACTGCCACGCTTTTAAATATGCTCAATGAAATCACTTAAGAGGGCGTCACACAAAGATAATGGAAACAGTTATCTTAAATACACCATAAGTGATGAATCGCTGGCAAACGCTGGAAGACCAAATAAAAAGAGTGGCACAGATGGTCAGAAGGTGGTCAGGTGGGCCTGGGGGGTGGCCCAGAGGAGAGAGAGAGCCTGTGCTGATTACTTCCTTCAATTCACTCAGCTGAGGGGGGTGGAATTCCTCCTTCTCCAGGTGTGGAAGGAAGCAAGAACCCAGGGCCCCTAACTTAAAATTCGGCCTGCAGTTGAGGCCCAGAAATCTGCATATAGCTCCCGAGGCATGAATAGGCAGCAAGCACTTCCAGTTCCTCAGAAAGAAAGCTGCTGTATAAATACAGGATATTATTACTGCTGCGATTTCAAGATAAATACAGCTCTCCTTTGTGTTACAAATGCATTTTTATCGACATTTTGGCAGCAACATGGTAAAAGAAAAGCAGGAGATCTGATGCTTTGAAAGATGTGACCCCTGTAGGTATGAAGGCAGCTTATCTAGGCAAGCTGCTAAGTGCTGTTTTTATCCAATTTTCTGATAGCAGGAAATACTAAGAAAGCCCTATAATTAATAGGCCCCGGCTTCCCTTTCTTGGCTCAGACTATTGTATTCATTTTAAATTTCATCCAATTGCTTCTGGGTATGTTGTAATCTGTAAATGGCAGCAGTAGGTCAACACAGCAGCTAAAAGCTTGTTAAATGAGTAACCATATTAATGGTGTCACGTCTGTTCCCAAGTGGGGGGAACCCTTTCTTAATTGTTCAGCTGATCCTGGCGTGAACAAGTGTAACCAACAAGTGTAACCGATGCAAGAAAGACCTTTCTCAGAAGGGTTGGTGAGGGGGTGACTGCACACCTCTCCTTCAGACACACCACTTTCCCAGGTTCTGGGGCTCATTTTAGCTCATTTCAGAGCTCAAAGTATCAGTGAGGAAAACAGGAACTCTTACCCATGTAGAGAATTCCATCTGAACTTCGGCATGGGGATGCCTGTACCAACTCCGGGATGGTAAAGGGAAGTTTCTTCAAAAAAAAAAAAGAAAAGAAAAAAGGCACAGGAAAAAATAAGTTAACCAAGTCTTGTGCAATTATTACAATTCTATGGCACAGTCTGTTTCTGTTACCCAACTTTACTAAAAAGAGAGAAGCAGTTGATGGTAGATGGGAGTTTTCCTAACTGAAAACCATGGAGAAGGGGCATCCCAGGCTTCCAGAAACATTTTGGACAAGCCCTCGGCTCCTGGGTCCCTGGCGCTGTAAACACTAACTCCAGGGGGCCCCTCCAAGCCTCTTTTCCAGAGTGCTTCTAGGGATGACACAAACCTTTTCTGAAAAGACTTACACAAATATGGAGAGTTACACAATCTTTGAAATTCTAAGGGGGGCAGGAAGATTTCTCTTGTCTTGGAAAACTGACCAAGAGCCAGCTAGACTGAGTAGAATGTCAGTGCTTTTCAGAGTGGGAATGAGCCACGAGATTAATTCTGAAGAAAAGCAACCTCTGTGCCCAGCTGAAGCTTCGAGAAAAAGGAGAAGTCATCATGATGTGGGCAACACAGGAGGTTGAGGTGGAAAACAAGTCTTGAAGTTCTCGTCAGTAAATAAGTCTCTACTGAAAAACAGAAGAAAATTGAACCTTTTGGTATTAAAAGGAAGTTATGGTAGGTGCCAGGAAAAGAAACTCAAAGGTATCCACATTTCAATTGCATTTCATCATAAAAACTGATTCTTCTGAGTCTACAGCTGACATCTGACGAGCTCTTCTGGTGAATGTTTGTTTCAGTATATTTTATTTTTGGAACATTCTGTGTTCTTGAAACTGTTCTATAGATACCTGCTTCTATTGCACTGCCACCTTTTTCTCCAAGAAAGAAAAGATTTCTCTCTAGCTCTAATAAACAGAACTTTAAATAATTAATCATGTGGATTTTCCCATCATCCCAACATTTAAGCTAAGCCTTAGAAAAGGGAAAATGCCACAGAGAGGCTGTAATGACTGGGTTTCTGCCAGATGGTTCTGAGAATCAGAGAGTCATGGCAAGGCTTCCAGCCTGGAGTCCTGTGGGGTCTGCTGAGCCTCCCAATTCAGGGCCCAAGCTGGAAACACGTTGTTCCCAGAGCTGCTAAACCACAATGCAGGAAGGCATGGTGGGGTGGTGGTCAGAGCATCCTTTGGAAGTGAGAGCTCTTCAAGTCGCAAGTCCAACACTTGAAGTTTTGGCCTTGGGCACGTTCCTTCACCTGTCCAGACGTGGTTTCCACACCTCTACTATGGGGATAACACCTACATCCCAGGGGGCTGCTGAGAGGCTCAAATGAGACAATGAATACAGACTGCTCAACCCCGTTTCTGGCTAACAAAGGGCTTCAGAAGTGGAGGCTCTGGTGGGGGGTGGGAGATAAGGGTAAGGGGGATCAAATATATGGTGATGGAAGGAGAACTGACTCTGGGTGGTGAACACACAATGGGATGTATAGATGATGTAATACAGAATTGTACACCTGAAATCTATGTAATTTTACTAACAATTGTCACCCCAATAAATTTAATAAAAAAAAAAAAAAAGAAGTGGAGGCTCTCATAATTGGAGGGAAATGCTGAAGGGGAAACCCACGCACCTCTACACAAGGCTTACCCTTCTCTTCCCATCTGTTTCAGTCACAGGTATTCACTAAATCATTTTAAAATACACAAATTAGAGCTCACAAGCCACTTAGAGTCTAGACCAGGGGTTTTCAACTTTAGCTGCACATTCGAATCACTTGGAAACTTTTTAAACTTTCCACTGAAGCAGAACTTGCAAACAGAAAGCTCACGTAAGTGTACAGCTCAGTTAAATTTTGCAGCGTGAATGTACCCATGGAACCAGCACCCAGATGAAGAAACAGAACATTTCCAGCACTCCAAGAGCCACTTCTTGCCCTCGTTTCCAATCATGACCCTCCAGGGTATTCATTATTCTAACTTCAAAATATCATAAGACTAGTTTTTCCTGTCTTTGAGCTTTACAGAAATGAATCATTCACTGTGTAGACTTTCTCGTTTGTCATCTTCTGTCCAAACTTATGTTGATGAGATTCATCCATGTCACGGACCGTTCTCATTGGTGTAGACCACTAAACTGTATATACTATTCCATAATCTACGCTGTCTACTATGGATGCTATCTGAGCAGTTTTTACTTCTTGGTTACTATAAATAAAGCCACAGTACATTTGGGTACATGTCTTTTGGTAAACACTTACACACATAACCTAGGAGCCATTTAAATGCTCATCTAGGAAGTTGTGATGAAAAGGTACTGATACCCAGGCCCCACTCCAGCTCACCTGAATTGGAATCCCACAAAATGTTTTTTAAGCTCTCAGGTGATCTCAATGTGCAAAAGTTGAGGATCACGGGTCTAGAACCGCTGGAGTACACGAAGAGGCTAAACACACTCACCGTCAAGCCTTCGTTATTCTTGCCCCCAAGTGTATACAGGCTGCCATCATTGGGATCTGGGAGGAAGGCAGGACTAGAAATGAAGCAATAAGTATCAATGATAAATTATAGCCCAGGGCACAGAACAAAACATCAAAGCCATGATTAAGGGAGAAAGGGAAAGTGGGATGTGTGTATGTGTGTGTGTAACACAATTCCACCCACTGTTCTCTCACTATGGCCACAGATAAAATATCCCTGTGGTGGTATATACCATACTTGAGTGGAAAAAAGCAACCTGCAATGGAAAAATAGTAAAACACCGTAGGAGAGTAAATATATCATCATGGGGTAAAATCACTCTGGATGAAGGTAAAATAAGTGAATCTGCTTCTTAGTTTCCAAGTCAATTGAGTACAGAACTTCAATAATTAATACTTAATACCATGGCATGGCACATAAATAGGTCAAACAAATTTACTTTTAGTGTTCAACAAACATTTATTTTCCAATCAGAGGCAATAAAAGCAGACTCTGAAAGCCTGGCATCAGAAAGAATCTGTCAAGGAGACAGATAAAGGTCTCTTAGTCAGTGGCTTCCCATGAAGCAGATGTGAGGGGATCTTTGGTAAAGTTAACCTGCTCAAGACTATACTTAGCCACTCGGAAACCCCTTGATGAATCTTTTCTCTACTTAGGATGTACCATCACTTGAGGTCTTTACAGGTGCTATCCAACTTTTATTCTAACACACACACTCTAGTAGCAGGTCACGTTCATGTTTCCTCTCCATGGTGTAACTCAGTAAAGAGGGAGAGAGATCTAAACCCTTAGGCTCTCCTGAGGACTTTGGAAGCTTCAATTCAAAACTCGACTTAAGTTCCATCTCAAATAAGCCTTTTTAATACCATTGCCTCCCCCACCAAAGAACTGACTACCATCTCCCCAACACAGGCTTCTATTGTAGCCCCCGTAAGACTCTCTATGCCTCCATCATTCTCACTATCCCTTAAATTTATACATATATGTACTCCCAGCAACTAGCTTCATAAATATTGAGTAATATAGAAAATGACTTAAAGGGAAGTACTGAAGCAAATCAGCAAACTCACTCTTCAACATGCGTCGGAACTTGCAGGACAGGATCTGTGCAAGAGAACAACAAAAGCATCATCAGACAGACTCTGAAACAGCAAGATTCCCAGAGAGTCCCCAGGACCAATTGAGGAATTTACTTATGTGAGATAATGTACGTGAAGGTACTTTGGAAAACACACACACAAAGGTACAAATGTAAGCTTTCATGATTGTCCCTGAGACTGGAGAAAGAACTGACAGCAGAATGGAACTGCTGTCAAGAACCGTGCAGATAACTTGGAGATGGGCATACAAGGAAGAACCAGTCACAACCCACAGTAGACAATGGGTCATAGTGTCGCTACCTGACACATCAAGGACTTTTAAAACCTAAGTCAACACTTTGCCAAATATTTGGAGTGGTACTAGATATTCCCACTAGGAAAAGCAAAACTGTGGCTTAATTATCAATTTTGCTGTTGATGAGAATCTGATTGGGTGGTAAATGGATACACCCTTTTGGAGCAGCAACGTGGTATCTTAGGGTCCTCAAGTGTTCACTCATTCTCCTGATTCCCTCTGATCCACTAATTCCATTTTCTATAAAATCTAGTATAAAAATAACACAAAATAAGGAAAGTGCTTTCTGTACAAAGATGCTTACAGTAGTATTACAAATGACCTAACTATTCAATAATATGGTTAAATTATGAAATGTCCACTTGGCAGAAAGTTAAGGATTCTAAAAGGGCTTATAAAATTTTAAAACATGTTGAAATCTTTATACTACTATGTTCAGGAAAAAAGATAACATTGTACATAGAGTATTATTGCAGCTGAGGTGAAAATCTTCAATGCACATAGAAAAAACTAGATGCAGAGGTAAAAAATATGAATTGTAAGTTACCTCTGTTGGAAATATAAGTGCCTCCCCCACCTTTTTGATATTTCCCCAAATTTCTACAAGAGGAGGCATTACTTTTTAAATTGGGAAAAAGATTTTTCTCAGTCAAAATGGCAGAATCTCTTCTTCCCTAGATTCTCCTGGGCACAAATCCAGAGGACGCTCCTGATTTTCTTCGGGATGGATGGTGGTGGGGTGGGAGGATGCTGTCACAATGCTAGAACAGAGCTAAAATCCACAGGTGTGCGACGGCACAGTAATGAGGTATTGCCAGCAATCAAAACCCCATGGGCTGAACAGCCACACCGGCCTCAACTTCAAAGATGGTGAAAAGGATGGCACATACTGTGATAAGATTCTGGATACAGAGTTCCAGGCTCCACCAGCTCTGCTTATGGTGACAGGCAGCTAATTCTCCCAGTCAGTTGGGATTCTCAGACAAAGAAAGCTCTTTCAAGCCTTATCATAATATGTTGACTTTGCTTTATAAGCCCAGCTCCTACATGAAGGCATAAGTTGTTCACAACAGAAGTACAAACACTGCATGTGGTCTGTGGGCAGCGAACAAGCAATTCATTAAACCAAAAACATTTTAGGAAACAGGAGGAACTTTCAGTCAGTAAGCATGTTTGTCGTTCCCATTAATCACCTGTCTGCACAAGCTCACGAACAGACTGATGCAAGAGACAGGAAATCAGGGCACACAGCACTCACCCTACTGAAACAGTCAAGGTGTGATTACAATCCGGTTACTTCAACGCAGCCCTGCAGCCCTGCAGCCCTGCAAGCCGGGAAAAGCAAGAATGCTATGTTCCAAAGACAAGAGTCGAGAGGGCATCTTTTTTGTTCGTTTCAGCCACTTAAAAGTATCACAGATAAACACACATGAAGAGGACACTGCCAAATTCTAGCAATTCACTGGAAACAAGACGTGGAGACCAGCAGGATTTCGATTTCTGTTCATAAGCTTATCTTTGTTGCACAGCGAATGCTCACTCTCAAGGACTTGTCGTCAGGTGCAGATTTTCCTGGTTTTCTAGAGCTTATACACTGGTCACCTGACAATGAGGCCTGAGGTCCCAAAATGTCCTGCACCAGAAAGGTTCCAGTTAGGACACAGGCCGTCTGCAGGGGCCAGAGGAGGATTGGTGGACTACACCAGCGTTTAAGAACCATGCTTTTTCTCTAGGTTTAGGAGGAGATGACCTCCAGTAGGGGAACCTTCTGATTATCTTAGCATCCCATCCACTGCGCACAATAAGGTCCCTGGGATAAACACCTGCAAGGCTGGAGGCCATGTAATAGCACAACTATTAAGACAGCTCTGATAGAGGGCAGCAAACGGCTCCCCCCCCCCCCCCCCCCGCAAAGAATCACTAGAATTTGAGATTGGCCTTAATACTACGGAAAAAAATTGTACGGGGGTAGAGATGAAACAAAGAATGGCAGCCTGTCATAACTGTCTAAAGATGGACGTGACAACACTGGCGAGTCACTTTACTGTTCTCCCTACATATACTCGAAATGTTTCAAGATATATAACAGGTTAAAGATATCGGGAAAGCCGGCAAAATAAAAGTAAACAGCATCATCTGCAAATGTGCACTGAAGCCCAACACGAAGAAGGGGTTGTTTCTGCCCCTCTAGCTACTACCCGTACGACAGAGGTAACCATTATTCTGCCTTCTATTACCATATGTAATTGTCTCCCATGTAAAATTTCATAGGAATTAAATCATACAACATTTTAAAAAAACAGGTGGTTGTTTTTGATTTAATAATGGGAACAGGCAAAATTCTTGCTTTAAAAATAAAATCAGCCATGAGAAAAGAAACTTGGCCTAACTATAAGAATATAAACAAATACAGCTATAAAATAAGCCACTCTATATGGAGACTGATAAGGAAAAAGGGGCACACTAATGAGGTATTTCCAGCAATTACTTCACAAGTGAAAAAATATTTGTTATTCTAGGTAAAGGCAAGGATATCAGACGAGTGAAAAAAAATAGATGAAATCAGTGTTTGGTCTCCTGGATTAACACGGGAAGAAACAAGCCTGTCACGGTGCCCCTAGGAGCAGCCATTGGACTTGACTCGATTCCTCCAGTGGGTCCACCTCAGGCCTGAAATGGCACAACCTTTACACTTGGAGAAACCAGGTGAGCTTATGTGACACCCGTCGTTACTATTTTGTGCTAATCTAATGCTCTTTTTTAACTTGAGACAGAAATGACTCAAACTAGATGTTCTCATCTTTCCTTTGTCCAAGTTCCTAAGGGTAAAAATTTAAATATTTTTATCTCCAAAATAAATAAATTTTTATTTTCCATGAATACCTTTTTCACCTTTATTCTCCATCCCATCCTCTCGTAAAACTCATACTTGCTCCCTCTGTGCTGGGCCCCAGTGGACACTTGCCTTGGGCTCCCCTCTTGAGCTGCGGGCCTTAGCGTCTCAGTCCATCAGCACCAAAAGCCCTACCCTTTCTGCAACTTCACGACCACAGGGATCCCATGCACCTCCTGCCCAAGGCCACTCTGTCAGAGGCAGCCCCCTTCATTCCACTTCCCATTCGTGGTTCACCTCTCCCCTTGAGTCTCTCCCCCTCTTGGCTTCTGTGGCCCTGCACTGCCTGATTTTTCACCTCTGTCTCTCTCTCTCTCATCTATCTCCTCCCTTCCTCCCCACTTCCCACTCCCATAGAGAGAAGCTTTCCAAGTTCTCCCACAGAGCACATCCATCTCTACAGCTTCAACCATAATTGCAATGGGGAGAGTCTAGGTCCCCATCTCTTGATCTCTTCTTTCTGGATCAACCAGACATTCCCACTATTTCCTGCCAGCACCTCCATCCGAAAGTCAGGCCCTCCATCTTTAACCCCAGACTGGCTTCTATTCCAGATGACCTTATTTTGTTAACAGCACCCCTATGCTCCTAGAAGACAGGCAGGCTTCGAAGTACACTGCTGACACTCATTCCCCCCAGCACACCCCATCAGCTGCCAGACTCCACAGTCGACTCCTATAATGCCCGTCACCCTTTTGTTTCCCACTCCAACATGTGAGAACCCCTGGTCTTTCAAGCGCCCCCCTTTCTCCTCTTCTGTATGGCCTTTGGAATCAGACAAACCCAGGCTTAAATCCTAGCTCTGCCAATTACCAGCTGAGTGATCTCAGCAAAGTTACCTAATCTCTTTGAGCCTCAATTTCCTTATCAGTAAAGAAAAAAAAGAGAGAGAGAGAGAAAGAGAGACAATAATAAACACCAACCTCATGGGACAGCTCTATGTGGATTAAGTAAGGATTAGATGTTTGTCAAGACTTCAAGTCAGTGCCCTGACACAGAGAAGAGTGATCCTTTGAAAAGATAAATCAGGTTATACTTCTCTGCCACTCAAAATCCTTTGGTGGTTCTTGTCTCCCTCAGTAAAGGCCAATGTTCACACAGTGGCCTGCAAACCCCAAACAACCTCACCCTTCCCCACCCATCCTGTCACCCTGGAATACTCTCCCACTGTTTCCTCCTTGCTCTATTCCTCGAATGCTGCCAAACTGTCCCTGCCTTAGGGCCTTTGCATTGGCTGTTTCCTCTGCCTAGGTCTTTGAATAAACGGGACCATCTCAGAGAGGTCTTCCATGATCACCTCCTACCCCGCAGGATTCCCTACCCTCTTCCTTGCTTAGTTTTTCTCCATGACACTTACCACCTCTGAAGTATAGTATATTTTATTTAATGTTTAACTCTAGCTACGGTGAACTTCCTAAGGGCTGAGATTTATCTTTTGTTGTCTACTATCTCCCCAACATCTAAAACAGTGCCTGGCACATAGGAGGTGCTCAATATATTTTAGTTTCCTTCTTACTTCTATTCCTGCCCAGCCTAGACAGCCATCGTTGATAACTTCTAATAAATAATCCGGCAGCTATGCTCTATCAACCTCAACCCAGAATGTACCCAGCAATCCCCTTTCCTCCACCCAGACTCAGAGCACGGCTGAAAAAAATACTACAATCACTCTTGGAGACACCATTATATATCCATGGCCAGGTAGGCCCCATGTCATAGGAGATAAATTTACTTTCTGATTGGCCTCTGCTCCCTTGTTCACTCCTTGCCTCAAGGCCCCCTTCTCTCCACATATAACCCAGCCTCCTGTGGTACAGGGGGACAGAGGGAGCACTCGGAAACTTCCTGCCCTCCACCCTCCAAGTTTGCCCAGCTCCACCTTTCCCTTCATGTCTCTATAAAAGGACAATGTTTTCACCTTCATACTAATAGATCTCTCACACCATCCCTCTGGAGCCCCCAAGCAGTACCCCATCTCCAAGCCTTCCAAGGAGGATTTCAAGTCCTCCTTCTGGCTAGCTAACTCCTCCCCCACCGCCTACAAGCACACCAAACCTCTGGGCTTTCCTCTCTCTTTTGCACACGCTCTCCTTTCTCTCCTAACGCATCCACTTTAAGTGTACAGTTTGATGAGTCTCGTAAAACACACACATCTATGTAACCACCTTCACAATCAAGATGTAGGTAATTTCCGTCACCCCAAAACATTTCTCATACCCCTTTGGATGCAATATCCCTAACTCAGGCCCATTATAACCACCAATAGATTCACTGTGTTTGTTCTGAAATCTCACAAATGGAACTCATACAGCAGGGTCTCGTTTGTGTCTGGCTTCTTTCTCTCTGCATCCTGTTTTTGAAATTCATCCACAGAGTTGCATGTATCATAGTTTCTTCTTTTTTATTGCTGAATAGTACTCCGCCTTATGGACCGACCACAATTTATTTATCTGTTGGTAGACATTTGGGTTATTTCTAGTTTGGGGCTCGAAAATATGAATAAAACTGCTATAAACATTTGTGTACATGTCTTTGTTTGGACATATATCTTCATTTCTGTTGCGAAAATATGTAGGAGTAGAAGCTTAACCACACTGTTTATATTTGACTTGACAGGAAACTAAAACAGTTCTCCAAAGTGTCTGTACTATTTTACATCCCCACCAGCAATTACCTACAGTTTTTGAAGTGTTGATTTCTAGGTTTCTGTACGTGGGGCCAGGGAATTTGCGTTTCTGACGGTGCCAGGTAATTCTGATCTCCGCCACACTGGGAAGCCACTGCTCTGGGTCCTGGGTTTCACCTTCTCGCCCTCTGTGCCTTTCTCAACTCACCGCTCTCTGGCACCTACCCTCAAAATAAGACCAAAACTGCCACTGCCGATTTCCAGTGACAATCTAACAAACACTTGTAAATCCTTCTCACTGGGTCTCCATATGGCATCTGACACCATTCTCCTGTGGAGCCCATGACCCAGTCTCACTTCCAACTGCTTCTAGGGTATCACCACCCGATGTCAGATCCCCCAGAAATGGCTCCTTTACATTCCCCACAGGGGCTGGTTGGCTCCACTTCTACCCAGTCACACAATCCCGGAAACTGAGTTGTCCTTGACTCTCTCCTTCTCTTAATTCTAACCTCTCCCATTCAGTTAGATGCTGAGTTTTGTAAGATTCAACCTATTAAACAGCTCTCAAAATCTAAGTCCTCCTTTTCATCTCCTTTGCCAAAATCAGGTGGTCACCACTTCTCACTGGGTCTACCCGGCAGCCTCCTAACCAGCTCCCTGTGTCAGATCTCTGCCCTTCACATATGCACCCCACCCACTGCCTGCAAGGGCTTGACAAAGGCCAATCTGTTCCCGCCTTTCCTCCTCATAATTCTACAATGGCTCCCACACCTTCCATCTCTGTGGTTCCAGTCAGAGGTTCCCAAGCTTTCTTGGTTTGCAGTACCCTTAATGTCTCAGTAATTTCCTCATAGGGCCCTCAGCCAAGAGAAATACCTAACAGTTCCATTTATTAAGCAGTTAGGTCTAAGTGACCGAAGTATTTAGGGTCTAACAACGTAAGCCACATGCAAATACTAATACTAATACATGTAAACTGAAAGAAAAAGGTTTCTTTCATTCTTAACCATAACAATTTACTCATGGGAATGTGTGTATCTGTCAGGGGCTGCACGTATTCCAAACCTTATAATCAGATTAGACACCGCCACCCTCCTGACCGCGCTACAGTGATTTTCACGTGGTACTTGGATTTTATTACAGCAACTGCCAAAAACTCAGCTTGGCCAAGATACATCACTGACAGGACAAGCAGCGCAATGTTGAAACTATAAACGACCTCATGCATGGGGTTTGGCACTTGGGGAGCACTGCTGCATTCCTCTCAAGTTCATACAAGGTGCAGTGCCTGAGGTCCCTGTGGCAGCCTGGGGCCCCTCAGCATGGACTGGGAACCACAGGCCTAAGCATTCGAGGCTCTGCAGAACCAGGGCCCCATTCTCCATGATCATCTTTTGATCACATCTCTTCTCGAAACTCCCTCCATGCTTTCACGTCGGCCCCTGTGCTCACCGTTACCCATCCCATCTCCATCTACCTAAATCTGCTTGACCTTTGGAGTCAGCTCAAATGCTTCCTTCTCCAGGAAATCAGAAACTGACCGCCCACTGCACTCGGGAGGGTCTTATAACGCATTTCTCAAGGGA